>NW_026539138.1:470116-770116 GCF_027791375.1 Indicator indicator
GTAGGACTGCACCTTAGAGGTGGGGAGGGAGAGAAAAACCTGATGCATCCAGCGCTGTTTCATCCTCAAGAACCGCTTGCTGTGCTCTTCCCACCTGTGCAGAGAGGCTGGAGTTGGTCAAGTGACACATTTCCAACAAGCTGGAAAGACAGTGCTCAAATGGATGCAAAGCCTGGGGCACCATGTGGACCTTTCCTTGCCACTGGTCTCTGCAGGGTTTGCAAAGACATTGACCCTAGCACCAGCTTTCACTGCCTGTTACAGCTCTGAATTTTGCTGGAGCATCACACAGCTTGTGAGTAGCATGCCAAGGTGGGATGCACCCTGCACTGTTGCAGCTTTTCATTGCTTTGCCCCAAGCTTTTGAAGCAGGGCAGGTTGCAGCCCAATCTGCTGGGAAGCTGGCACAGCCAGGCATTAAACATGCTGGGTTTGCAGAGAGGACATCAGCAGAGCTCACAGGAGAAGTGACTTCCTGCCGTGCAAGAGGTTAATAGACTGATTAGAGAGGGCAGGTGCTGTTTGTGGTGAAAGGAAAGGAGCTCTGCCTTTACAGAGCTCAGCAGCTCCATGAAGCAACAGGGAAGTAAATATTTGCCAGGATTAGGGAAGCTGCATGCAGGAGACGAGGGAGAAGTGCCCTCGCTGGAGCAACGTGTTGCTCTGGCTGTTTTTGGCATCAGGCAGGAGCTCAGAGCTGGACATCAGCTGGCAGGGAATGGAGGAGCTTGGAGTAGGACACCCCACACCCGGAGGCACTGCCCAGAGCCTCAAGGCAGAAAGATCCTTTAATGCTGCGTTGATGGCTTTGTTTTCCTCTGCTGCTTTTCTTGCTCTCTTCATTGGCCTGACTGGCTGGCCCACCTCCAAAGACAGCATTACAGAACGCCGGATCGATTGGAGCCTGCAATTTTATTTGCTCTCTTTAAGAGCCTTTGATGGGCAGAATGAGCTGTGCTGGCAAGCACCTTTCCTGGGAGAGGAGATGAATGGGGCTGCAAGCCACCATTTCCCATATGGAGACAGGGACCCTGCCACCAGCTTCGGGGAGACACCATGGAATGATGAACAAAGACAGCCCTCCTGATGCACCATGGCAGCTGTGAAAAGGCCTCCACTTCATGGCATCTGGGGGCCATGGCTACCCATGTGATGTGACAGCCCTGAGTGGCACATCACACTGGCCTTGTGCTCTCCCATGGTGTGGACTTTCTGCCCAAGAAAGTGGAAAGTGGGACAGATGCATGGCAACCCCTCTCAAAATACCTGTGGCTCTGGGACTGACAGCTCTTTGGAAAGACGAAGGGTGATAGAAGTGTCCACGTAAGACAGTTTGTCCCTGCCCAGAAACAGGGGATGATGACTGGGGTGAGATGAGCTTCATGCAGCAACATCCCATTCAGATGCTGTGAGCTGAGGATACTGTATGGGCACCATGGTGGCAGAGATATAAGAGTCATTTTGTCTCCTTTTCCCAGACTCCTCTTCCACCTCTGGCTTGCTGAAAGGCACCAGAGGATGAAAAGTGGACGAGGCCATGAGCACAAGGCCTTGTGACTGCCATTGAGGCCCCAGTCTTGGAGCAGAGGGCAGGATCTTTAAGGCATTCGGGACCGTGAAAATGGGGCATCCTCACAGGATGTAGAGTGTGGATGGAAGCAGGAAGACGTTTGGGCAGTTCCCCCTCCGCCCAGAAAAGCAAACCTGGAGGCATGAGTCCACTCCAGCCTTCTCAGTCGAGGAATTACCCCAGATCACCAAGATCAGATCAGTACAATACTGGAGGCAGCAGAGATAAATCACCCTCAGATGAGCTAATTGTGGCTTGGTAACAGTGCAGCATCTGGGGCTGGGTGAGTAGGGCAGAGACTCCGCATCAGGAAAGCTCACTGAAGCCTTGGCATCCCAGCTGGGTCCCGGTGTCGTGGGGGGCAGGTGTGCCCAAATGGCAAGTGGGTGAGAGGCCTGCGGCAGTGTCCCCATCATCCTGCCCCCCTGCAATTGTATAGTCCCCAGCCCGCTTCGCTGCGTGCCAGGTGGGTGCTGCTGGCCCACACTGCCACCACGCGGCCACTCAGACCCCAGAGACTGTTACTAAATCCCCTGCGTCCCATCAGCCTCTCAGAAATGCCTCCTGGGAGCCCCCAGCCCTCCCACTGCGCCTTGATAATGGCAGTGCAGCTCTGTGTTTGCTCCTGCCTTACCCCGGGGCAGCTGTGGAGCAGGGAAGGGGTTAAGGAGCCGTGCAGGAGGAGGAGGATGGAGCTGTAGCAGGGATCAGGTCCTTGCCTCTGGCCTGGCAATCAGCCACTCTGTTTTGCTGTGGAGGGTCTGCCTGAATAATTTAGCTGGGAGGCTCATTAACCAGGTTCTGGCCTTCATCTGCCAGCTGAAAGCTGAAATAGTCATTAGGAGGAACACGCGTCACTGACCCGCTCAGCCTCCCCTCCCTCCTGGCCCCCTCTCCCTCTCCCTGCTGCCTGCTCCCTGACTCTCCTGCCCTTGGCTCTCTTGTCACCTGCCTGCTCGTGCTCCAGCCCTGTCCCAGAGGCACCAGTGTGTGTGTGGGTGGGTGGGTGGGTCGGTGGGTGGGTGTGTGTGCAAATCCCATGCCTCCATTCCCCCTTTGTGGTGTGCAGGATGGTGCTGCAGCTGGTGCTCATGGCATCCTCCCAGAAAGCTGTTCTTGTGAAACCCCTTCATCATTTTCTGAACATGGCTCTGCCACAGAATGCAGAACCCAGTGACCCACCCTGGCAGCCCCTACTCATGGCAAAGCAGCTAGGTTGGCTCTCGCCAAAGGGCATGGTCAGGCTGATAGTTTCCATCAGGTTTCTACTCTGGTCCCAGAGGAGTCTCAGAGCATGTTATGCCAGTGAGGTCTGGGCTGTGACCAGAGAGCAGGGCTGAGGAGTCTTCCAGGAGACCAGCAGCTCTGTAGGGCTGATCTGCACGGACATGGCTGCAGGGGTCATAGAATCATAGAATGGCTGAGGTTGGAGGTTAAAGATCATCTAGTTGCAACTTTCCAGTGTGGGCAGGGACACCTTCCACTAGGCCAGGTTGCTCAAGGCCTCATCCAACCTGACCTTCAACACTGCCAGGGAGAGGGCATCCACAACCACCCTGGGCAACCTGTTTCAGTGTCTCACCACCCTCACTCTAAAGAATAATATCCAGTCTAAATTTACCCTCTTCCAGCTTAAAGCCATTTCCCCTCATCTTGTCAGTACAAGCCCTTATAGAAAGACTCTCTCCAGCTTTCTTGGTAGGCCCCCTTCAGGTACTGGATAGCCTCTATAAGGTCTTCCTGGAGCCGTCTCTTCTCCAGGTGGAAGAAGCCCAACTCTGGCAGCCTGTCCTCACAGGGGAGGTGCTCCAGCCTCTGATCATCTTCTTGGCCCTGCTCTGGACCCCCTCCAACAGGTCCAGAACTGGATGCAGTACTCCAGGTGGGGTCTCACAAGAGCACAGTAGAGAGGAAGAATCACTTCCCCCATCCTGCTGGTCACACTGCTTTTGATGCAGCCCAGGATATGGTTGGTCTTCTGGGATGCAAGTGCACATTGCAGGCTCATGTTGAGTTTTTCATCAGCCAAGACCCCAAGTCCTTCTCCTCAATACCACTCTCAAGCCACTCCTTGCCCAGCCTATATTTGTGCTTGGCATTGCCTTGACCCAGGTGTAGGACTTGGCCTTGCTGAACTTCATGAGGTTGGCATGGGACCACCTCTCAAGCCTATGCGAGTCCCTCTGGATGCCATCCCTTCCCCCCAGCGTGTCTGCCACACCACACAGCTTGGTGTCATCAGCAAACTTGCTGAGGGTGCGCTCAATGCCACTGTCCATGTCACCAACAAACAGGTTAAACAGCACTGGTCCCAGTACCAACCTCTGAGGGATACCACTCTTCACTAGTCTCCATTTGAACATTAAGCCATTGACCACCACTCTCTGAGTGTGACCACTCAGCCAATTCTTTATCCAGTGAGTGGGCCACCCCTCAAGTCCATCCTTTTCCAGTTCAGTGGCTGGGATGTCATACAGGACAGTGTTAAACACTTCACACAAAGCATTTTGGTTACCACCAATCACCTTGTCTTCATTTTCCATAAGCCTTAGCAAAGCCTTCAGGAGGATCTGCTCCATGATCTTGCCAGGCACAGAGATGAGACTGGCCTTTAGTTCTGGGGTCTTCCTTTTTTCTCTTTTTGAAGATAGGGGTCATGTTTCCCTTTTTCCAGTCAGCAGGTGCTTCACCAGATTACTATGACCTTTCAAAATATGCTGGACAGGGGTTTGACAGCTTCATCTGCCAGTTCCCTCAGGACCTCTGGGTGGACCTTGTCAAGCCATGTCAACTTGTGGATCTTCAGATTCTTTACATGGTATCAGGATTCGTCTTCACTTATAGTGGGTGGATCTTCCTTTTCTCCTCCTTTGCCTTGTAGAGCTTGGGCAGTGCAGCTAGAGCCCTTGCTGTAGAAGACTGAGGCAGAGCAGTCACTGTATACCTCAACCTTGTGACCAGGTCTCCATTTTCCTTCTGGAGAGGCCTCATATCTTTTCTAGCCTTCTTTTTGTCACTGATGTACCTGAAGAAATTCCATGTTTGTTTGTTTGTGTGGGGCTTTTTGTTTTGTTTTTTGTTTGTTTGGGGTTTTATGGTCGTCAGGTTGAGAGAGGTGACTCTGCTGCTCCCCTCCACGCTGGTGAGACCCCACCTGTCATACTGTGTCCAGCTACCTCAGTACAATAAGGACACGGAGCTATTGGAGCAGTTCCAGAGGAGGGCCATGGAAGTGATCAGAGGGCTGAACACCTCTCCTATGAATAAAGGATAAGAGCTTTGGGGTTGTTCAGTCTGGAGAAGTAGAGGCTCTGGGGGAGACCTTATTGTGGCCTTTCAGTACTTAAAGAGGACCTATAGGAAAGATGGGGACAGTGTTTTTGCATGACCTGTTTCAACAGGACAAGGGGTAATGGTTTTAAACTAAAGGAGAGTATACTCAGGCTAGATGTAAGGAAGATATTTTTTACAATGAAGGGGGTGAAACACTGTACAGGTTGCCCAGCATGGTGACCCATGCTCCATTCCTGGAAACACTCAAGGCCAGGATGGATGGGGCTCTGAGCAGTCTGATCTAGCTGAAGATGTCCCTGTTTTACAGGTCATTTCCAACCCAAAATGTTCTATGATTCTATGATTTTGCATTGATGTCTTGAGGCTTTGGTGTCTTCCTGGTTCTTCTGGATCACTGATGCAGCAAGGGCACCTTTAGATGACTTACTTCATCCTATACTTCTCTGAAAATGACATGCAGAAGAGTATGGCTGCTCCATAGGACGACATGGTGCACATGCAAAGAATTTCCTAGCATAGAGATTCTCCCTGAAGTCTCACATCACTGCACCCTGGTTTGTGTCTCGTTTTGGGTCAGTCATGGCTAAGGCCTCAGTGGCAGGGAGGTAAGTGGTTATGCATGTGGTGTTGATCACTGCTGGGACTACAGTGTTGTGCTGAGCAGTGATGTTTGTTCAGAGGAATGAAAGAAAGACTGCGGAGGGATCTAGACAGACTGAATCAATAGGCCAAGACCAATTGTATGAGTTTCAATAAGGCCAAATACCAAGTCCTGCACTTTGGCCACAACAACCCCCAGCAGCATTACAGGCTTGGGGAAGAGTGTACTGGAAAGCTGCTCAGCAGAGGCCTGGAGATATTGGTAGAACATGAGGAGGTTCCCCTCCTCCTCTACTCTGCCCTGGTGAGGCCACACCTGGAATACTGCATCGAATTTTGGGCTTCCCAGTTCAAGAGGGACAGGGATCTACTGGAGAGAGTCCAGTGGAGAACTACCAGGATGATTAACGGACTGGAGCACTGCCTTATGAGGAGAGGCTAAGAGGCTTGGGGCTGTTTAGTCTGGAGAAGACTTAGAGGGGATTTAATAAACGTTTATAACTGTCTGAGGGCTGGGTGTCAAGAGGGAGGGGACAGGCTCTTCTCAATTGTACCTGTGATAGGACAAGGAATAATGGATATAAACTACAGCACAGGAGGTTCCACCTCAACATGAGGAGGAACTTCTTCACTGTGAAGGTCACAGAGCAGTGGAACAGGCTCCCCAAGGAGGTCGTGGAGTCTCCTTCTCTGGAGACTTTCAAGATCCATCTGGATGTGTTCCTGTGTGACCTATGCTAGATGCTATGGTCCTGCTCTGCTAGGGATATTGGTCCCTTCTAATGCCTAATATCCTGTGATCCTGTGAGCCAGCAGTATGCCCAGGTGGCCAAGAAGACCAACAGCATCCTAGCCTGTATCAGAAATAGCGTGGCCAGCAGGAATAGGGGAGTGATCATGCCCCACATTCAGCACTGATGAGGCTGCACCTTGAATATTGTGTTCAGTTTTGGGCCCCTCACTACAAGAAGGATGTTGAGGCTCTGGACTATGTCCAGAGAAGGCCAATGAAGCTGGTGAAGGGCCTAGAGTAGATGTCTTATGAGGAGCAGCTGAGGGAACTGGGGTCGTTTAGTCTGGGGAAAAGGAGGCCAAGGGGAGACCGTATTGCTGTCTATGACTACATGAGATGAGGTTGTAGAGAGGTGGTGATCGATTTGTTCAACCAAGCAACAAGTGACAGGACAAGAGGAAATAGCCTCAAGTTGTGCCAAAGGAAATTTAGATCAGATGTTAGGAAGAAAATTCTACTGAAAGGGTTATGAGGCATTGAAATGGATTGCCCAAGTGGAGTGCCCATCCTGGAGGTATCTACTCATAGATGTAGTGCTTACAGATATCTCAGAATCACTGAGGCTGGAATAGACCTCTGAGATCATAATGTTCAGCCAATGACCTAACATCACCACATCACCTAGACTATGTCACTAATGGTTTAGTGAAGGACTTGTCAGTGTTATGTTAATGATTTAACATATACTTAAAGGTCTTCTGCAATCTAGGCAATTCTGTGATTCTGTGGAAAAAGAGTATATTTTGGGGGGAGATATTAGGATGAAATTCTGTACTGTGAGGGTGATGAACCACTGGTACTGGTTGCCCAAAGAGGTGGTAGATGCCTCCTCTGTGGAAACATTCAAGGTGATGTTGGACAGGGCTCTGAGCAACCTGATGTAATTGAAGATGTCCCTGCTGTCTGCAGGGATGTTGGACTAGATGACTTTTGAAGGTTCCTTCCAACCCAAACCATTCCATGGTTCTATGGTAGTGCTGAGGCTGCTTGGTCTGCTAGGTTTGTTTACAAATCTCTGCTTGAGAAGAGCATGTCCTGGGACATCCCAGGTGGATATACATAGATGAGGGCTCATGAGGGAAGGGAAATACAGACCACCACAAGTTCAGACAGCATTTTTGAGAGGACCCTGGTGTACATCCAGCCCAAGATGTATATTTTATGGCAAGGTACTGTGCCTGTGTGCTGCAGTTAGAGCCAAGGTCTGCTCTTAGAAATGCAAGTGTCCAGGTACCAGGAGGAGCTACTTTGATGTCAGTTCAGATAACATTTTTACCAACCTGCAAGGGCAAAATTTATCAGCTGAAAGGTATCACATGTCAGCCTTCTACGTGCACTGGCCCTTGACATTTCACAGACTCTTCCTGCAGCTCTGTCTATGCTCCTGGAAAGTGCACAGAGTGCACATACATCCAGGAAAGCCAAGTGCAGTGTGAACACTTGGTTGGGTTTAAAATCCTTTAACCTGTAGGATCAGCTGACAAGACCAGAGAAAAGCTGCTCCCCAATGCATGCTTTCATTGTATCTCCAGTTGCCTCCAGGTCTTCTGGAGGCAGGGCCCTGAGATGGGATGCTCTGCCATGCTGCTGAAAGTGTTAAGACTGCCAGTCCTGCAGAGTTGAATTTTTTCTGCTAGTTTCAATCTGTTAACTCTTCATCTTGCTATAAGCAGTCCTTCTTCCTCCCTTTGAGGATTTCTGGTCTTTCAGGGGATCATCCTTCAACAAGTTTATCACTCCCCAGCAACTTGGCAGAGAGAGCATGAGCTCTGTAGCTTAATGGGATCAAGAAACCAACACCTCCTCCCCATCAGTGATGTTTCTGTCACAGACAGCCTTGAAGACAATTTTCCCTGATACCTGCCAGCCTACTCTGGCACTCCATCTCTCATTAGAGTTAGTGAGCTGCCGGTGGAGGTGAGGTGCTGTGCACAGCGCAGTCCAAAGAAAGGTCTCATAGGGTGCCTCAGCAGCACAAGTGGGAATAAAGCTCAGAGATGCTTTGAGCAGCTCTAGGCTCCCCTTGGAATCTATGTTTTGTCCCAGGGCAGCAGCATTTGAAAGTGGAGGGACATCCCCTTTTTCAGAACCTGGTGATGATCCTACCTCCACTGGTAATTGTTCTTTTTCTTTCCCTGGCAGCCCCTCCAAAGGAGCCAGTGTTGATGTGCCGGTCCAACAACTACCCAAAAGGTTTCTACTGCAGCTGGCACCTGCCCACTCCCACGTATATCCCTAACTCCTTCAATATCTCTGTCATGTAAGTGTCTGAAGAGGAAGGGTGCAGTGGGGTGAGTTTTTGTCCCTGCAGCCTGGAGCAGGTCCCAAGTAGTGCTATGAAGTCTTGGGGCCATTGGGTCTCTCCTGTGCTGAGCATAAGGGGTCAATGTCTCAAAAACTGTCCTGGAGAAGGATTCTCCAGGGACATCCAAGCTGAATGTTTGGCATGGGGGCTTTGTCTAAGAAAGTACCAGTTTCCCCAAGGGAACCAGTAAAGTCCCCAGATCCCAGGTCCCCTTTCTACGGCCCCCAAGTCCATCCTTTTCTCTCCTCTTTTCCACAGTTGGAGTGGTACCCACCGTTTTTTGGCTATGCTCCCTTCTGCTGCACACTAGCTGTGGCTGGGCAGCAGCAGTGTCCCACACTTAGAACTGATCATGCTGTTGTCCCTCACCCAGTACCCAGGGCCTTGCACAGCCCTTACACAGGCTGGTGCTATGCATTATCTGCTGGTGCTCGTCACCAGCAGAAAGGAAACCACATTCCTCTCACAAGTGGATGGAGACAATCCCAGCACCAGTAGTGCCTCATTCTTTCCTTGAGGCCAGCAGGAGGATATTCACCACAGACTTTGTGCAAGCTTAGGATAAAACTCATGCACATCAGCCTGCAAATTTCCCAGCAAGAGGAAAGCAGCCCTTTGGCTGTGGGAAGGCCTGGTATGTGGGTACCACTGGCAGAATGGGGACACAGTGCTGCTCCTTCTACCTCCTTCCTGCAGCAGCATGGGTGCATCCCCATCCAGAGCACTGCTGTGTGGGTAACAGCTCTTCTTGCCTCTGATTTCTAGACACGGCACAAGAGAGATGGTCTGCGAGAAGGATGTCTTTCCCAAAAACAGGTGTCACATCCGATACATCCAGCTCTTCTCAACAGTGAAGTACAAGGTGACACTGACAGTCACGAATGCTCTGGGCAAAAACTCCACCACTCTCACCTTTGACGAGTTCGCTATAGGTAACTTCCGCGGCAGCAACTGACCCCTCTGAGGCAGTGTTAGGGTTGGCTTGCTCTGCACGCAGCACCACCCACCAGGCTGATGGGCCAGAGAATCAGCGGGCTCTCCAGGTGAAGCCTCTGCCTGTCCATGCATGAGGTGGAGCTGGGGTCTAAACCATGCTAGCATCCTTCCCATGCTCCTCTGATTCTCATGGCTCTGGTGTAACTGATGCTGGCACCTGAGTATCTCAGGGAAGCCAGAGAGCACGCCCACAGGCATCCCCCATGCTGATCTCAACAACAGCCTGGTGCCTTGCCTGGCTCCATCCTCCATTGTCCAGGTTTCTGTGGTTGCTGTACTCCTCCCTGTTTGGGGGTTGGAGAAGCTGCTGATGTGTACCAGGACAGAGGGTTGTGAAACTGATATGGTCCAAATGGCATTGCCCTTGTTGCCCCTGTGAGTGTTCCTAAAAGATAGTTTTGGTGCTTGCACTGGAAGCAGAATTACAGAAATTAGGACTGAAAGAGAAATTAAAATGTCCCAAGTCATCCTCCACCAGCCCTTCCCTAGCAGGCTCCTAAAAACTCTATTGCTCTATCTTCACTTCTTCACTGTCCCATCTAGGCAGTGAATGCTGTGCAATGTGGGACAGGGAGTAGCTGGCCCTGGGGACTGGGGTGTCTGTGCCCCTGACTGTTGCGCAGGGATGCTGTCTAGCTCTGTGTGTGGTGTGGATGCTCCTTCAACTGTAAAGAACCCAGCATGGACTGCGCAATTCAGGAAAAACAGGGAGCTGTGCACAGAGGTTTTGCCACCAGCCAAAGACAGATTGCAGCTGGGGCCATGACAGGAGAGTTCATCCTCAAAGAACAGGAAAAATGGGAGAGGATAGAGTTCAGGAACATGCTGAAAAACAATTTGCTGGTTATATGTGGCAATTACTGGACCAGAAAAACAAATACATGAATCCTTGAAGTAGAGCCAGCAGTCAGTCTTTGCCTTCAATGTGCTACATGTCCCAGTACTGAGAGGCTGGAAGTGCCAGAGTGCAAGAAGAGCTCCACTGATGCCCCAGATTTTCCCTTTCTACAGCAAATTCTGGAAAACATTAAACAAGAAACAAGGTGACAGTGCTGAACAGAGCAGGGAAATTATTTTGGAGCCAGGACTATCTTGCCATGTCCCTGCATCTGTGGTCCACAGCCAAAGCTTGTATTCATTGGTGCATTGTGATCATTGATAACAAAGCAATGAGCTTAGCAGGGAAGCAGTGGAGTTTCAGTCACTTGGGTGCCTTTAAATGGAAATTGTTGTATTTGTGGAAGATACACTCCTTAGAATCGAAGGTAACCTCCAGCTTGCGGAGCCCAGAGCAGCAATTAAGCTGCATTTTCCAAGTTCCTTGCATTCCCTCTTGCAGGCATTCAGGGCATCATCCTGTAACATCTGCATCCCACCCATGCCCTCCCTGGCTTCCCAAACATCTGGCTCTCCATCCAACACACAAGGGCAACCCCTTAGGGAAGCACACCCAGATGCAAGCCCCAGGCATCCTGGCACCAGCACAAACCGGATCCAGCCCAGCAGTTTGAGCTCAGCCTGGGCTAGAGGAGCAGTCAGTGGGAGCCAGCACTGCCCTGGACCAGCCGTTAGCACAGGTGCAAAACTGCCTCTCTCAAGAGTGCCTGGAGGGGTGCAGGATGCCTGGACACATCCCTGTGGTTGCAGTGGGAGGTGAGATCCACTCCCTGCACCACCTGGCAGATGCTGTAACATGCTCCAGGACAGCAGTGGGGAAAAGGATGATAGGCCAGGCACTGACAGAAAGGGCTGTGTCCTGCACACCAGAGCCATCCCACTCCCATAAACACTTCAGTATCTAGCAGCCTTAAAATCTCTACTTTCTGCACAACTATGAAATTCTCCTCCACAAGATTTGGTGCATAAGAAGCAGAGACATGGTGGTGACTGAACATTCAAGCAGGCAGATGACAGGCTTAGCAGAGTGATTAAAGAATAAACTCAGCTCTGTCAGTGATCAACAGCCACCTACCTTGCATGGAGGTTTTTCTTGTGCCATCGCAGTGTTTCCAGTCAAAATAACTGCACTGTGTTAGCATATTTTGCCACTCAGTTTTGCCCTAGGTTGCCTGCTTTACTTGTACAAACTTCTGCATCAGTGTCTCTTTTAGCTCTCTTCTCTGTGGCTGCAAACCTGGGATTGTGTCCCAGCATGATGGGTGCTGGCAGTGTGGATCTAGCACCCAGTAGATTCACCGGGGATCTTTACCAGCATCAGATGGGCTGAGATCTCATCTCAGAAGTTGTGGTGGGTTTTACTCTGCAAGATGGAGGGGTGGAAAGCCTATGGCTCAGGACAAAGCCACTACATCAGCCTGTTGGGAAAATGCTGCGTGGGAGCATTGTGACATGCACTTATCCTAGTAAAACGGAGAGACAGAGTCAATCAGCAATTGCATAATTCTTCTTCTGCAACCCCCACGGCTAGGGATGTCAGAGCCTGCTTTATGTTTTCCCTTTAGGCCAGAGAAAACCATCACATTTTCTGCATGGAAGTTAAACCCCAGGCATAGCCCTGATCTCATGCCCTGCTGGAGACAGAGCAGTCTGCAGCCAGTGTGAGTGCAATGCAGTGCTGGCAGCTCTCTGTCCCAGCACCATCTGAGCAGGGACCAGACCCACTGCTGGGTCAGACCACCCACCCAGTCTGAGCAAACAGGAAAAGCCCCCTGGGCAGCAGTGACCTCCTTTGGGTTTGCTTCCTGTCTCCTTCCTCCCTCACTGGAGCTCCCAGCAGAAAAACCCTTCCCCAGGCACTCAGAAGATGGGCTCTAATTGAGTGGAAAATGACTGGTACTTTCTTTTGCTATCCCAAGCCCATGCCTTGCTGGCAGTCGTACTGTGCTGGTTATTAGCAGCCAGCTGTGAGGGGTCACTGCATTGTCATTTTCAGTGATGACTAGAAAAGCTTTTCCAGCTCTCTGGCCTCCATCTCTTATTGGTAGGACATCTTGGCTGTGTTCCTCCTCCTCATGCTCCTGGAAATTGTTTTCATAATTATGTCTTCTGCAAATATATTAATAAAGGTGACATCAGAGCCGCAGCCAAAGGCAGGAGGAGATGGGAAAGGGGCTGGAGGCAGAGGAAGGTGCTAGGTAGAAGTAAAGTGGTGTGTCAGGAGCTGCCACATTCCTCATGGCTCAGACAGCATGGAAACATTTGTGGCCCTGCAGGATGCAACCCCAACTTCCTTGCTTATATTTCAGACCAGGAACTGGGTAGTTGGCATTTATGTTCCTCAGAGGAAGCAGGGATAACACCATTATGCGGGAACACTGGTATCCCACCTCAGCATCTTTCTCCTCATGAGAGCCTGGACCAAATAAGCAGGAAAAGACGCACAACATTAAAAGGAAGAGGGTAGCCTTGGACAAGGCCTTGCAGGCATGAATGCCTTCTACAGATCTGCCACCCATTGCTTGTGTGACCTTGGGAAGATCATTTGAGCCTACTAGTTTCAGCTCTGGGACAATTAAGATGCAGAGCATCTCGGAGGGTCTGCATGAAGACAAACGTGCCAGTGGCTGTATGAAATTCAGAGTCTCTGAACATGAGTATACAGTTGCCTAGGCAGAAGGTCAGTTCAATTCATACTACTTAAGGAGGCAGAATTAAATTACCTAGACTGACATTTGGCTAAGACATGGAGTTTAATATCCCTCTGCTCGTGGAAAATGCCAGGGGATATTTAACAGCCACAGGGGATCCATTTTAGCACTTGTGGGAAAGATGGGATAGGTGAGAGGCCCCTTCATGCTGGAGGGTCTCAGCTGCATTTCTGAACCCGTGGCTTCATGGTGAGATCTGTCTAGTAACAGCCAGGGGCAGTGGACAGCTGAAGACTTGCAGTTCAGCGTGAGCATGCAGAGGCTTTAGGGAAAGCCACTCTCTTGCACGCCAAGCCCTCGCTTGGACACTGCTGCCGAAAACCAAGCAAGAAGAGCTGTGAGTCACCTCCCTGCCAAGTCCCCTTCCCAGGAATGTCTGATGATGCTCCCTTAGCTCAGTGGGATAATATTACATCTGGTTTTGTAGCTGCTTAACCAGTACTCAGCCTAATGCCCATCATCCATAATTATTATTACTGTTATTGCTTTTATTGCGTTACTGCCTGCAGGCCCTCGCCGAGGACAGGCCTCTATTATGCTAGCTGATGTACAGCCAGAATGCTCCTGCCTTGCCATGTGTGGGCTAAGTGGAGGAAGACAAAGGCTGGAGAAGGAGGAGCACTTGTTCCCACGTGTGAAGCAGGGACCTGGGAAGTTATGGAACATAAAAGACTCTTTCAAGGTCACACAGAAATCAGAGAGCGGGACACACCCTGTGTCCCCTCAACTGGCCCCTGCAGGTCTAGCCCTTATGTTTCCCATGCTGAGCACACTGTAATCAAGTCTGTCTAAGAAACAGTCCTTACTGGACCTTCTGACACAGGTGCTTCTCTTGGCTGTTTCAGCCCTGATTCCTTGCTTGGGTGTGACCAGAACAGCTTTGGCTTCGTGCTTTTGAAGGGGCTGGCACTGCTGCAGTTTCTTGCCCAGCACGAATCCCTGAGTGAGAGGACGCATGGGGAGGCTGCAGAGACTGCTGGTTTTCCATTAACCCCCGGCGCCCTCTGAAGGCACGCAGCAGACGGCAGAACGGCTCCTTCAGTGGTTCGGATCTGCGTGGCTCACGAGGAGCCAGGGAAAACCTCCAGCCTGCAGGATCAGGCCTGGGGGTGCCCTCCCTGCAAAATGAACAGGTGACCCACCGTAGCATAACGGCATCTTTGGATTTTTTGCCTTCTTCCAACCCACCACCGTGGCATCTGTCATTGCTGCCCAAGCATATGTGCCTGACCCAGCACAACTATATTTAAGCATCTGTCTTCCGTGGCTCCAGACTGGCACACCAAAGAGCAGGGCTACACTCCTTACGTTACCCCAGAGTATCCTGTGGCACACATCCCCATCCCACTGCTTTCTTTCCCACTTCCTTGCTGCAGAGACACAGTTTGTAGTCATCTGCATTTGTTCAGTTGAACAGACTTTTGTTTTTCAAACCAAGATGCCGAGCCAGCACTGGATTTATACTTTTCCATATGCATTTGGACTCCAAGTCCCTGTCGATGGAAGCTGATGTCCAGCCCAAGCCTGGGGATTCAATGCAAGCAGAGGAATTACACAGCCATCTGGAGTAGCTCAGCGCAGCACAGCCCCAGCAAGTCATTCCTCCTGCTGAGGACGAAGCTGTATATGGAAAATTGTGCCACAGAGAGGGATCAGTGGGACCCAGGAGGTGGCATTAAGCACCCGTAGTCAGTCTCACAGATGTTTGCCCACCAGCTGCTTCCCAAGCCTCCAGGGGCATCCTCTGAGTGCAAGGTGTAGTGAAGACAGAAGGAGCTATTCAGCCCTCCTTGCAACCACTGCACCGGAGGGAAGGTGACAAGAGGCAGGAAGGGCTGTTGGGGTGGCATTGAAGATGATGAGGAAAGAGGACTGCATCAGGATGTGTGCCAGGGTGGCATGTTGGAGGACTGAGGAGAGGGAGGTGGTGGTGGGCTGTGTCTCAGGGGAAACATGGCCAGTTCCAGATTCCACAAGATGGTTGGGCTATGGCTTCATTCCAGGAGCCCCTCTCTGCCTCACCTGTAGCCAGGAAAGCAGGTTTGAAAGCATCACAGGCTGATTTCTCCTAACAGGAGCAAATGGTGATGGTAGTGGGATGTCTTCCTGGAAACAGTTGGTGCTCATCCTGGAAAAGAGGTGGGCAGTGAACAGCACACAAATAACTCTGCATCAGTGCCTGTTTCTACACAGCTTCAGGGTGAGGGAGAGAAGCCCTTTATGAATAGGACAGAGCTGCAGGCAGCAGGCAGGCAGGCTAGTGAGGGAACAGCTCACACACCACCACCTCTTTCCTCTCCCAGGGCACCTGAAGCCCCTGTGTGGATATCACCCCCCACCTGCAGCATCTAAGTCCCTGGGGTCAGCATGGAGAATAAGGCCTCTAGAGTACAGAGATTGAGTTCTGCCAGGCAGAGAAGTGCCCCCAGCACTCCTCCTCCATGCTTGGAAGTAGAATTTGATGCTCACACTTTCACATTCACAAGCTGCTGCTTGAAGTGATCAGAACCAGTAGACCATTACTCAGTTCAAAAATTTTCAAGCCAGGAGTGATCCATTCTTCTACATGTAGACTTCATAGGGGGTTAAAAGCCCTCATGGAACATGAGGACTCATGTGTATTACTATTCTTGGAGTGCACAGAGAGCCCTCTTTGACCCCATGCACAGCTGTGCACCTAGCTCCCCATGCCCAGCCCCTTTCTGACCATGAGAAAAGACGTGTGAGTGTACCCAAGTCTCAGTCTCTTTGCAGCTTTGCTGTTGCAGATTGGGAGTTTGAGCTGTTGGGAGCTGAGCACACCTTGGGCAAGGAGTAAGCCTCACCCTGCAGTGGGCAATGCAGTTCATCACAACCTGTCTGTGATTTGCTCCCGGCACTCTCAAAGTGTTTGCAACTTCAAAGCAGGTTGCACAGATCACAGCTGATGAATATTCACTTGGAATACTTGTCAGAGAGCAAGAGAATGTCCCTGTATCCCAAAACCAGAGCAGAGCTGAGAGAGCTATAACTTGGGTGGAAGGTGACCAAAGCAATCCTTCACCATTGGCAAATGTGATGTGCCAGTGCTTTGGATCCCCAAAACTCCCAACACTAAACACAAGTGCCAAGCTCTGCCACATTACTGGGAGGTAAGCAGGTTTGAATGTGAGTCAAACTCCCAGGAATCAGGAGGTGTGAGGGAAATGTAGGATTTGGGCTCCTTGGCCTGATTGAAGTAGCCCAGGGGAGGAAGCATGCTCTCTGCCCTGGCCATGTTCTTTTTGTGAGTCTCCAGCACTGGCACCTGTTTAATGGTGGTTATTTTGAGCCAGGACAGCTGTAGCACTGACCTGGACAAGAAAAGGTGATTTGCATCTCATTATCTTGGGAAAGGAATGTTCTGCATGTTGGCTGCTGTCCTTGGAAAGGTCACATTCACAAAGCCTAGCCATCTGACCTGAGGGGTGTAAGGGAGGATGCCATGTGCAAAGCTTTACCAGCCACCCTCTTCTCTTCCAGTAAAACCAGACCCTCCGGAGAGCGTGGTGGCCAAACCTGTGCCAAATAACCCTCGGAGGCTGGAGGTGTCATGGCAAAACCCCTCGTCTTGGCCCGACCCCGAGTCTTTCCCTCTCAAGTTCTTCCTGCGGTATCGGCCCCTCATCCTGGACCAGTGGCAACATGTAAGTGATGCTGAGCTGGCTGAGACTGGAGGGAATGGAGGGAGATGGTGGCTGGGACGAGTTGCACTGGGAACAAGTGGTCAGAGGCCAAAGATAATGTCTGCTTTCTGCACAGGCAACCCTTTTCTGCTCCTTCTCTGCCTCTTCTCCCTTCTCTCTTCCTCTCTATCTTTCTTTTAACTCACGTTCTGCCTACAAATGGCTCCGCAGGCACTCCCTGCTCCACACTTTCATCCACGGCCCCTGTCTGCTTTCCATACATATGTTCTATATAAAACCTGCCAACGAGATGTAAAAGGCATTTAAAGTATAAATGTCACCACATTTAAATGCGCCTCTGCCACATCTAGATTTTGAAATGAAGATAAAATACCGCTCGCCGTAACTTAGAGCACGGTCACAGAAAGATTGCTGTGATGTTATCGTATTTCTTACTTTTATTTCTTGTTTCTTCAAAAAAAAAAAAAAAAAGTCAGTGAAATCCTGGGCAGTTCAGAGGACAGATTTCATTTGTTAGCTGCAGGAAGATAACAAACAGGCTTTTTTTTTTTTTTTTCCCCTCTGTGTGCTGCTTGCATGCTTTGCTTGTGAAGGGAAGCAATCCAGCATTCAAGGAGAAGTGCTGCTATGCTGGCATGGCTTGTCCAGCATCCCCACTGCACCAAGCCTGGCTGGTCAAAAGTTGATTATTAGGTGCTTTGCTTGATAAAGCATTTAGGAAAGAAAAAACAACAATAATTTAAAAAATCCCCAACCAAATAGGAAGCATCACTCAGTACTCAGAGAGCTCACCTGTGGAGCCAAGTAAGATTTTTTTGCCAGCCAGCTTTTCTTGGGGAGAGAAACAGCTCGAAAGAGAGGATGTAAGGGTTTGCTCATGTCTCTGCAAGATGTCGGTGTCTCGGTGACTTTTTGTGTTGGTTGGGGTTTTTGATTAGGCAGCACCACAGGCCATGTTTCAGATTGAAGTGTTTCCTGGTGGCTTTGAAAATCAGAGAAGGGTTGGAAGAGGATTTTCCTGCTGGTGTCTTTGCCCTTTGCTTCCCTCCTGGGAGCAGGAGAACATCCGTGGAGCATCCTCACGGGAAAGAAAGCCGAGATAGAATTTGGGTATTAGTTTGCTCTGGATATTATTTTTCATTTTGAGGATAAATGCTTGAATTGTAGAAGCTGGGAAGAAAAAGGGAATTAATGGGAAATACCAAACACAACAGTCATTTTTTTCAAGGGGTGGGAAAGCTGATTTTTTTACCCTTACAAAGACTGATCCATGGAAGCACTCTGCAAATGCAGACATTTGCACCCCAAAAATGGTGTGAGAGTCAGTGATCTGCCTCCCACCTTGACACCCTCAGAGTGGCTGGTCCCTTCATCACTGGATATTAGGTACTATATTCACAGGGTCAACCTTTGCTGGTCCCCTTGCTGCTAGTCCTGTGACAGGGCAATGTGGCCTTTCCATCAGTGCTCAGTGGTGGGAAATAACATGGAGGTGTTGGCTACACCAGTGGCAGAGCTGGTGACTGGAAAAGGCAACTGTAAGGCAGTAAAATCTTGATTTCTCTGGTTTAAGGATACCCTGAGCTGGTGGGTACAGGGAGGGCTGGTAAATGCTCGTCTCTGGGCACGCTGGGAGAGTGGTAGACCTGAGTAGTGTTTTCAATCAATATCCCCTTGCAAGAGACCAGTCCCCTTTCACTGACTGAAGAAGAAGCACATTTGGGGAATAATTTGCTTGGTGAGAAAGTGCAAGCATACCAGTCTTGTTTTCTGATTCTCTGCCCCACCACCTAGATAATGAGAAATCTGATTTGTGGATGATTTGAGGAAAACTGCCACTATTCATCAGTGGAATTATTTGCGAAGCCTAATTCAATCAGCTCACAGACACCAGGGCATGGCAGCATTGCAGCAGCCAGAGCTGCTCTGCCCCCAGGTCCTCTTGGCACACTCAGCCTGCTTAGCCCAGATGAGCATCCTGCAGATGCAGAGGTTTGCAACCGTGAATGAACCCCACAGATGGCATCATTCTGGGAGAATGCTGAAGCCATGCTGAGCTCTGCTTTGCTTGTGTTGGCATCTTGGAAGGTGCCACCATTCCCCTAAATCCGGATGGGACTGGGAAAGACAAAGGACATAGTTTGGTAGGGCCAAGCCTAGCTCAGCGATCCGTCTTGCCCTAAGATGGTGATGTCACCTCAAGGTGGGACAAGTGCCCTGAAAAAGGATGCAGCAGTCCTGCATGCCACTCTTGGCATGGGGACATCTTAATTGTTGCCAAGGTGAAGGTCTCCTGCCACAAACTGTTCCCCATTTTCGCTCTTGCTTTCCCCACTGGCTGCCAGGAAAGACAAGTCATTGCACACAACCTGCTTGCTGACAACAGGGCAGTTTGAGAGACTGGCAAGCAGGCAGAATGAGCTGGGTAACCTCATGCTCTGGGACAGCTCTGTGTACCCAGGGTCCTCATGCTGAGCCCCATCCCTGCCAACCATTGGCAGCCCAGTGGGAAATCCAGAGTCCCTGTGGGAGCAAACCCACAAGGGTGCAACAGAGACTGCTCAGGGACAGGAATATCAATGCAGGACCTGCTCACAAGTGGCATTTGTTGGCAGAAGAAGCAGGTTCCTTTTCTTCCCTCTGCCTCCTGTTAATCTTTGCAGGGTCTGATTTATGCACAGCACCTTGCCAGACAGGACTGAATGAGTGCTAATAAGATCAGATGGATGTCAAGCTGTCGAATACCATAGGGCCTGATTCAATCAGCATCTGCCTTCTTCCAGGCTCTTTCTTTCAGGATTTTAGTACTGCCAAGGCTTGGTACCAGAAGATAAATCCATCTATGGCAGGTGCAGTGGATCTTATCTAGACCACCGCTGCACAAGCTAGCCATAAACTTAGTTTCCCCTCCAGAGCGAGATGGGCAATGCTTGGCCTAATCAACCACCTGCATCAAGTAATATCTGGGGCTGACCCAGAGCTGGAGGGACATCCTCATCCCCTTCCCAGGGCTTGGCTAATGTGGGTTTGAGCCCCAGTGTGCTATTTGCACTCCCTTTCCCCTGCTCAGCAGTGGCCTCTGCACTCAAGCCACTTAGCAACTCTCATATTGCAGTTTGCTCTGGGAATTATGATGATGTGCTCTGGGAATTATTAATGTGGAGAGATGATGATGATGATGATGATGATGATGATGATGGATTTCCATGTGATCTTGCAGCAGAGCATGCACTGGATGCTCCTTGCACCATCATGCTGCCATACAGAAGCTCCCTTTAACCTGGGCACAAGCATTTCCCAGCTGTTCAGGATGGAGCCATGTCACATCATGGCACACCAGGTGGCCACCAAGTCCCCTCCACCTCACCAGCACTGAGCTTGCTATGAAACTCAAGCAACTTTAAAGTCATGCTGCTCCCTTTCTGGAAGAGGGGCTGGTGGTTTCCCTGCTGCCAGAAGAGAGATGGGATATTTGTAGCCTAAACAGGTTTTTCATCCTCTTCTTCTGGCAGAATCTCCCCTTCTGTCTCCTAAATATAAAACATTAAATGTTTAGGGTATCCTTTATTTTTCTTCTGCTTTTAAGATTGTAATTCAAGCCAGATTAGCATGGTTTCCTCTTCTGTTTTATAGCCCCATCCTGGCCCCAAGTGAGCTCTCCTAATGCTCTCAGATGTTCCTCTAATGGCTTACCTAGGCTGGAACTGGATACCCTTTCCTAATGGATTGCTAATAGCCTGTTTCTGGTTTTACAGGCTCCTTCAGTTAACTTACAACAGCAGCAATCGCCACGCTCACACATGCAATCTCCCTGCGAGAACATCTGCACACTCACCCCTAGATGCAGGCGAGTGGCCAGACAGCGTCCTGAGCATCTTTGGAGGCCCCAGGGCAGGCCTTGCACCCGATTTTCTCCCACCCCCATAGCACTTGCTGGAGCAGGATCTCCCCTTTTCCCAGTTTCTGCGAGGAGATCCTCTGCACTGAGCAGCTCGGGGAACATCCCAGAACACAGCAAGGCTCAGAAGGTATTTCTTCAGTAGCATCAGAGCTGTCAGCTGGGCCAAGGGAGGATTTCCTCCAGTGGGTTGCCAGCAATTTGCAGATGCCATCGTGAAGTCTAATTGAACCCACTGGCCACGCTGACAACATGAAATGTTAACGAACCGTGAGGCAGGCTACTCCTCAGATCTCGAGATTTGCAGTAAAAGGTCATGAGATATTTAAAGCTAATAATGTGGTTGGGTTCTCTCCTTCCTCTTCTGTTTTGCAAGCATTAGAGCCACATCTGTGAGCATTTGCAAAGGCTGGAAACATCCTTCTTTGGAAAAGCAAGCAGAAGTGCTCCCTCTATCCCAGGATTTTAGGAGCTGGGGTCACAGAGCCCCCAGTGCAGGCGTTCTGTGCCAGCTTTACTTCTGAGCAGCTCTGCTCTGGGCAAACCATCATAGAGTCATTATGGTTGGAAAAGACCTCTAAGACCATCAAGTCCAACCATCAAACTAACATTACCATGGCCTTTAAACCATGTCCCAAAGAGTCACGTCTACATGCTGTTTAAGCACTTCCAGGGACAGTGACTCCACCACAGAATCACAAAATATTCAGGTTGGAAAAGACCCTCGGGATCACCAAGTCCAACTGATAACCCTACTCTAGAAGGTTCACCCCTAAACCGTATCCCAAAGAACGACATCCAACCAACCTTTAAACACATCCAGGGATGGTGACTCGACCCCCTTCCTGACAGCCTATTCCAGTGCCTGACCACTCTTTCATCAAAGGAATGTTTCCTAATATCCAATCTAAACCTCTCCTGGTGCAGCTTGAGGCCATTCCTCTCATTCTGTCACTTGATACTAGGAAGACTGATGCCCTACCTCACTCCAACCTCCTTTCAGGTAGTTGTAGAGAGCAATGAGGTCTCCCCTCAGCCTCCTTTTCTCCAGACTAAACAATCCCAGTTCCCTCAGGCACTCCTCGTAAGGTCTGTTCTCCAGACCCTTCGCTAACTTCATTGTCTTTCTCTGGACACACTCCAGCAACTCAATGTCCTTCTTGCAGTGAGGGGCCAAAACTGAACACAGTGCTTGGGGACAGGAATGGGCAATTTGCAGCCAAGTATTTAGTGGCTGGGTTTGTTGGTGTGAGAAAGGCATGGTCCTCTCTGCTGGCCACCCTCTCTCATAATGCTGGGGCTGGCTGCCAGGCTCATCTCGCAAGGCAAAGCAACATTTTTTTGTCAAACAGGTGAATCTCACAGGCTGTCTCTGGGAGTTCCTGCCTTGGGGCAGCTTGAAATAACCTCATAGTCTGCTAGTGCATATCCAGCCTGCAGTGGGCCAGGGGGAGGCATGGAGCTGGGGAAGGTGATTAGTGCCACTGCCTGCCACATCTGCATCCCTGTTGTCATGGTGACAGTGTCACTTTGCAGTGAGTGCACTTCTTTGCACCCATTTGCATCCCCCTGTGCCTCTGCTGCTTGTCTTGTGCTCCCTCTCTTTTCAAGGCAACTTTGGCAGGGAGGTCACCCTGAGTGAACTGGATTACAGCTTCACGCCTGGTAGCTTTTATTGCAGCACTTCTCTCCCTTCCCCTGCTGGCTCCAAAGTCAGTGATTAAAAAAGGGAAAAAAATTAAAAATAGATGTGAGCAAAGTGATGAGGCTGTAATAGTGTCGCTCACAGCTCAGCATGGGACAGGCTGGGCTGGAGCAGAAGTTGTCTCAAAAGGGGATGGGAGGTGGGAAATGCTAAGAAATCACCTCCTCCATCCCCTCCTGCAGCTCCAGAGATGGAGTTGGGCTCAGGATCCTTGACTGGCACTATCTGGGTGCCCTCAGCCCCTCTTGCAAACTACTGGTGATCTAAAAGTACTGAGCACACAGTAGGATCAAGCCTCCAAAGGCAACTATAAAGGTGCCACTGGGCAGCAGAGCACACAGGCCTACAGTCTTGTGCCTGTGCTTGTCTGTGAGCTTGCACAGTTACCTTACAGTAGGATGCTGCCAGCAAGCTTCGCTTTCCTTGCCCACATGCATGCCATGTCAGATATGTGCCTGTGCCCTATGATGCCCATGCACAAGCCACACCCATCTGCTTTCACCTCCAGCCCACTGCACCAGTGTGGTAAATGCACCTGCAGGCAGCAGATGCCAGCCCTGGTGAGGTTTAGGGCTGGTGCTGAGAGCCCTGAACATCCCCAGTCCCATCTTCCCCACTGCCGCAAGCAAAAGCGAGCTCTGCCAGTTGTCACTTGGCAGGGGGGGACAGCGCATCTGGAGAAAGAGTCCCATTATTAACGAGCTTGCAGCTCCACTTTCAAAGTTGCTCTTTATTTTAAGCCAAAAGGGAGCCGTTCAGACGCATCTGGTGTGACACAACCCAGGCTGCAGAGGAGCCTTGCAATAACTCGTCCTCCCAGACCCGCAGCAGGGCTGAGCTATGTGCAGCAGCTGCAGCTGCACGGCAGCCTTCTTGGAGTCGGGGGATGGGGGGTGGGGCAGTCACGGCAGGAACCGCAGCTCAGACCTTGATGGGTTCCTCTACTACTGAGACAGCAGAGAATAAGGAGAGTCATTCCCTTTCCCAACTTTTTATTTATTCCAAAGTCTGGGCAGAAAGTTTTGTCTGGGGCTAGCCTGTGATTCCTGTGGCGCTGTGGAAGGAGGAGGTATTTGGGGGCTCGTTTATTAGTAATGAGTGTCAGACCTCTTTGCTCGCCAGACGTGGCTTTGAAAGGGAAAAAGCAAAACATTTCTTTTCTGCTTGGCAACGTCATTTCACAGGCTGCAGTGGCTGTTTGCAGCTACCCTCCTGAACTTCCCAGCAGTGGGGTGGCGTGCTTGGGGTTTAGTCCTGCCTTTGGCTTAGCCTTTTCCCCAGGGCAGGTGGGAGCCCACCTGGTTCCCCTTGGGATCACAGGAATAAAAGGCATCTGAAACAGCAGTTATTTGTGTAGCAGGAGTATCTGCAAAAATCATTGCAGCCAGGTGCTGGGATCCAGCTACTTGTTCTGGAGAAGAGAGGCTATGAAAGTGAGCCCACTAGGGTGCCCTGTCCCCCTCCCAATTCCCTTTTCCCCCATTATTCAGGTTAACCCTGGGAGCATCCAGAGTTGGAAGAGGCTGCAAGGACATGAGATGCATGCCAAACCTGTGCTGTGCTCTTACAGGGGCTTTCCTTCTACCTTCTCCCACAGCTGTGGGTGACACAGGCTGTGTGAAGAGATCAGTTTCACCCCACAATAGCTTAGGAAAGGCAGGTTCATCCAGGCTTGATACAACACTTGGGACAGGCACATAGTCTCTGTCCTGGCATGCACAGAGATGGTCCATTCCTGTCCTGGGCCTGAGGGGTGCCAGCCCCCATCCCCACCTTGCCAGCTTCCTGGCAGTGAAGCACCCCCTTCTCATACAAGGAGCTTTGCTAGGGAGCATGAGGTGTCAAGGAATGGAAAGCAGAGCCACTGCCACCACAAGGGAGCCATCAAACACATTTTCATGTGGGATGCAGGGAAGAAGGCATCTGATCCCCCCTTCATCTCCTCCACCTCCTTCCAACCCACACCAGCTGCTGGGGCAGGGATGCTTGTGGTTTTCTCCCCCTACTCCCATCCCTTCCAAAGGCCATCTGGGCTTCAGACCTGCCTCTGTTTGCAAATAATTGCTACCTGGTCATGCTAGACCAGGAGCAGAGCCTGGGTAGGATCAGAGCACAGCTAGGGCTAGGGCACCTGGCAGAGTGAGCTGGACAGATGCAGGGGGACTCCAGGGCAGGAACAGCTTCCTTAACTCCTGCTGCACTGAGCACTACAAGGCAGTGTCACCAGTCTGTGGGCAAGGACTGGAATGAGGGCACACATGGATGTCTCCATTTGGGTTGCATGGTATGGCTGACATATGCATGTTCCCAGGCCCCCAGCATGTGCATGGGGGAAGAGCAGAGGCAGGCAAAGCCAAGTGTTGGGAAATCCTCTCTTCCACCTGCCTTGGGTGTCTGTCCCCATCTCATGAATGTGGCACCATACATGGGCACTGTCTGTTGCTCAAGAGCTGCGTTATCTTTCCAAGCTGGCGATCGGTGGTATGTGGCCATGGCAGGGAAAGGGGTCCCAGCCTATGCTGTCTCCAGCAAGCTGTTGGCTGAGTTACTGGGTTCCAGGGCTTTTTTGAAATTTCTCTCTCTCTCTCTTTTTTTTTTTTTCTTTCCTCTTTGCAATGCTAATAGCTCTGCATTGCACTAGCTACTTATCCCTCATTAATCTGGGCAGCACTTCACAGCCAGCCAGAGTGACTTTTGGCAGGTGCACAAAGGCAGGCAGAGACATGCAGACCCCCCGGCCAAAAAAATTACCATGTGCAGCCTTCCTCCAACTTTTGTCTGTGTGGGGCAGGGCTGCAGATTAAGGAATTTCTCCCACTGCCTTTGATGTTGTGTGTCCATCCATCCCTCACGACCTCCCCAGTGTGCCCCCACCTAGCTCTTCCTGTCTGTGTCCAGTTGGACCCAGTCCTTGTGTGCTTTCCCATCTGCTGCTGCACTGCTGTGCCGAGCCACGGGCACCTGCCCAGGGACTTTCTCACCCACCAGTGCAAATGCTGGATATATGCCCTCGCTGCCCAGCTCAGAAGTGCTGCATGCAGACATGGTATGTGTGGGGAGAGATGAATGCTGTCATCTATGCCTGCTCTTTTTCCTGCTGCTTAAAGAGGGGCTTGAGGTAGAATCCTCCTGAGTTCTGCAATGAAGGTCCTCCAGCCTGGATCCTGGGGGAACATCCCTCCCTGCACAAGGCACAGGCTTGGCTCTATTATTCCTGTGATGTCCCATCTGCAAACACTCAGCTGCAGGCTGGCTGTGGCTGGGGAAAGGCAGGAATTGCTCCCAAGAGGAAGCACTCAGCCAGCAGGGTTCTTTGGGCTGGAGAAAACTATCTGGATGGAGCAACAGTCTGGCTAGGCCTGTGAGACCTCAGCAGGGCTGGTCTGCCTGCAGTCTGCTTGCTGTGGGGCTCAGGGAGCAGCTGGAAGGGCTTGGAGGATACTTAAAGACCTACAGAGATCTACACATGAGCTGGATAACTCTGGCATCTTGCCTAGCTTATTCCCTGCTTTCAAGGCACCCCAGGCCCAGCACAGGCCAAGCTGGGAGAAACAAGTTTGCAGGAGACTGGTAGCTCACCCAGTGAGGTTTCATTTAATCTAATTGTCATTAGGAATGAATTGAGGTTGATCACCTTGGCATTGCTGTCTCAATGGGCAGATGCCACCAAATGGCTCTGGGCTGATCCCTTCCAGGCAGGTCCCTGCTGTGTGGTGTCCACAGCACTGCACACAGTGCATCCCATCCTGCTGTCCCCACAAGCAGCACACCTGTGAGCAGTGACGGGAGCTGGTGGCAGAGGCATGAATCCTGGGGTCTGGATGGCAGGGACAGCCTCACTGTGCCATGAGGCTGTGGGGAGGTGACTTGCAAAGTGTGACGCTTTGCATGGACCAAGTGATTAACATCCTGGTGTATCTCCTGTCCTGCCTTGGCCATGAAGTGCCATCCTTGAGTGCCTTGCCCATGAAGATGTGTTCATAGAATCTTAAAGTCATTAAGGTTGGAAAAGACCTTTAAGATCATGGAGTCCAACCATAACTCAACTACCAAGACCGTTAAACATCTTGAAGTGCCACATCTCCTATGAGAAGAGGGTGCAGAAACTGTCTCTGCTCTGCTGGATGCAGCAGTGTGTACCAAGAGCCCATCACCTCTGCAGCATCTGATCCAGCTCTTGTTTTGGAGACCCATGGCATGGTGGGAAAGTGTCCCCTGGATGCAGGTACCAGTTGTCCCACTGCTGAAACTTAGGGCTTAGGCACATCTCAGCCTGGTTTGAACCCTGCAGTGAAACCACTGGCATCCCCTGTTTGCATCCCATCAGCACTGTGAGTGTCAGCCCCAAGGTTGGTGGTGAGAGGAGAGGCAGGGCTCAGTCTCCCCACCACACAGCCCCAAAACTGGAAGCAGTGAGGACAGATGCATGCCTCTCAATGCTGCTCCCTGATGGCTGGCAGAGGGCTTGCCTCCAGATGTGTGGGGTTCCTGTGGGCTCAGGCTAGACAGTGTAAGCAGTGGGGAGTAAAGAGCTCAAGGGCCCTGAGAGCATCCCTGGGAGAGGGAATAGGGAAGTCTTTCACTTGGAACAAGAAAGCAGAAGTGCCCCCTTTCCCTGGTAGGGTTTCCCCCTGTGCAGAAGGGATTAAAGCTGTGCTGGGGTGTTGCAGCTTGCTGTACTGAAGGGACTGGAAAAGAGATGGGTCTTTCTTGGGGTGGGTTCCTACTTTATGGTCCCCCTGCAAGCACTGGGATGATAAGATTAACCATGCCTGCCACTTTCTGGACCGTCCCATGCATCCTTGCTATGCACACCATTCCCACATGTGTTAACCAGCAGTGAGAGGGCAACCTTGTCCCAGAGGTGCAGACCCAGGTATCCTCTGTGCACCCTGATGGTGTAGCATTTCTGTCTTTCAGGATGTGATCAAGGGCAGGGCAAAAGTTCTGGGGTCCATCTTGCTCCTGTCATTGGAAGGAGTTCTTAATAAAACTCAGCTGTTGGTGTTCCTTGGGGCTGCAGGATCCTGTGTCTGACCTTCTCCTGTGTGGCTGGGGAGACATAGAAGACCCTTCATGAGTTGTGCCATGATGTTACCTCAGTCCATGAAGTGTCATTTCTTCTGCTCGTGGATGAGTGCCTGGCTGAGCTGCATGAGACTTGCACCATCCCTCATCCTCCCCAGCATCTTTATTATCAATGTGTGTCAGGAAAGAAGGAGATAGATTTGTGTCTGCCAGTGTACCAGGGAAGGTCAAGGGGTGGCCCCTAGTCCCTCCCATGCAATGCACAGGCAGCCCAGTATGGGAATGAAGCTGGCAGTATGTTAGTCCTCATCCTTGGAGACTGGATGGAGGGCAATCTCCCATGCAGCCCCTGTGGGATGTTTCTGCCCTGGTTTCCTCCATGCCTTTAGGACCCTGAGGCCAAGCCTGGCTCCATGTGTGGAAGGTCACTTGTGTGCTGAGTCCTCCTGCTCTGTCACTTAGCTGTATTTGCCCACTGGTGACCTGGCAATGGGGCTACATTTCTGCTGTGTGCCTGCATCTGTCTGTACTTGAGCCAAGCTCTGAGTAGGTCAGAGATGCCTGGAAGGTATGGACACAGTCTGGTATTAAACCATTGCACCAGCAGCCACATCCCCAGGAGGATGACAGGACCTGCCATGTCCAGGCAGCAGTGACAACAAAACAGAGGCAATTTTTCTAGGAAAGACAGATGCATACGTTTTGATCCTTGTCCAGGGGCCCAGCCAGAGGGATGCAAGCCAAGCTGGTGGGATGCCAACAGGCAGAGGATGATGGTCACTGGAGATGTGGGGTGGGGGGGCAAAACATCTCTCAGCCCTTGCAGTGATGCCCAGAAACTGCTGCCCAGGGTGTCCAGCTCCCAGCTGCTGCAACATGTTTGAGCAGTGTGCCGGCACATCTGCTAGTTTCTGGTGACCTCTAGAGGAAATTGCTGTGCTCTGGCATCGAGCGTTTAGGAGCAGGACAGGGTCTCACCAGACTTTTGGCTTAGCTGCAGCTGGAGCGTTCTTCCCCTGCATCCCTGTCCTGGGCTCCTGCTTCTGCCCAAAACCCCGCAGAACTTCCTAAAGTGCTGTGAGAGTTCAATTATCATCCTCTAGCTGAGGTAAACATGCTCATTGTACCCCTCCCAGTGCCAGGGGTGTCTCTGACCATGCTTTCCTCCCTGCCACTGCCCTTAGGTCGAGCTGTCGGATGGGACATCACACACCATCACAGATGCCTATGCTGGCAAGGAGTACATCATCCAGGTGGCAGCCAAAGACAATGACATTGGCACATGGAGTGACTGGAGCGTGGCTGTCCATGCGACACCCTGGACAGAGGAACCCAAGCATCTCACCACTGAGGCCCAGATCACAGGTGAGACCCCCACAGGTGAGACCCCCCTTCCTCCCTGTCTGTGCCCATGGCAAAGAGGAAGGCAGAAATTCTGGATGAGGGTCCCCCCTGTCCAGCTCCATGCAAGTTTCATCTTCAGCCAAGGAGATCCCCCCAGCACACAGTGGGGCTGTACCCCTTCATCATACACTTCACCTCCCACCCATGGGCCTGGCAGCAGGTGCAGCTGACTTAGCTCCACCTGGCTTTGGCATCCCTCTCCTCAGGATGCTTGTGGATGTGACAATGAAGCTGGAGGGTTTTTCAGGGTTTTTATTATTATTATTATTATTATTATTATTATTATTATTATTATTATTATTATTATTATCATTATCATTATCATTATCATTATCATTATTATCATTATTATCATTATTATCATTATTATCATTGCTGTTGTTGTTACTATTCCCTGGAGTGCTGCCTTCCCCCAGCCTTCCTTCTCCTGTCCTATCCTCTCCACACCTCCACCCCTGCATAACAGCTCGGAGTGATGCCAATTCAAAATAAAAGCCACAAAGTTAACAAGCCTCTGTTTCTAGGAAAGAGCTGGGACTGTGTCCAAATGGGTGTTATGAGCCCTCTGTTTCCCAGAAGGGCTGGAGTGGACCCTGTGCTGGTTCCTCTGGATGGCACTGGTGGCAGGGTGGGGGAAGCTCTGGCATGCGGACTGGCAGTGATGAGGCTTCTATCTGGGACCACTCATGTGAGCTGGCCAGATGTGTTTGTGGGGCGAGGGGGTCACTATGCCCATCCTCCAAAGCCCAAGTTGTGTGAAGACCCTGGCAAGCAGTCACAAACAGAAACCCCTGTGGGCCCTGGAAATGCTCCCTGGTTGGGGATGCAATAGGTGCAGGTCACACAGTACTGGCAAGTGGAGAGACACCCTCCTGTGCAGAAACAGCACCCAACAGAGCACCTGCAGGGGTTGGCAGCAGCAGGGGTTTGTGACCCCTCATCCTCAGGAGGTTAAACCTTGTACACCTTGCAGCAGCACTGGTGTCTGGCTTCTACACTTGCTTCTCTGTTTGCCTGCATTGTGCTCATTGTGCCACGTCCACCACACCTGCCTGCTGCCTGTGCAGGCACATGCATGTCCCTCACACACACATACACACACCCCTGGCTGCAGCACAGCTGTTGTGAGATACTCTGGCTCTGGGGCTGAGCCTCACTATGACACCTCAGTGGAATCTGAAGAACACCAAGACAGACCCACTGGGGCACCCTGCATTCCCTGGGTGTGACTTAGGTTGCCCCAGCCTTACTGCCCATCCACGCCCTCCTTGCAATCCTGAAGCCCTGTGTGGGAACAGGCAACCCATCTGGTCCTGCACAGCAAAAGACAAGCCCCTTGAGCTAGCCCAGCAGCCACAGCCATGTCTGGAACGTGCCCTGGGCAGGGAATATTGTCTGCTGAGCACTTGTGAGCAAGTCCTGACTTTGTAGCCAGAACTACCACAGAGCAGCCTGGCCAGGAGGCAGGTGGGGCCAGGAGGGACACCCAGCTCTGTTGAGTGGTGCAAACATCCAAGCAGTAGGTTCAATGTCTTACGGACCACACCATCCCCTGGCTCCTTGTGCCAGCCTCCCATCTCAGCCCTAGTGTGGCATGGCAGTGAGAGAGGCAATATGGGGACAGGAGGGTGCCGTGTCCCCACTGGTAGGGAGCAAGACTGCACCACAGGCATCATGAGGCACCCCAGCTCCTCTCACCATCCACTCTCCCTCCCTGCAGAGACAACAAGAGCGAGCACCTCCTCTTTCATGCCACCACCCACCACCAAGATCTGTGACAAGGGGGCTGTGGTGGGCAGCGGGGCCGTGGCAGTGTGTTGGACAGCTGGACTGGTCTTGGCTGCCTATGGTGTCCTCTTTATTTAGTGAGTATCTACCAACCCAGGGTGTAAGAGACACAGCATGGGTGCTGGGAGGGAGCAGGAATATGGGAAGCCCAGGGGGTGTTCCAACTAGGCTATGGGTGAAAGGCACTGAGATTGAGCCATTTGGGGTTTGATGGGGGTTTTTGCAGTTTTTTGTAAATGGCACCAAATCTGATTGCTTTTCCAGACTGCGTATGCTGGCAGAGATCTCAAAAATGGCTTTTCAAACATTTTCTACAAAGCCTGCAAAGGGATTGGTCTTTGATGGCTTGTTCCTCCCCACTGTAGGTTTTTTGGAAAAAGAAATCAAATAGAAAACTAAGGCCTTTTCGTAGTGATGGAAGAAAAATTGTCTGAGATCAGAGAATTCAAACATGCATCTCAAAAAAGCCTTTTGTTTGGCTTAGATGGAGCTGGCAGCCTGGAGAGCCCCAAAAAGCCCTGTTCCACTCTGGGACAGGGTTGATGTCTTATAGGTGTCCCCACCCCTTCTACTGCCTAAAGACTGGGGGATTGGTCCTGGCAGCAGCCATGTGTGTCACTTTGGAGGATAAAGGATGCGCCACCGCTCCTTTGGTGCCCAAGGAGGTGCCATTCAAGGCAGCTTCCATGGGCATGGGGTCCTTTGCTCCCCTCCAGCCATATCATTTCCATGTGTAATGTTAGCAGTGCCAGTGGGAGAGGTGGTAGCACACAGCCAGATTGCATGGGCAGGGTCCACACCTGGGAGGAGGAGGGGATGGGTTTGGGCACCTGGGTTCTGGATGAATTTCCCTGTGGAAAGAGACCAAATTCTGCTTGGCGTGTCCCAAGGGTGATCGGTTATGGTGAAGCAGAGAGTGGCACAGTGACCCCTCTTCTCCCAAATTGCAGATCCCCATCTGTTCATCTGTCGCAGCCCAGCGCAGACACCTGCCCACCACCCACCTCATTGCCCCCTCCCGGGTTGAGTCTCTTATCTCTTCAATTTTGCACACGTTGAGGACGTATCACGCTTCTCACCATCCCTTTGGAGGAGGACAGAGCTGCCGCCGTCCCCTGGGGAGTCGTGAAATCCGATCCCAGCCCTGAGCCCTCGAGGAGTCGCACTTGTCCCCGCCATCCCCGTTACCCTTTCCCCGGCAAGATGAAGTGAGCCCGGGCATTGTGCCACAGCTGAGGACCCCGCTCGTACAGCTAACCCCCCCCCACGCCAAAGACGTGCCCACCGCCCCGCCGCCTACTCGGGTGACAGGGGGCGTATTGGTGCACCGAGAAAAGGGGATATGAAACTGGGGGGGGTGGTGAGGGGAATGATGCTCTCAGCTGTGTACCCTCTACAGCAGAAGGGGGTCTCCCAAGAACCAGACTTGCTTCTCCAAGCTCACAGCTGCATGGCGAAGCTGGAGGGGTGCATGGGTGGGGGTCTTCTGACCCTTCCTCTGAGGGGATGGTGGAGGGAAGAACTGATGTCTTTCACAAGTGTGGTGGGGAGCAGGGAACTGGCAGGGTTTGAATGGAGTAAAAGGAACATCAATAAACCTCCCCCCTGCACCTTGGAAAGCACCTGGGAGAGCTGTCCCTCCAGCTCCCCAACCACAGCACCCTGCGGGAGCCTTCGCCACCCCCAAACCCATCCCCACATCACACCCAAACTTAAACCACATTGGATGCAGGGAATCACCCTTGTTGACACATTTGTCTCGTTCTCCAACAAAAGCAGAACTCCTCTGCTGTTGCCTTCAGAGCTGGAGCCCTGCAGACCCATCCCACGCTGTCCCCTGTTGTTCCCCGGCTGTCCCTGTGCCTGCTCTGCTCTCCTCCCCGTCCTGCCCCAAGCCCTGTTTTGTAAAGACAACCTCCTCTTGCCCCTCCTGCCTGGACCCAAGCGCAGTATTTAATACCGTACGTCCTAGTATTCCCACTGTTGACATGCTGTATTTGAATTTTTTATAGATGTATATATATAAAAAAATCAAAAAAAAAACAAAAAAATCAAAAAAATTTTAAAAATAGAGGGGATAAAAAAAAAAAAAAAAAACAAACAAAGCTCACACAGAGACAATGCACACACACACACACACACACACATGCACCAGGAGAGACGGTCTTCATTAAATGATCATTTCATGATGACTGGCAGCCTTGGGTGTTATTTCCCCTCTGGGTGGAGTGGGTGGGTTTGGCTGCCTGCTCCTGCACGTGGTGCTGGCTCTGATGAGACGGATTTGGGAATGGCAGTGGGGGACATACAGACACACCAGAGCCTTTCTCGGGGCTCGAGCCCATAGCATCATGTCCTCAGGGAGATAGGGGAACTCAAAAATGGGCCTTTAGGACATCCTGAGAAGGTGCAAGGAGCATGCCCATCCTGGGAAACACCTGGTGATGTAAAGAGGATGGTTGCCACTATTCCATGTGGCACTTGTGCTATGATGAGGAGGTGCCACATGCTATTGTTCATGGGCCCTCAGGGATTCCATGTTTCCCCAAACTCTGGCTGCACCCTGACTGCTCATGGGCAGGCAGGAGGATGGAGACCTGCCTGTGGCTTGCTGCCGCCCAGAGGCTGGAGGTGGCACATAGTCCCAATTAATGCACTTTCCTTGTCTGGTTAATAATTTCACATCAGGAAAATGTCACTGGCCCGGGTGCTGTGAATTAAACATCCATCAAGGCAGGGTTCACTGGCACCCACTGCAGGGGCAATGGGTGCAGCAAAGCACACTATGTTGAGGTCTGGGCTCACCCCATGTGTCCTGCTTGTGAGCACCAACTGGAGCAGAGATGTCATTAAAGAAGACCCAACCTGTTATCAAATTATGTGCCCAGTATCCCAACAGGAGAGAAAGAAAGGAAGGGAGGGAGGAACGATAGAAGGCAGGAAGGACAGAAGGCAGGAAGGAAGGCAGGAAGGAAGGGAGGCAGAAAGGGAGGGAAAGAGGAAAGGAGGGAGGGAAAGGAGGAAGGCAAGGAGGAGGTGAAGGAGTCATAGCCCTAGCTCTGCAAAGCCTGAAGGCAGCACTAAGCTAGTCACTAGCTCCAGCTGGGCACTTGCTGTGATTTTACCATGCTGGGGCTTTATTAGAGAAGGTCTCATTCCCAAGCAGACCTGCCACTAGCTTGGCTGTGTCAGCAGCAGCACTGCCCTGTGTGCTGGCTTAGTGCTCTGGTTAATGTTCCGTTACCAGACAACATGCCTCCATCATTTATTAATGTTTCATTAGTGTTAAAAACATCTGGTAATTAATTATGCACTAATTATGGATTCACAGTGCTAAAAGCTGGGATAATCTACCATAGCAGATGGCTCTTCAGGGCAGAGGAAAGGGACAGCTCTTAGCAGAGATGAAAATGTCAGGCCCAGCCCTTGCCTAGGGGAAGCATCCTAGATAGATTGCCTTCATCGCCACTCAGGATCTCCATGCCTGGTCCAGAGGTCTGCTGCATCAGGTTATTAAGCAGAGAAGACCTGTCCCTCTCAAGCTGTTTCAGGGACCAAGGGAGCAGTGTTCTCACTGCCCAGAGCAGCTTTATGAGAAGCCATCTGAGAGCAGTGGCCTTGGGCACCCTCTGGCATCTAGAGTTGGCACGCAGCCTGCTATTGGCTCTAAGATGCTGTGTGTCAGTCCATCCACATTGGCTGGCTGGATTTAATGGTGCTTCATAAAGCAAGGGGTGTCGTAAAAGCCCACTCGTGAAGTGCCCCAGCAATATTATGTGCAGATGTGCAGAGATGTTTCCAACTGGGGAAGGTCCCAGGGGAACATCCCTGCCAAGCAGAAAATCCATCCACTTAGCAGAGTAAGTCCATACAGGAAGAAAGAAGGAATTACAGTGCTCAGAGAGACCTGTGCATTGCATAACCTGAAATCCAATACATCAGCCAGACCAAACAGGTCCCTGCATCTTCCCAGCACATATGTAGCAGTAAATCCCACCTTAGGTGTTATTTTCAGCTCTTGTTGATGTGAGACCAGCCTTGCACTGCGCTCCCCAGGCTCTGCAACAGGGATCTGAAGTGTGGTTGGATAGCAAGAGATATTTCCTGGCCATGAGGCCTCATAGGAAGCAAAAAGCCCCTTAATTGAGTGACGGCTGAACAGTGGAGCAGGTCCGAATCACTGCACCACCTGCATCCTTCCGTGAAGCAGGTGCCAGCAGAGATCTCATCCTCCCCAGCCCAATACTTAAAGAAGCTCCCTGCCCTCCCACCAGCCTCCCAGGTGCCTGGAGCCTCCAGGTGATAACAAGCATTAATCTACAACAAATTATCCTGACAGGAATGAGCCATGGGGCTTTGTTGGGGCACCATGCTTTGCTGTATAAATGAGGAACAGTGAACAGATTTTCAGCTCCAGCAGGGCTTTAGTCCCAAGTGAGAGGCACTGCAGCAGAAAGGTATGAAGGCAGGATCAGGTGATGAGAAAGCACACTGATGTCTTCACTGCTAGACCCAAGCAGGAGTCCATCCTGCTAAGCCAGTGGAAATGCCAGGTGGGATTCATCAATGTGCACAGCGGTAGACCTGGTCCTCAAGGGACAAATGCCCTTCTCCATCACAACAAGGAGAGGTGGGAGGTGGAGGCTAGCACAGGAAGAGCTGGTAGAAAAGTGGTCCCCTGGATGAGAGGACGAAGAGTGGCATGTACAAGGGTGAGGGTATAAGTGTCAGCTTGACTTGGAGGAGCCCTGACTCCCCTAGTCCTCAATCTGTACCAGTGTCAAGTCCAGCAAAACAAGAAGCCACCCCAAACTGTGGGGTATTGGTTCAGAAAATGCCTACATCTCTTGTACAGAGAAGCAGCACTGGATGCCCTTGGGAGGTTATAGCCTTCCACTCAGGACTTTTTCCCCAATGGCAGGAGGGAATGCTCAGACACCAGGGCCTCACCACAAAAAAAGGCTCCTGCCTGCTACCAGTAGTGCAGGAATGAGCCCAGGATCTTTGAGGGATTCAGCCACCACCACACAGAGAAGAAGCAGATGGAGTTGCAGGTGGTGTCCCTGTGTGTAATAAGAGACCCAGGCATTCCCACAATGCTGCAGGGCAAAGGCTTGTAGCAGCAAAAGGATCAGGACTTGATGCCTCTGTTTGAGAAGCCTCAGATTAGTGATTCTCTTCTTCATTATGCCCATCATGAACAGCTCAGCTTCTGCCCTGGCACTGTGTCCCTGGTCCCCAAGCAACTCTGTCTACAGCCTCATCCTCTCCCTCCCCACCAGATCAGCTCTGACACCTTCTCACCCCAGTTGCACTCTGTCTGGATGGACAGCACCTGCCATAGCCTTCCCAGCTGAACATCATCTACCCAGTGCTGTGACCTCCCTGCTCACCCCCAGTGTACTGTCAGCTTTGGCCAGGGTGACCCACACAGGCCATCTGCTCACAGCATCCCAAACCTCCCTGCATGCAGATGCAGCAGATGAATGCAGCCCACCCAGCTCAGCTGCATCATGGAAATCAGACCACACCAGAGTCCCCTAATAAGTAAGTGACTCTTTTCCCCCCTCCCTTTCAAGAAAAAGCCAAGCATTAATTTGGCTTCTGCCACTCTGTTTATCTAATAGCATTGCTGATTGATTGTCTTATTTATAAGCCAGATCCGGTGTCTGGGCTGCTCACAGAGACAGAGTGATTGATGGAAAGAAGACAGCCAGAAGGGACTTAATGGAACCATGTGGCTGAGCAGCAGAGTAGTGGCTTAGGCATGAAATCAAAGTGTCTCCCAGGAGTCTGGGCTCCTTTTTTCCTGCGTGGTTCCTGGGGAAGCTGCTAAGTGCTGGGAGAGAGCAGCATACTTCCTACGCCCTGCCAGGAGTGATCTGGGAGCATACTTACGTCTTCCCCAGCAGCCTGGGGGAGGGCAGGCCGAGGGGACATGGCCAAAAGGGACTTGGACTACTTCCCAAGAAGGCATCATATAGTCTCTGGGAAGGTTTTTCCCTTCCAGGATGGAAGGAGTGGTTTGAAGGTGTCAGACAGCCTGTCCCTGCCCAGCCACTACCCTGTTGTCAGGACGCCTGTCTCACAAGTTGAAAAGCAGTCCATGAACAACCAGATGGTGCAGAGAAAACTTTCCCATGGGTGACAAAATGCCATTCTACAAGCTGGCAGCATCTTCTAGAGGTCTCCATTTCGTCCAAGGCTGGGTTGGGATGCTCCCACATCCCTAGAGTAGGTTTCTCTGTTCCTCATGCCCACAGGGCTAAAAACTCAGCGTCACCTACCCATGAGTGGATGACCCCATGGAGACAATCACTTCCATAAAGCACCAGCAAACAGGGAAAGACCCACAGTCCCAGGAGGTGACATGCTGTTATTCAGGGTCATGCTGGTGGTGTGTGACAGCCTGGACGCATCCCAGACCTCCAGCCTGCAGACTTAGCCCAAAGCGGCCTGTCCTCCAGCCACAGGGCTGCGTCATGGTCAGGAGATGGCTGACAACTCCAAGTCCCCAAGAAGGCATACAGCCTAGATCTGAGCCAGAACTAAATCCTCATCTTGTCCATAAAGATCAGTTTGGGAAGAAAAAACAACATAGTGGTTCAGGCAAAATATTTCATTGCTGTTTAATGGCCTTTATTTCATGTCTGATTGTAACAGATAATCTAATATAAGCCCAGAGCAAAGCCAGACACAGTTGTTTCATTATGAAGGACCCCATCAGACAGCTTTGACATGGCCAGTCCCCACTCCCTTCCTTAGTTTTTTTTCTTGTTATTTTTTTCCACACGTGAGCAAAAGCAAATCAGCTTCATAAACACTGCTGTTCCAGTAGACTGAATGAAACCAGCCTAGGGATAGGTCTTCAGCTCTGGGCATATTGGTGTTCCCACTGCCAGAGCCTGGCAAACTCTATCCAGCATCCTATGGTAGAGTTTTATTGCTTCCATGAGAAATGCTTCCCCACTGCCCATCCTTGGAAATTCCTCCTGGACCGTCCATCAGACACAAGCAGGCTCCCTTTGGCTGGAGTGTGCCCAGACATGGTGGTCCCTCTGTGGGTGAGGATACTACTGCCTCACCATGCATTTGAGGCTGTGGGGGGAGGAGGGAGCCAAGATGGGGCAATTCTTGCAGGAAGTTAGAAGACGGAGGGGCCCCCAGCAGCAGAAGCAGAAATGGCCTTTGATGTGGAAGCTCTCCTTTTGCAAACACAATGAATTGCAGAGGAGTTTTATAAACATGGCTATTGTTGCTCCATCCCTTTGGTGGGAACAGATGGTCCAAATGCTCTGTTCAGCCTCCCTCCCCTTCCGTCACCCCCCACCCCCATTAATAAGGCCCCAGCAAGTCCAGCACCGCTAAGGTTTTCCCGAGGGGGATCAATAAATAAATGTAATAACAACAAAGGGGCCCATGCAGACAAGATTGGGTTACAAAGAGGCCTCAGGCCCCCTCCCCCTTTCCGGGTGAGAGTCATTGTGAGCAGGCACTCCAGCTGATTCATGGAGACCTTGCTCCATCCCCACCGTCTGCATGAAGTGGGGATGGGATCTTCCTGCTGAAAAAGGCAGGCAGGCACCTCCTGGAATATCCCATCCTGTGGTCAGCCATGACAGTGTTTGACCTTGGTGGCCACCTTCCAGCTTTGGCAATGGGACAGTAATGGTATATGGCTTCTAGCTCTCCATAGGCATCTCCCCCACCACTGGAAGTCACCTGGTGCCAAGTGGCCCTTGGGACAGGCTCAGCCACTGTCACTGGGTCTTCAGTACACAGGTATTACCTTCTTCCAAGAATTCCTGACCAAGCAGTTGCTCCAGATCCTTTCCCAGCAGGACCCACTAAGCACAGGACACTCCACAACAGGCATCTGGGCTTCACCTTTGGTTCATGTTCTGCCTCGGTCTTGCCTGACACCAAATCAGATAATCTTCTGGCATCTGAAAACTGTTGGTGGCTGTGACCTGCTCCTCAGGGGCACGGTGAGGTTTTATGCAGGCCTAGGAGATAAGAGGCAGGGTAGAGGAATCCACAGACAGGTACCCCTGTGGAAACTATTGGCATGCACTAAATGCTGCCCATGAGGCTGCAGGGCAGGACAACAGCAGCTTCCCCAGGAGGGTTTGGAAGAGGACACGGTATCTCACCAGACTGGATGTTGGTGAAGTCATGCTAAAGTTCTGTCAGGAGAAAAGGCTCTCCTTTGAGAAAGGTGGAGATCAGATCATCACAGCTTTCCAGGGACTCATCTACTGAAGAAGGGGCTGAGCCTTGGAGCAAGCCCACAGGCAGGGCCAGAGGGGACTTTGATGATGTGCAGAAGGTTCTGAGCAGAGAGTTTGATCCAGAGAGGCAACTCCAAGCTCTGCTGCCTTATCACTTCTCCTGGCAGGCTGCTAGCAGCCACTGTCAGACCTCCTCCCCAGCTGCTCCCCACCATTCAGAGGTGATCAGATGCCATTTTTATCTATGCAGGACTCCTGCAGCTGGGGATCAGGGGAGAAAAACGTGTCTCACACATGCACATGCGTGCACTGCTGCCTCCCTCCTGGGCATCCCTGGGGATCCACTCCTCCCCACAACCCCTCACTCATAAGAGCATTAAAATTTTCAGTATCATCTCATATAAAAACAAATTTGAGGCCCTGTCAGTCACCAGACACGTCCTACAATCTGTACTGGCTCCAGACAGCTGGAGGGGTTTGCTGGAGGACCAGAATGACTTCACACTGTCTTCCACAGACCAGAGGTTACCCAAAGTGCTTGGTGTGAGGAGGGAAGCTGGGGACTGGGAGCACTCAGCCCCATCCTTGCCATGATCCCACCACACAATGCCCAGGTGGATGCGGGTCCAAAGAACGGCCTCAGACTGCAGTAGTGAAGCATGCCCAGGACGTGGGGGCGGTCCCCACAGGCACGAGTGAGGCAGCTGGCCTGGGCTCCAGTGCTGGCAGGGTTTATGAGGGCTGACCCCTTGCACCGAGCGCTTGGGGCAGGATAAATCCCGCTCCACACTGCAGTGCAGGTGCACGGGGCTGCTGGAGAGGGGAAGGGACTACAGATGCACGGGAGATCCAGTGGAGGGGATCTGGGGCTGGCCTCAAGTTGTCTGCTGCTTTGGGTCGGTCTCTGTGGTGGGAACAGTCTCTACCATCTGCTCCAAAGCCTGCTGTGTTGACCTGTGGGTGCTCTTGTCCTGAACACAGCCTACCATGGCAATGCCCAGTGGTAAAGAAAGACCTATAGGATGCCATGGGATGCCCAGAGGAGACTCATGGCATTCTGGGCAACAGCTGACATACCTTGGATAACACAAGTGTTTGGGTACCCAGAACCATAACTGTATGACTCACCTTCACCCCTGATTTAAGTCCTGCCAAGGACCTTCTAGCCACTGTAACAAAGGAAAGAGGCAGGATCTGGAGAAATCATCCAGTCCTTCTTCCTGCCATCCAAGCCAGGTGGCATGAAATAAACTGTGCCAAATGTCTCACGACAGGTGGATGGTCCTGTCCCCAGCCATGTGTGTTTCCACCCTTCCTCAAGCACTATGAGACATTTGAGACCTGGACTGGGAAGGACATCCAGGATCAGACACAGCCCACAATCCTGCAAGAACCATCCCAGGCAGTGGGTCCTGCTGGGGTTTGGACATAGGCACCATCGTGCACGGGGCTGGCAGGGCACTTTGCAAAAGCAATAGGGATTCCAGCCCATAGCCCACCTCCCCCATTTCATACAGAACTGATCAAAATCCTCGCCTTAGCAGCCAAGCAGGGGGTTGGGAGCCTGTCTCTGAGTGAATTATAATATTTTTTTTTTAAATTAGAATAACTCAAAGCAGGTGGCTGAACCTGAAGGTGGATAAATGCCCAGCAGAGCACCTAGACAAGGCCAAGTGCAAGCCTGGCTTTGGACTCTTTGAAGTCAAAGCATCTTTGTTCTCTCAGTGGGTTTTGGGCTCAAACTCTCTGTGCGTGCCTTCTACCAATACTGTGGTAATTTATAGACATGCAAGGCTATCCAGGAAGCCTCTCTGTGAACCTCCAGCATCAGCCCAGTCCATCTGGCCAGGTCGTGTTTGCCTCCTGTGAACAGCTCAGTAGGAACACTGTACAGCACAAATCACACCCAAAGGCAGATCACAGAATTACAGAATATTAGGGGTTGGAAGGGACTCTGAAAGATCATCCGGTCCACCCCCCCCTGCCAGAGCAGGATCACCTAGAGTAGGTCACACAGGAACACATCCAGGTGGGTTTTGAATGTCTCCAGAGATGGAGATTCCACAGCCTCCCTAGGCAGCCTGTTCCAGTGTTTTGTCACCCTCAAAGTGAAAATGGAACCTCTTGTGCTCCATCTTGCACTCACTGCCCCTTGTCCTATCATTGGACATCACTGAGAAGAGCCTGGGTCTGTCCTCCTGACACTCACCCTTCACATACTTACAAACATTAATGAGGTCACTCCTCAGTTTCCTCTTCTCCAATCTAAAGAGCCTCAGCTCCCTCATCCTTTCCTCACAAGGGAAATGTTCCACTCCCTTAATCATCTTTGTGGCTCTGTGCTGGACTTCATCAAGCAGTTCCCTGTCCTTCTTGAACTGAGGAGACCAGAACTAGACACAATATTCCAGATGTGGCCTCTCCAGGGCAGAGCAGACATAGGAAAACCTCTCTAGACCTACTAACCACACCCCTTCTAATACACCACAGGATACCATTGACCTTCGTGGCCACATGGGCACATTTCTGGCTCATGGTCACCCTTCTATCCACCAGGACCCCCAGGTCCCTCTTCTCTGTGCTGCTCTTCAACAGATCAGTCCCCAAACTATACTGGTACATGGAGCTGTTCTTTCCCAGATGTCCAAATCATGTTTACAGACCTGCTGTATCCTTCAGGCATGACTGTCTCTGGCTTCACACCACTACCACACCAAAGAGGCATCCCACTGACTCACAAACGTGTGCATCCTTTAATTACAGCCCTGTGAATCCACTTAGCTCTGTTTCATTAGACAGATCATCTATTCAAGGAGCTGGAGCAGTACTTGCTCAGCTCAGCAGCCTTAATCTCTGGATTTTCAGGACTCTAATATTCACTCTGATCTGTTCATAAGTTATTCATAGGGAGTGGGAAATGCCTCACTAGAGAACTCACTCCAAATTGCAAGTACTTCTGAGGCATCTTGCAATCTGCTTGCACAGGGAAAGGAGGGGAAAGTAATGAATAAATGATTGTTTACAAATTATTTACTTGTCTCCAGTAATTTCTGCACTGTTTATCTGTCAGGAGTCTGAAGTCAGGAAAAGTCAGAGAAGACTTTCTCCTGGCATATCAGTGGCTGGAAATTGTGCAGGCCAATGCAGTGGAAAAGCAAAGAGCTAATTTTGACAGCCTGAACTGGCCACTAAGTGCAATCTTGCTTGGTCTTCATAGTCAAGAACGTTCATGGATAAGATCTTAGCACAGCATGACCAGGTAGCTCCTCCAGCCACCTCTGCTCAGCCAGCCAGCACCATGCCATTCTAGCAGACTATGACCTATTTTGCATGACACCTGGACTGACACACAGCAGCCTACAGACAGACCATGGTGTAGTGCACGTTCCCAAAATCCGGCAGTGGGTAGCAGCAACAGCAGTGCAGGGCTGTCTCTTTTGTCTCAGCCCACCAAGACACACAGAATCAAATCCAGGATCATCAAGGCTTGTTGAGGGTCATAAAGTCCTCAAGAATACTGTGCACTGCAAAAGATGACCAGGCCTTGCTACAAGTCCTCTCTGCTCCCAAAGGCTCTGTGAGGAAGACCAGAAGAATGTCTCTCCTATAAACTATTCAGCAGAGTGAGACAGGACAAGGAGGCTGACCTCTTTTGGCATCAACAATGCTGGGTCTGCAAACACAGGAAAAATGATGCTAACAGCCCATAGCATGTCACCCAAAAGAGCAAATAGGGACTCAGTCTGAGTAACCCCAGCAGACAAAATCTACTTGAGGCTAGCAACAGAATGAGCCTGTCCTACTTAAGACCACTTCAGACTTATCAATCCCATCTCAAGCTTATCTCCTACAATAAATCAGAGACATAACGTCACAGTGAATAGGGATGGAAAGCAGCAAAGTTAATGCACAGGTGTCCTGACAACCTGGCAATGTCAAGAGAGCAGAACAGGCTGGTAACCGGTCAGTCATAGCTGGGCTGATGTGTCCTGCAGACCTCCTATGTTTTTTCCCTCTCCTGTTGCTCAAGCATTTGTGAATTCTCTCCAGATGAGATCCTGTTCCAGGCTGAAGCATCATCCCAGGCAAGCATGGCTCTGGAAGGAAACACAAGATGCCTGTAGGTTGGAGAAGGATGTGCAGAATGAAAATGTGGGCTGAAGCTTGAACTTGGACTGCAATCAACTGCTGGCAAAGCTCATCCAAGGACTCAGGGCTTGGATGATGCAGTTAATCAGTATGTGACAGACCCACCCTGTAGGACAGTGACCCACAGGAGGCAGAGTGACATGGTGTGTGAGGTACTGACTAGCTGTACAGAAAGGGCAGGTGGCAGGCAGATTATCCCTTTGCAGCCTGCTACACACATGCAGAGTAGGACAAAGGGTAATGGTTTAAAACAGAAAGAGGGTAGATTCAGACTAGACTTAAGGAAAGCTTTTTTTACAGTAAGGCTGTTGAAACACTGGCAGGGGTTGCCCAGGGGTTTGGTAGAAGTGCCATCCCTGGAAATCCTCAAGGTCATGTTGGACAGGGCTCTGAGCAATCTGATGGGGGGATGTGTGGTTGGAAAGTTGCAACTCAGAAAGGGATCTGGGGGGTATTGATTGGCAGCTGATTAGCTATGAGTCAGCAGTGAGCCTAGATGGCCAAGAAAGCAGATGGCATCCTGGCTTGTATTAGAAACACAGTGACCAGCAGGAACAGGGAGGGGATCATCCCCCTATACTCAGCACTGGTGAGGCCACATCTTGATTGTTCAGTTCTGGGATATGGAGGTGCTGGAGCTTCTCCAGAGAAGGGCAAGGAGGTTCATGAAGGGCCTGGAGCACATGGCCTATGAGGAGCGTCTGAGGGAGTTGGGGTTTGCAGTCTGGAGAAGAGGAGGCTGAGGGGAGACCTCATTGCTCTCTACAACTACCTAAAGGGAGGTTGGAGCCAGGAGTGCGACAGCCTCTTGTCCTTAGCGGCAGAGTGACAGGACCACAGGAAACAGACGCAAGCTGCACCAGCGGTTTTAGGACGGATATTAGGAAATATTTCTTCACTGAAAGGAATGGTCTTTGGAATGGTCTGCTCCGGGCAGTGGTGTAGTCACCATTGCCCAAGGTGTTCAAGCAGCATGTGGACCTGGTGCTTAGGGACATGGCTTAGTGCTGACCCTGCTGTGCTGGGTCAAAGGTTGGACTAGATGATCTTGAAGGTCTCTTCCAACCAAAGATATTCTGTGATCAAGTTGAAGATGTTCCTGCTTACTGCAGAGAGGTTGGGCTACATGACTTTTAAAGGACCCTTCCACACCAAACCAGTCAGTGATTCTATGATCAGCCATCAGGAAAAAAGATGTGGATAGATTCATTCCAGCAGGACCCACAAGCAGACTGTGTCCAGTGTTCACATCTGCCTGTGTCATGTCCATATCCTGAGGACAGACTATGCTGTCCAAGCTCTCAGGTTGCAGGAGGATGAGCAAGGCTGCAAGTACACCAAGAATGGAGGTGGAATTTGAGTTGTTCAATCAAATCCATGTTCTCAGCAGTAACCCAGAGAAAGCAAGCTGTCTTCAGGCTGTGAAACTGCTTTGGGGCCTCACCTCCTCCCATTGCCTTCCCAGCTCCCAACCACTCTTCCCTCCCACCACCCCTCACTCCTCCATGTCCCAAAATGCTTGGCACTGATGCTGTTCCCTGAAGTCTTCCAGATCATTGTTCCCTGCAAGCAGTCTATAAATCATCCTTGTACACACATCTCCTTGTCCTTGAGGAGAGGGAATTTATTCCCATGGCTCAGCTGTCAGAGAGACCTCCAGCTGCCAGATGTCCAAGCACAAGTTAATTGCTGTGGTCCTCAGTGAGGGCACAAGCAGCTGGGTGCTCTGGTCAGGAAGCAGAGAGGCAGAAAGGGACTGCAGGAAGGCATTGCAGGTTAGGAGCCCCACATATGCTCTGGCTGGTGGGAGAGTTCTGCAGCATCCAGAGCAACAAGCAGCAGGCAGATGATTCAAGATTGCCCTGCCCTTGAAAGACACTGGCATGTCCACCACAGATGCTGTTAGAAACACACACAACGTGGGCAGCCCTTCTTTTCCCTGGCCTGAGGAAATGATGCAGCCAGGGAGGCAAGAGGGTAGAAGACATGGAAATGTTTGTAGGTCCCTCGTCTACCACATGGATCTAGTGAGGAAACTTCTGGGTGTCATCTCAAGGAATATGGAAGAAAAGAAAGTTATCATAAGTAGTTAACATGGATTCACCAAAAGGAAATCATATCTGACTAATCTGAGAGCCTGCTACAAGGGCATCATTGGATGGATAGATGAGGGGAGGGCAGAGTCTACCTTGACTTCAGCAAGGCTTTCAACACAATCTCCAACAGTATCCTCATAGGCAAGCTTAGGAAGTGTGAGTGAGGTGGATTGACAGCTGGCTGAACAATAGAGCTCAGAGGGGTTTGGTCAGTGGCATGGTTAAAGATCAGTAACAAGTGGTATCCCCCAGTGGCAAAGAAGGCCAATGGTATCCTGGGATGCATGAAGACAAGAGCCGTGAGCAGGTCGAGAAAGTTTCTCCTCCATCTCTACTCTGCCCTAGTGTGGCCTCATCTGGAGTATTGTTTCCAGTTCTCGGCTCCCCAGTTCAAGGACAGGGAATCGCTTTGAGAGAGTACAGCAAAGGGCTACAAGGATGATCAGAGGACTAGAACATCTATCTTATGAAGGACAGCTTGGAGCTTTTTAGTCTAGAGAAGACTGAGGGAGGATCTTATCAATGCTTATAAATACTTAAAGGGTGAGTGTCAGGAGGATGGGACCAGTCTTCTTTCAGTGGTGCCCAGCAACAGGACACGAGGTGATGAGTACAAACTTCAACATAAAAAGTTCCATCTAAATATGAGGAGGAACTCCATTACATTGAGGGTGGTGGAACAGTGGAACAGACTGCCCAGTGAGATGGTGGAGTCTGCCTCTGAGTTATTCAAAGCCCACCTGGACACCATCATGTTGGATGAGATGATCTCCAGAGGTCCCTTCCAAGCCCTATCTTTCTGTGATTCTGTGGGAAGGACTTGCAGCTGGGTGAGCTGGCTGGGAGCTGGCAGCAGTTCAGTCACTTACACCAGTCTGCTGAGCTCCCTCCAAAGACCCCCAGGGCCTGAGTCTCTGGTGTGAGATGAACACTGAGCAAATACCTCTTTTTTTTCTTGCCACAATAACCCTCTTTAACTTTTCAACTTATCACCTGCTTGGAGGTTTATAAAATTTTAAAACTAATGGTATCTCCAGTAATGATACTGCAGATGTACAAGCTGCATCCTGGGATAAATAAATTATAGGAGGCAGAGCAAATTGCAGTGGGAAGGACAGCAGCTGCACGATGGAAACAGATGGCTTCGCCGCACACCACAGCTTGGTCTCAGCACAGGGTATGTTCCTAGGGCTGGCCCTTTCATGATGGCCCAGAAGACCACCTGGTCACACCTGAGGCTGCAGGTCCCTGGAGTAGCAGCAAATGCTGCAGCAAGTGTATGGCTCTAGGCAGATGTTTGGGTGCTGCTATGGGTCTGGGTGACATGGTGGCAGTCCATGGGTCAGTGTAGAAGACCTGTTGTCCTTCTGGTAGCTACTGGGGTTTCATGAATGAGGACCACGAGCTGTCAGAACACTTGGTGACTTTCTTCAGGGACTGTGGCTGCAGTCTAGTTTGCTGACAAACCTCTTCCAGAAAACCCTTTCCTGCATTTTTCCATTCCTGCACACGCAGAGGCAGTTCCCAGAGTGCAAGCATTCCTCCCCTGCCCCATGGCATGAGGCCTTCTGACATGGGATAAGGATGCACTTGTGCATCAGGTGCACATTTGTCCCCTGGCAATATGACCAAGATAGTCACAACAGTTCAGTACTTGGGCTCCTGCATATCCAGGAGCTACTGAAGTCCAACAGTGCCACTCTGATTCCAGAAAAGCTGGAGCTCTGGGTGCAGCAGTGACAGGGCTGGGCTGTTTCAGTCCCAGACAGGGGACAGAGTAACAGCAGCTGCAGTTCCCAGCTCTGTTAAGCCATGCATGCCCTGGCTGAACTCTTTGTGGCCATGCTGACTGCTTCAGTGCCTGCCTTCCCCTGCACACTGTTTCATGTCCCAGATGAGCTCACCCTAAGACAGTTAACTCCTGCCAGGGTATGTTAAGGGCTTCTCAAACAGTGCTGTGATCATAGCCTCAAATAATAACCAGCCTGGGCTGACCGTCACTGCACAACTCAGATTTCAGCCATGTCTGAGTCATCCTGTCACCTCTGAGGTTGTTGCTGAAGCAATGACTTTGGAGGGACACAGTGCAAGCCACAGGTGACAGAGGAAACAAGGACACGTGGACAGGCAGCCCCTAGGTCCATCCATTCTTTGGATCTCCTTGTGAGTAATGTGATCCTCCGGCCAAAAGCACACACTGTGGAGTCTTCTCCTGCCACAGGAGGCTCACTCCCAGAGCTCTCAATGTCACCACAGGATCTCTGACAGAAATATAGCCCTTTAATATCCAGCCAGTACAGCTCCATCTCTGAGGAAAGTTCATACTCATCCACACCCTATGCACACTGCTGATGCTCTTGAGGTGGCTGCACAATGCTATTCTATCCCACTCCTCACAGGATGTCCCTGGTCCAGGTCAGGAGTATGCAAGATGAGCTCACCTTCTTCTGCTCCTGCTGCAGGAGTGGCTGATGCTCCAGATGACCATGCTGACATCCAGAGAGATCTTGACAGGCTGGAGAAAAGGGCCATCACAGAACTTTATGAAGTTCAATAAGTGCAAAGTCCTGCCTCTGGGGAGGAACAGTCTCATAGAATCACAGAATCACAGAATGTTAGAGGTTGGAAGGGACCTTCAGAGATAATCGAGTCCAACCCCCCTGCCATGGCAGGATCACCTAGGGTAGTCTGCACAGGAATACATACAGTTAGATTTTGAAAGACTCCAGAGAAGGAGACTCCACAACCTCTCTAGGCAGCCTGTTCCAGTGCTCCATCACCATCACTGTAAAGAAGTTCCTCCTCACATTAGGGCGAAATCTTCTATGTTCAAGTTTGTATCCATTGTTCCTTGTTTTACTACTGTGCACCACTGAAGAGAGCTCAGCCCACTCCACTTGACACCCGCCCCTCAGATATTGATAGACATTGATCAGATCCCCTCTCAGCCTTCTCTTCTCAAGACTAAACAGCCTCAGGGATCTCAGTCTCTCTTCATAGGGGAGATGTTCAAGTAACCTAATCATCCTCATGGCTCTCCATTGGACTCTCTTCAGCAGATCCCTGTCTCTCTTGAACTCCAGGTGTGGTCTTACCAGGGCAGAGTAGAAGGGGAGAAGAGCCTTCCTAGACCTGATGGACACACTTTTCTTGATGCACCCCAGAATACCCTTCCCCCTTGTCCTATTGCTAGACACACTTCTGAAAAGTCCAGCTTTCTTGTATGCTCCCTTCAGGTACTGGAAGCAGATATAAGATCCTCTCAGACTCTTTTCTTCTTCAGGCTGAACAACCCCCGCTCCTCATAGCAGAGGTGCTCCAGCCCTTGGATCATCTTTGTGGCCTTCCTCTGGACTTGCTCCAACAGTTCTACATCCTTCTTATGATGGGAACACCAGAACTCGATGCAGAAATCCATTCTCAATACCTGTAACAGGAAAAAGGAGTCCAGTGTAAGCATTGTGGAGACATATCTGTGTAGAGAGGGAAGCAATTCCCGTCCAGACCTAACTATGCTTGGCCCCTGCACTCATCGTTAGTCAAGTAAGAGACCTCCTTTCTGTGTACCCTTGGCTGGGCTCAAACACCACATTGGGATAGGACTGTGCACAGTCTCCCTGGGATGGCATGAAGCCAGTAAGAGAGAGCATCACCCAATACCCGCTCTGGCAAGGCTCACTGCTTTGTAAACAGCCTCACACGCCGCCCAAGCCCAAGGTCCTCAGAGTACTGGGCATGCAGCATCCCTAGGACTGTGGTAACAACAGCACTGGGAGGGAGTCACTACTCTCTTTGTCTGGACAATGTTTCACTGCACTGGGTAACACCATCTAACTCCACTTTCTTTTGTGGTTTCACTGCCTCGTTCCAGAGCGATTGCACAGGCGAGCGAGTCCAAGAGCAGATGGATCTGCTAAGAGCTCCTTTGCTGCACATTATCTCACACAGTTTGGGTGCAATAAAACTTCCAGGCAGAACAAATCTTCAAGCTTGTGCCGTGCCTTATTTTTAGCTGTGAAGTACGTCTGTTTTAGTGCTCTTAATCCCTAGCTTGGTGGTAATTTATGGAGCAAGCTCTTGGCTCACTTGGGCCAGAAGATTTGTAGTAAAACTTTTATAAGTTGCAGAGATAAATCCCATGGACTTCTGCAGTCTCAGGGGACTCTCCTCCAGAAGTGTGTTCTGCTGATCACTTCCTCAGCATGGTAGCACGTTAGGGCAAGAAAGCATCAGATGGCTGAGAATAAATCGTCCCAGGTTTCATCACAATCTGCTAATTGCCTGGAAGGAGAAACCAGGGGAGACCACGGATTCCCCAGCCTCAGATGTGCCAGAGTTATGAGAGTCCCTGCTCAGCAGAAGCTCTTTGCCTCAGATCAAGGTCCTTTGCACAGTGCCTGGCAAGCCCTATGGATGAACTGCAACATCAGGCTATGCCAGGTAGCAAGGTGCTTGAGTGGGAGCATAATGACTCTGGCTTTGATGGGCTTATTGGGATGAGAAACTGATGGCTCATGCAGGGAAACCTGCATGCATATCACCTTTGAACTTTGATGATGGAAAAGGCTGTGACTTCGGAACCAGGGTGGTAACAAATGTCTTTTCCCCCATTTTCTTGGGTTCTATCAGGGAGAGAGTTTGTAGGATTGTAGATGCTAGTTCCTCACCCCTGAAAAAAATTATGACAAAGAGCTCCTGGGAGAACAAAAATAATTAATATCTACGTGTTAAGTGGGCCAGCCTAGGCAAAAAGTCCACGTGCAGCCTGGTACCTGAATCCTGGCCCATCAGAACATACAAGGTAGAAGCAATACAGAACATTTCACCACAGCAGCCAAATATTGAGATGGATGTAGAGATGCATGCAACAGAAAAAAATCATAAAATCACATAATCATAGAATTGTTTTAGTTGGAAAAGACCTCAAAGTTTATTGAGTTCAACCATCAACCTAGCACCACCATGGCCTTTAAACCATGACCTCCAGGGACAGTGACTCCACCACTTCCCTGGTTAAACTGTTCCAACGGCTGACCACTCTTCAGTAAAAAAAATTTCCCTAATATCCAACCTAAATCTCTGCTAGTGCAACTCCAGGCCATTTCCTCTCATTCTATCACTTGGTACTAGGGAGAAGAGACCAACACCCACCTCACTACCACTTTCTTCCACGTAGTTGTACAGAGCAGCCAGGTCTCTCCTTCACCTCCTTTTCTCCAGACTAAACAAACTCTGTTCCCTTAGCCACTCCTCATAAGACATGTTCTGCAGACCCTTCATCAGTTTTGTTGCCCTTCTTTGGGCATCTTCCAACACCTCAATTTCCTTATTGTAGTGAGGGGCCCAAAACTGAACACAGTATTCAAGGTGGGGCCTCACCAGCACGAAGTATAGGGGCCAGATCACTTCCCTACTACTGCTGGTCATGTTATTCCTGATGCAGGCCAGGATGCTGTTGGCCTTCTTGGCCACCTGTGCACACTGTTGGCTCATGTTCAGACACGATCAACGAGCACCCCTTTCTTGATAGCAGATTTCCAGCCACTCTCCCCCAAGCCTGTAGCATTGCATGGGGTTGTTGTGGCCAAAGTGCAGGATCTGGGACTGGGTTTTTTTAAACCTCATACAACTGACCTCAAATTATCGATGCAGCTTGTCCAGACTCCTTTGCAGAGCCTTCCTACCCTCAAGCAGATCCACACTCCCACCCAACTTAGTGTTGTCTGAAAACTTACTGAGTGAGCACTCAATTTGCTCATCCAGATCTTTGTCAAAGATACTAGAGAGAACTGGCCTCAGAATGGATCACAGAATCACAGAATGTTGGGGGCTGGAAGGGACCTCCAGCGATCATTGAGTCCAACCCTATGCAAAACAGGACTGCTCAGGGCAGGTCACACAGCAATGCACCCAGACAGATTTTGAAGATCCCCAGAGAAAGAGACTCCACAACCTCTCTGGGCAGCCTGTTCCTGTGCTCTGTCACCTGCATCATAAAAAAGTTTTTTCTCTTGCTGAGATGGAATTGCCTGTGATTGAGTTTACATCCATTGCCTGTCACCCTATCAACGGTTATCACTGAAAAGAAACTAACTGCATCTTCCTGACTGCCACCCTTCAGATATTTGTAGGCATTTACAAGATCCCCTCTCAGCCTTCTCTTCTGCAAAGTAAACAGCCCCAGGTCTATCAGTCTTTCCTTTCAAGACAGATGCTCCAGTTCCTCAGCCATGCTCATAGCTCTCTGTTGAACTCTCTCCAGCAGTTCCCTGTCTCTCCTGAACTGCGGAGCCCACAACTGTACACAAAACTCAGACGTGGTTTAACTAGGTGTGTTGGGTTGAAATTACCCCCTAACATAAAATTGCCCAACCAGCTCAGTTAGAAGCAAATGAAGCTGTATTTACAAGCAAAACCACAATCTAGAATGGAATGCAACGAATGTGTACAAAATATACAATATTTACAAGTATTTACAATTTATAAACAGCACAAGAACCCCACCTGGACAAAACCAGGGTGCTAATAATAGCTTCCCCAACTCCCTGCCCCCTTCCCTCTACTGCCTCCCTCCTCCCAACAACCCCCCCCCTGGATACTCAGCCACAACAAAGAACACAGCCAAGGTCAACACAGCCAAGATCAGCAAAGCCAAGCAGAAGCCAGAGCACCTATCTGCTAGAGCAAGGAAGCTGAAAAGAGAGAAAGTTAGACTATACAGAACAACTTTGTTAGTAGTCTGTCCAATGGGATTGTTTAGAACTTATCATTATTTTCCTTTTTATACCCAATGGTGATTTATTTACATTCTTCTACTTTCTGTTCAAGATCTGCAGAAAATTTTCTAGGCACAGCCTAAAACCACCACAAGGCCACCTTTGGATGTATGGGCTGGGAGCCCACCTGTGAGCTTATATTTCCACTGGAACCTGGAAGGGGTTGCTGTATACTCATGTGCATTAAGTAGAGGGTGCCCAGCAGGTCAAGGGACGTTCTTTCCCCCCTATACTCAGCCCTAGTATCGTGGTTTCAGGCTGTGCCTTGAAAATTTTCCACAGATCTTGAACAGAAAGTAGAAGAATGTAAATAAATCACCATTGGGTGATTTATTGGTGATTTATTTATTTATTTGGTCTAATTTCCTCTCTTTTTTGCTTCCTTGCTCTAGCAGATACTTGCTCTGGCTTTTGCTTGGCTTTGCTGACCTTGTGTATGGGGGGGGAAGGGAGCAGGGAGGGGGAAGCGGTTGGTAGGCCCCTGGTCTCCTCCAGGGGGGTTCTTCTGTTATTTATAAATTGTAAATATATGTAAATATTGTCTATTTTGTACATATTAGTTGCATTTAATATCTTAGATTGTAGTTTTGCTTGTAAACACAGCTTCATTTGCTTTCCAATTGAGCTGCTCTGGCAATTTTATGTTGGGGGGAATTTCAACCCTCCACAGGCCTGCAGCATCAGACCTGGATTTCTTGGAGCCCAAATGCTTCCTAAAGCTGGCAGAGCTCAGGGACATCCCATGCCCCATTCCTGAGCCTTGTGTCTCCAATGAGCAGGAGGCACTTGGGTTTGGTCCAACAGCCAGGGCTGGAGCATAATCACTGTGGCACATCTCAGTGGGGAGGCCATCCGCACGTCGCGCTGGGATGGAGCATTCAGATTCATGGAGACCTGTGCTTCCCAACGCCTTGAATTCCCAAGAGCACTCTTTCTGAACAGAGGGAATGGTTCCAGGAACCATAAAGGAAGGAAGGTCAAAACCAGAGAGGAGATGCTGCAATTCTGCATATCTTTGTAACCCAAGCAGGTATCAAGGTTAGCTGCAGCTGACACGTAGATGTTTTCCCTGCATGCTAGCTCCCTCCAATATGTAGTAACAGTCTCTGTTCTTGGCAGAGGGATACCTCTTGGATAGGACAACCCACTGGTACTGGTACTTGCTGTTACAGTGGGGAGGATGGGTCTTTCTCAAGTGTTCCCAGGTAATTTAGACAAGGACAAAGTCAATCAATGCCCATGTTTAGAGATTTGGCATCTTTTTGGTATCCTTTGGCAAATACAAAAGGCAAAGTCCATTCCACCACAACCTGCTGGGAACTGGCTGGTACGTTGAAGTCCTGGCTCACTTCCAGAAAAGTAGTTAACCCTGTCCCAGTGTTCACCAGGGGTCTTTTTTTTTTCTGGGAGGAAAGTCCTTCAGACACTACCTGAACCTGGGAAATGTTGGAAAGTTCCCTGTGCCTTCCTGTCTTAAACAAATGGTGTCCTCAGTGAGGGATACCTGACAGATTAGTAGCAGGATCCTGCACAACCCATCCCCTACCTGCTCACCATTCCAACTTCTAGCTGGTCCCAAAAGCCTGCTGCTCCCTGTGGTAGTTCACAGCCCACATACCTCTGCCCTGTCACCTTCCCTGGCCCTGGTCTCTATCCTTGTAGGAGAAATGCCATTCTCCTATCACACCAGAGAGCTCCCTATCACCCTGGGCATTTTCCTCTCTGGTGCCCACCAGGCTCTGCACAGGCAGTGGTCAGGGCAGATCTCCCTCCCATCCTCTACAAGGTGCTGCCACCCAGCATGGGCACTCTGCTGGCAAAGACTGATTTCCAGTCCCTATTCCCAGTGTGGTGCAGAGAGATCACCTGTTTGTGTATGGCACAAATACTGGGTGAGCAGGGCTCCCCAGTTTAATTCTTTCAACTTTCCTCACCTCTTTTCCCATTTTCAGCAGAGTTTTCCCAGTGAATGAGCAGGACTCCTGAAGCCAGAGAAGGATGATGTACATCTGGCACCATGTGTGCCCAACCAGTATGGTCATTCTCTCTTATCCATCACAGGAAAAAAAAAAATGTTTCCTGAGCCAGCAGTAGGCATTGCAGCAGCTGCCCTCGACCTGAGCAAGCAGGAGCCTGATGAAGTTGGGAGAGCTGGGCAAGGGTCCCCAAAAGAAACTGTGTCACTGCCTCGGCAAGCAGGTGTGCAGGCTCTGCTCCTGCTCATTCTTGCTGCTCTTACTCCTATTGCTCCTACTCCTGCTGCTGCCCCTCCTGCTGTTGCTGCTGCTCCTGTCCTGAGCAGGCAGTGGTCTGTGCTGCCCTCACACGGCTGCACTGCAGGCTGGGAGAGCTTCATGAGTCTTGCTGGGCTGTACAGGTTTTGCTGGGCTGCACAACCCTACAGCTTGCTCATCTCGCTGTTCCCTGGCTCAACCCACCGCTTCCTTGGTCAGGGCACTGCCTGTTCCCTGCATTGGGACTGGGGTGTGTGCACAGGGTCTTTGCTGCAGCCAGTGCTGCAGCTCCCAGCACACCCAACAGCACCTGTGTAGACAGATGAAGATCATGGTTTGAAACACATCTTTGCTCTTCTCAGCAGAATCCAACACCTCATTGACCAAATGCACCCACAGATCCAAGCTGTGCTGAAGGACTATGACAAAGCCTGCAGGACACCCCCAAAAAGCCATAGATTTACTAACACCTGCCACCCCACTAGCCATGTCTATGAAGCAACCCTCACCCTTGGAACATTGCCTAGGAGCTGCAGCAGGCACACTCCACCAGGGCAGCTCACACAGTCCCTCAGTGAGGTCCAGACATAATCTGTAAGGAAGGATACTTCCCAACACCCTCTCATCCTGATTACAAGAGAGAGACCCAGACCAGCAAGAAATGAGCACTTCCAGATAGTGAATCTCAGGGACTTACTGGAGATACTGATTTTACAGCAGAGTGCATAAATCCTTCTTTTCTGCTCACAGACTTGTTCTTTCCTACTGCTTCCCTCCTCATTGTGCACACAACCCATCATGTTGCTCATGCCCCTGTGAGTGGCACTCACTGGTCCACAGGTGTGAATTCTAGCTAGGGGGTTAACAAATCCAGCCATGCTCAGGGAAAAATCAGCTTTTCCTGATGTCTCACCTAAATTTCCAGCCCACAATATCTCCTGGTGTAAGGGTGGCTGTTGCTCCCTCCTTTTCTATATGGCTTGTTTTCCATCTTGACCTGTCCTTGATCAAGGGATGGTTGCTATAAATTGCCAGGTCCTCATTTTCCCTGATGCATCTTGTCCAAGGCCCATTTCCCTGTTATCCTGAGCTATGGAGGCAGATGCCCTGGATCATACTCTTACTTCCTTCCCGTGTGTCCCACTTTTCATCTCAGAAACTGGATGCTTTTGCCTTTTTCCATACTGGAAAGCTGTTGCCTGAAGTACCATCCTTGTGGGATGTGCAGGCAAAATTCAAAACCTGTGTGGATTTTTGAATGGGAATGGGGTATTGTTGAGAAGTGGTGCTCCTTAGAGGTTTGCACAAGGACCAGTGCTGTTAACATCTCCTGTCTCAATGACACAGACGATGGGATTGAGTGCACTTTCAGCAAGCTTGCAAACGCCACCAAGCTGAGTGGTGCACTTGACATGCCTGAGGGATGACATGCCATCCAGAGAGACTTGGACAAGCTGTGAAAGTGGGCCTGTGTGAACCTCATGAGGTTCAACAAGGCCAAGGGCAAGGTCCTGCCCCTTGGTCACGACAACCATTGGTATCCATACAGTTTGGGGTTAGAAGGGATTGAGAGAAGCCTTGCAGGGAAGGACTTGGTGGTCCTAGTGGATGAAAAGCTGGACATGAGACAGCAATGTGCATTTACATGCCAGAATGCCAACCGTAATTTGTGCTGCATCAAAAGCAGCATGGCCAGCAGGTCAAGGGAGGTGATACTGCCTCTACTCCACTCTGGTGAGACTCCACCTGGAGTATTTTGTCCATTTCTGCAGTCCTCAGATCAAGAAAGACATGAAACTGTTGGAGCAAGTCCAGAGGAGGGACATAAAAATGATCAGTGGGCTGGAGCACTTCTACAAAGAAAGGCTGAGACAGCTGTGATTTTCAGCCTGGGAAAAGAAGGCTGCCTCTTGTGGCCTTTCAGAGAGATGGGGACAGTCTTTTTGACAGGGTCTGTTGTGGTAGGACAAAAAATAAGGAGTTTAAAATGAGAGTAGATTTAAACTAGATACAAGGAAGACATGTTTTACAATGTGGGTGGTAAAACACTGGAATAGGTTGACCGGAGAGGTGGTAGAAGCCTCATCCCTGGCAACATTCTTGGGCTCTGAGCAATGTGATATAGTTGAAGATGTCCCCACGACCTGGTGGGGGCAGGAGACAGGTTCTTGGCAACCCCTGAGCTGTGATTCTGTGGCTTGGTCCCTCTCAGGAAATCTCAGTCTCACCTTTGTGGTGCATGCTGGTCCCTGAACCCAGATGAATTCTTGTTCCCACCTGGGCTGAGACTTATCACCTGCTCACGTCCTGCACAGCACTGCTGCCCTCCACACCATAGCTCTTCTTTTTCCTACCAAAACTTGGATTTTCGGAGTATGCTTTTCACTTGGAGGAAAAGAATCCAAACAGGTATCCCCAAAACTCTGGCTAGTTCAGCATCCTGCTGCGATGGCCAAAGGCCCTGAGAACCAGGAACCCAGGAGACCTGGAGCATAGAGGAGATGCGTCCTGCAACCTGCTGCAGGACAAGCCACCACAACATCCCTGGCATTAGGTATCACAGCACTCTTTGTCACCATTGGGGGAAGAAGCAGTTTTTGAGGATTTGAGGCCTGATGCTGTCCCCAGCCCTTCTGTGATTTCCTCAGCAGTGGAAGAGGGGACACACATTGTCCGGGGAAGCCCCAGTTTGATGGGCTGGAGCTGCGGGGAGGTGCTGCTCCTGTGCAGGGCAGAGAGCCGACCTCAGCCATGCCTGCAGCCGGCAGAGGGCAGCGGCAGCCCGATCAGCGGGGCTGAGGAGGAAGCCCGGGCTCAGGCCTCGGCTCCTGCGCTTGGTTGCAGCGGCAGAGGCCCCGCTAAGCACCCTCTGGCCCAGCCCGGGGCCGGCTGCTCCCCCTGGGGCTGTGCACACGCCGGATTCACAGCCATTCCCGCGGGAAAGCGTCCCGCCCCGTCCCCGCAACACCACCACCACTCCATGAAGGCGCACAGAAGCCATCAGGGTGGAGGATTCTGAGCACTGGCTCCGAGTGTCCCCATTTTGTCCCTGTTTCCCACCTCTGCTCCATGCTGCAGCATCACCCAGAGCCCAAGGGCTTGGATCCAGGCTCAGGGGGGCAGCAGCAGTGGGACTCTTCACATCAGTGTAAAGATTTTCCCCATTCCACGTGCGTGCCACCAGGAGCAGCCTTTGGAAGCCTAAGAGATCCTGTCCTGCTCTGATTCACAGGTGGTAGCAGGTCCCAGGAATGGCTCCCCTTTAATTTCACACGAGCCTGAGGAGGTGTCCCTGGAGAACACCTGACAACAGCCAGAAGCAGAGCTGGGAGGTTAGTGCAGCTGATTTGGAAGGCACAGCAGAAGCATTTCTGCCTGGAGAGGGTGAGTAGCCCAGCAATAGCAGCATCACTTTGGGTCTGCTGAGATTTGCTGGGGAGACAGAAAATTATTCTGCTAAGGATCTGAGAAGCAGATTCATGACTGATATATCCCTGTAGCTGAACAACCAAAAGCCAGACTGCAGTCACTGGTAGCTTTGGGAGCAGCTTAGTGTCATCCATGGGCAGGCTCCCCTTGTGCAGGACCCAGGGGATGGGTCCAGGCAGCACCCAGCTGCTGAGGGCTGGCACCAAGGAGATGCTGCCTGGAGCCAGAAGAAAAATCCGCCCTCCACAACACAGAGGTGGAGTCCAGTTGTCTGGAATAAAGCATTCCAGTTTTTCCTTTTTAAATAACTTCTCATGTTCTACTTCTCTGGGTTGCTTTGTTTGTTGGGCTTTTGCTATTGTTGTTGTTTTGTTTTGTTTTGTTTTGCTCATTATTCCACACTATAAATTTCATGTCTTCAGAAAGTCAAACTCAAATACTGTCATAGACCTTCACTGAATCTCTGCTTGTACTTTCTTTTGATGGAAAACACAGAGACTTAAGATGCCTAAACACAGCAAAACTAGTACTGATCTCTACAAATCCTCTCTGTGCTCTCCACAGCTTTAACTCTGTGGATCAAACCACACTGTCACTGACTTCAGACCAAGTGCTTAGTCCTGCATGGTGGGTTCTGGCACCCAGTTGCCTACTGTGGGAGGAGGGTTACTAAATCACCCTGTATTTCAGGAGCTGGCTTGCCTCCCCCTGTCTGTCATCTCACTGTCTTTTCCCCCTTTAATAGCAAGGCAGCCCAATGAGCTGTGTGACTGCATGGGGACCACAAGCCCACTGAACATCAGGAAGTTTCGTCTCATCCTCAGGTTGCTGGCTGGTTGTTTTGGATTGAGTTCCCTAAATGCTATCCTAGCCCTTGCTGCTGCCATTTAAGTCCTGGCAGAAGGGCAGCCTCTATAAATAGCTGTGTGTAAAATGTCACCTCTCTCTGCTTCACTTCTTCAGCTGTGAGTTTGCCCATATATTGCAGCATGCAGTGCTTTGCAAACTGTTGCTGGGTGCTTACAGTGCACAGTGGTGGGGAGCAAGCTGGAGCCGTTTGAGTCTCTATCCAGGCATTTGTCCCCAGCCCTATAGAAAGGGCTCCAATCCTCAAACCTTGCCAGTCTTCAACAGCCTCCAATCCTTAAACCTTGTCCTTAAACCAACCATGTCACCACCATGGTGTCCCCTCCCTGACTGACATGGTAGCGGGGCTGACACAGGCTGTGTGGTTGGCCATGGGCAACAAACAGCTGGGGTCCTGCAAACCCAAAGAGCTGGTGAGCCTCAGATTCTTCACACAGATATGGCAGCAGGGATGTGTGCCCTGTGCTTCCTTTCCAGAGGTCATGGATGTGGATGAAGCCCTGGAGCAGGGATGCACCTACAGAGACCTAGGGCAACAGCTGCTGCTATTTTGCAGAGCAGAAGTGAAAAGACAGGGAAGATGCAAGCAGGCTGGGTCATCCAGTGCTAGTACAGATGATGTATGTAGCGTGGCACTAGGCTGGCTGTCCATCAGCGATTTCTTCTGGCGTGGTGTGTCTGTATGCATTTGGGACAAGCCACAGTGGTCTTGCATAGGACAACCATCTCATGGCACTGAGGACCTCCCCATCCCTGTCCAGGGACAAGACTTCTCTCAGGTGCAGGATAGCAATATGAATCATAGCAGAGCAGGGCTGGCAGGGCAGGAGCCACACTGCAGTGCTTGAGGTTTTTGCTGCCTTCTTTGTACAGTGTGGGCAGCCTGAGCTGTGACCATAATAAATAAAGCAACAGCCAGGGAGCGGAGCTCTCTGGTTTCCTGTACACCTCAGGCTGGCCAGGCTAAACACACAACAAGCCTGCACTTCAAAAGGTGCCATGCCCACGGCACATGAGCCACAGCCCTGCCACGCGCCCAGCCAGTGTGAGGGAAGCTCCTAAGTCGGAGGCTTCACTGGACAGGTCCCACACAAGGCAAAAATGCTAGTGCTCCCCAGCACAAGCCCATTGCCCCATGATGCCATGCACTGAGGCACCTGCATCTCTGGAACAGTCACCCATGCCTCTGGAATGTCAGGGAAAGTCACTTGGGCTGGCCTCTGGGGCTTGTGTTCACCCTGTAATTAACCCAGCTCCATCCCATCCATGCCCAGGTTTCATGGTCATGGATCATCCGCAGACAGGCAGTGCTGAAGCAGAAGAGGCTACATGCCACCGGCCAGCACTGCACCAGAGGAGACACATCATTGTGACATGGCACCTGACATCAGCATGATACACTTAAAGTTTGGTTGCATGCCAGCTCTCAAGCTTCCAGTCCCAAACCTCTCAATCTCCTCACCCAGTCAAGCAAGTGGGAGCCCAGTTCATGGTTGTGGTTCCCAGTAGAGAGGTCAGGGCATCTTTGAGCAAGTATCAACAGCAAGTCAGCCAAAGCTTTGAACTAGCAAGGATAGCAATGCACAGGGCCATAGTATGGCCCTGCTTCAGCAGGTCCTGCATGGGTTTGTGATACTTTAATACAACCATGAGACATCGGCTCATGTGTTCAAGTCTTGACCTGTCTGGACAAGATCTGGCCTGGTCTTTGCTCAAAGGAGAGGGAGGGGGAAGAGAAACCTTACAGTCTCCAAATTCAGTCCTTATGGGATGCTGAGAAGGGAACCAGATGCTGGATGGGATGTTGCAGCCAGCCTAAGAAATATCCTTTCATAAACTCTTATGCTGCAGCAGAGCGGAGGAGCTCAGAGGTGTGTGGATGTGGTGATCCTCATCTAAGCCTGAGGATGGAGAAGAGCTGCAATGTCAGGGGAGGGTGCAGAGATGTCCTGTCTCAGGGACTCCAGGGTGCCTGCAGCCACACTGAGCACCCTGCTCACATGCAAGACCCCATACCATCTATGCCAAAGCTGCTCCTTCTTCACCTAACACTGAAGCTTGCTAGCTCTTCTCAGAGCTTGTAGGCCAGCATAACCCAGAGCCCCAGCACATTCCTTGTCCCAGCAGCAGTGGCATGTCTATCAACTCCAACTACCCCTCACAGAGACCCCTCCAAATCCAAACTCTTCTCGTGGCTTCCCAACCTCAGGGGTGGCCTCAGTCCTGCAGCATCAGGGGATTCCCCAGATCCACAGTTTGGCTCAGCTCTCCAGCGCTGCAGCGGAGGAGAAAGCAGCATGTGGCTCCTCGCCAGTCCTGGCGCCAAGCAGCCCAGCTCCTGGCGCCCAGCAAGCACCACGAAGTGCTGGGGAAAGCTCCTGGGGGAGGACCCAGGGCCAAACCCTTGCTGCAGCCCGCCCAGCTCTGCTCCTTCAAGAGAGGATGATCCTCTAAGTTGCTGGGCATCATGTTGACTCTGGCAAGATGCAGAGAGTTTGGAGGAGAAAGTCAGCTGGATGGAGAAAACCTCTCTTTGCTCAGGACCAGCCCCTCCTACATCACCAGCCTCTCAAAATTCTCATAAGCCAACTAGTTGAGGCAGATACGAGCAGGCTTGTAGGACCCATCCTGCAAAGAAAGCACCTGAGAGGCCATGTGATACGACTCACAGAGGGGCATCACCAGTCCTGGTAATAGCCCCAGCTCTTGAAGTGCAGGCAGGACGGATCTGGCCACGTGTGGCTGATGGGGCGGCAGTCCAGGCCACGAGCAGACGTACTATGCTGGACGATGTGGCCATCAAGCCTCAACTACAGCGGAGTTCAACACCCACAGCACAACCAAGAGCCAGTGCAGGTGCCAGACTGGGCACAAGCAGTCCAAATGTGGCCTCCACTTCTCCCAAAGTCTGTTATTCTAGGGCTGCATGGGAGAGCTGGGATGAAGGAGAAGACGTTTATTACTGCAGAGTTACATGGGAGGTGAGTTGATTCACAGGTGTGTTATTGTGAGGCTGCAGATACGCCAAGACAGTAGCAGGTAGCCAGTTGTTGCTGTGGGGTTACAGAGGTGTGCAAGGACAGACTTGTTATTGTAGGGGTGCAGAGTGGGGTTGCAACCCTCTTGATTCCTGTCAGGCTGCAGAGTGGTCTGTTGTGGCAGGATTGCTCGAGTAGTGCTGCACACACCTGGGGCACGTGGCCCTTACCTCCCCACAGGCACCACGCCCAGCAGAGAGGGGCAAGCTGGGTCTGTGCCAGGGCTCCAGCCTCAATGGCACCACCCAGAACCTCCAGCATCTCTCAGGGGGACCCCAGACTACACTTGGTCTCTAGTGGAGAGTTCCCAATGGATCTTTTCAGATTTTGAACACGATTTTTAACTCTTGAAAACTTCATCTGCGAAAATTGCAAATCAAACCAAATTCCAGTGGAAATCGGGTGGAGTGATGGAGGAATGTTGCAAAAGGGGCACACGAGCATGCACCAAAAGCTGTGAGGAGGAAGGTGTATTTTCTTCATCTCAGAGACACAGGCCCTGAAGCCAGATTGCACATTCCCCATCAAATAAACCACTATAAAAACAAATCCCAAAGAAATGACCCTCCCAGGGGCAAAGGAAATAGAGTCACGGACAGAACCTGCCGGCCCTGGCTCCTGCGGAGGTGGTGAATGTTTGGGCTGCTTCCGGAGGGCAGCAGGGAGGGCTTTGCACCCCAGGGGGGTGTCCCTGCGCCCCAGGAAGCCGCTCGTGGTCCAGGGGGTCCTGAAGCCAATGACCCCGGGTGGAGTGGGATGGCAAGCCCCGCAGGGAGGGCCGCCGTGTACCTCGGGACGACATCACGCACCCCGCTGAAGACCGCACATTCCGAAGGAAACCGTGCACCTCGCACTCCAGGTGGACACCGAACACCGAGGGCGGGACTGTGCATTCCGAGGTGGCCCTGTACCCCGGGGGAACTGCGCACCCGTGGGAGGACTGAGCACTCTCAGGGACATCGCGCACCGCGGGGTACACCACGCACCCAGGAGGGCGGCGACGTTCGGTGGCAGAGCCCGGGGGGCGGCTCGCAGACAGGAAGCGTCCCGGTGCGGCGGCGGCAGATTGGCAGCGCCGTGCTCCAATGGAGCGGCCCCGGCGGTCCCGGCGGCTTCGCACCGCCCGCGGTCCCGGCCCCAGCCAGCCCGGTGCGGGCGTCCCGCCGCCGGCCCCGCTCGCGTTCCCGGCCCGCTCCCTGCTCTGGCCCCGCTCCGCCGAGCGCCATGGACACATAGCCGTGAAGCCACTCAGAAAGGTAGGAAAACGTACCCCGGTCCCCACCCCGAGGGGAACGGCTCACCGCCGCCGCCCCGTCGCCGCGGTGAAAGGCAGGCGGCTGCCGGCGCCGCTCAGGGAGGCGGCTGTCCCGTCTGTTTGCTGCTCGTAAGGGTAAAAGTTGTGTGTGTGTGTGCGTGTGAGTGCGTGTGTCCCCGGGCAATGTAGCTGGCGGGGACTTGCATCCTGCTGCTTCAGCCCGCGCCTGCCTGGGGGTACCCGGTGCTGCCCCCCTTCTCCGCCTTGCCCGGGGATGCTCGGGAGATGTACGACAGAATTCCCAATGTGGGAATTTTGAGCCCCTTCCCCAACCTCTGCAGACTCTCCCCCTGCCCCGAATTTGGACACAAGTTCTCCATCTCCACGGGGAGTTTTGTGGAGAAAGGCTGAAACACCAGGCGAAGCAGAACTCTGGTAAAGCCCCCTCATCTCCTGGGGGGTCCGGAGAGAGAAAAGCTGCTCTCAATTACAAGAGGTGTGGAAAGAGACGCTTTCCCATGCGTGGTCATTGGCAGGACTCTCTGCCTGCCTTGTCCTTCCTTGCCCTGGGATGCTATCTCAATCACGACTTCTCTGTCCTTAGCCAGTCCCTGTTGGGTGTCCAGCCCCTGATTGTGTCACCTCCCAGGTCCCCTCCAAGCTCTGGCTCTGGGCTGGTGAAGGGTGTCAGACAGGGCCACAGGGCTGAGTCTGATTTAGACATTGCTGTCAGCAAACTGAGACTCCATTGTGACAGGGTCCCACGAGTGCATTGGAAATCTCATTTTTCTTGTGCCAGGTCTGCATGGGAAGCAACTTAAAGCTGCAGCAACTTGCAGAAGTGTTGCCATACCCAGACTGATTTGGACCAGGCAGCACTGGTGGTGTATCTGATGCTGAGCTGCTCAGGGCTGGGTGAGCACTTCAGGTGCCAGGAGGTGCTTGCTCCTTGGAGGAGGAGGAGTAAGAGGTGGGATGTTTGCTCTTTGCCTGTTTGTAGGAGAGCAAGTTGAAGTGTGGTTACACACACCATGTGTGAGACCATGGAGACCATGGCCTTCCAGCCTGGAACAGAGTAGAGGAGCTTCATGGGAAGCTGTGCACTGGTGGAGGTCCCTCTTGTGCTGGGATATGGCCGCAGTGGCCCACTAGCACGCATGCAGCACCCTCTGCTCCACCAACCTGGCTGGTTTTTGGGGTGTGAAAGGGACCACATCTTCACTCTGGGGAGCTGTGACCTGATCATGGCAGCCAAAGTGGGACTGGACTTGGGGGACAGGGACTGAGTGCTGATAATGAGGTTGTCCACAGGGTTGGACATCATCAGTGGTGGGTGAACAGTGGATGTGGGGTGCAGTGAGGAAAAGGTCCCTTGGGGGTGCATCTGAAGGCAGAGGTTGGCTGCAGGAAGCTAGAAGAAAAGCAGCTGCAGTTTTGTCCTACCTTCTGCTCCATGAACAGGAACCTTGCAGAGAGGGGAAAACTTGACTTGATTATGCCTGATAAGCCACTTTTTCCCATCCCAGAGAGCTTTTCTGGCGATGGGGGGAGGAGGATGCTTGGCTGAGTGCAAGCCCTGTTTGTGAATGGGTGACTCACAGCACGGCGAGTCTCCCCACTGTCTCCATTGTGGCCGCCGTGACAGTTCCCTTTTGCAGCTGCTGGGTTTATCAGAAGCCGTAGTGCTGAGTGGGCACCCAAGCAAGCCCACACCTTCATCCCGCGTCCTGTGGGTATTCTATCTCCTCAGCTGTTCTCCCCTGGCTTGCCTGGGCCATCCTGAGTAGGGAAACCTCCATGGAGAGTGACTGTGCACAGCAGCCTCACCTGTGATAAGCTAGCTGAGCACTTGGTTCAAACCCTGTCTTTGGGCTCTGCTGTTGTTCAGAGGTGACTCTGGACACTTCCTGCTCACACAGGGCTCAACCATCCTCCAGTTTCCTGCCGAACGCGTTCCTGGAGAGCTTATTCCCTCATGGGTTTGTGCCAACATTGTGCTTTTAGTTCAAGACCTCTTCTCCCTCTCATGTGTTTACCCTGCTGTATTTATAGTTTTCTTACTAGGTTAAACAAGCCAAAGGATTCTTGCTTCCTCTTTTCCTGTGGGTTTGACTCTGGAGGAAAACCCCTTACAAGATGCATCCCGCAGGAGGGGCAGGTGACAGCTTGTGTCTCTGCTTTTATCCCTTCAGAAAATTTCAGTACCTCTCCCAGCTTGTTTCCCTTCTCCTTGTTCAGGCATGGGAGGGAATGGCTCTGCCCCCACCAAAGATGTAGACAAGGATGGAACTTGGATGGGATTGGAGCTCTTGCCTAGGGGCAATGCGCCAAGGCTTCACCAGCTTGTGGGATGCTGATACAAAGCCAGCATCAGGAATTAGCCTTGGGATGTCTGGGGAGACTCGCTGGGATGTTTAGAGAGCTTTTGGTTTTTCTAAGTGTTCCTGTGGTTACGACACCATCACATGTGTGAAAATCACAAAATCACTCCAGTGGGGGATTTAGTGACCTTACAACCCTAGTTCCTAACATCAAATCTCTCTGTCCACCCCTGTGATGGTTTTCTCCTCCCATCCAGGCTGTGAAGGTGAGGAAGGGTACAGATGCCTTGCAGTTGTGGTTGAGTTGTCTTCTCCAAAAGCCAGATATCTGTGGACCATTTCCATGGAAAAAGGAAAATTCCTCTGGAAATTAGAAGCAGGTTTGCAGTGTCGGAGATCAGCATGTTAATAGGAATTATCTCACAAGTCTGTCTGCTTCCCGGGTCTCTGAGTCAGCCTGGTATGGAAGTGGGATGGGGTGAGATTTAGGTGCTTTTGGTCAATCACAGTACACACAGCCCCTGGAGCATGTGCTAGGCTTTTCAGTACAAGCAGAGGACTGGGCTGAAACGTGCAATTCTTCCTTCTTTCCAGTGGTATGAGTTTGACATGGAGGAAAAACCTGGCAAACATGTCCTCCTCTGGAGTTTGAGGTAGGGGAGATTCAGGAGAAGAGAGATAAGAAATCTGTCAAGACCTGATTCACCTCCATCCTACAGGGACCATATGCTGTGGTCACATCTGACCAGCAGACCTTGGGCTTGCTCCAACAGGGATTGGTCCTGGCTGAAAAAGCTTACAAGGGATTTCAGAGGGGTCTGGCCAGTGGAAGGTCACATCTGCTTGTACCCTGCTTGTGCATGTTTCCCAAAGATGCTTTTGAAGAGGACAAGCAGGCTGGAGAGATCTTGGGTGAGACCTGGCACCGTTGGATGTGGGGTTGGCCCATGCAAGTGACAGTGGCCAGGGGATTACAAGTAAGAACAGGAGAGGGGAAAATGCTGCAAGTATTTTGGAAATCAGCCCAAGGTTCCCTGGACACTGCTCGACTTTGGTCCCCTCCCTCTCAGTATGGAGACAGCTAAGATAGACACAGCCTAATAAAAAATGGTTACGGATCCACACAGATTGCCTTAAAGTGAGAGGTGGAGAAGTTTAGGCCTCATTCATCCAATGAAATCCTGATGGTGGAAAGAAGGTCATTGGGCATTTTCTGGTTCACCTCACCTCCTAAAGTGAAAAGAAGGGTTGCTGAGCCTTGTTGAAAAGCAGATACTGGGGATGCCCTTAGAGGAAGAAGGGATGGGAGATAGTGCCAGCTTCAGGATCTCAGAATCACAGGATGTTCGGGGTTGGAACAGACCTCTGGAGATTTTCGAGCCCCTGCCAGAGCAGGACCATATAATCTAGTGCAGGTCACACAGGAACACATCCAAGTGGGTCTTGAAAGTCTCCAGAGGAGCATCATCTGTGCAGCAGCCTGGAGAGGTGCTTCTGACTTTGACAGAAAGAGGCCACCTCCCATCCCACCTTGTGGATCCCTTGGACAAGAGTCAGGGCTGCTGCCTGTCATTGTGCTGGCAACTCTGAAGGGTGTGGTGCCCCTAGAGAAGAGCACATGGGAGCCAAGGGCACTGGCATGGCATCCCTGCAACATTTCTCTTTTGGTGAGTGCAATAATGCCTGACCAGCTGTTTCCTTTGCCTTCCTGTGCTTTCACCAGCCCCTTCCTTTGGGACCAAAAACTCTGTGTGCTTCATCCTGGCCAGACCGATAACTGCAGCTGGAGCCAGGGACCTTGCCAGCCCCTCTTTGATGAGGGTCACCATGGGCATCAGTGCCTCTTGAACTGAATAACACCATGAATGCACAATTCAACTGGCTCCTTCCTGCAAAAGTAACTAGGAAAAACCAGAAAGTGCTGTCATGCAGGGTCTCCATCATGGGCCAGCCCAGTGCCGTGCTGATGTTGCAACAGATCTCCCAACAGCTGTGCTGCAACAGCCTTCCAACTGTCCCAGGGGATAGCTCAGTTGTGGTGGCCCAGCTTGACTTTGCAAAAGCCACTGTCACGCAGGGCGCCCAGGCCAGCTGGCATCTGCCCAGACTTTCTTGTACGGGGCCAGGGCCAGCCCCCAGCCCCTGGGGAGGTCTGCAGGAGCCTTTCCTTTGCTTTCCATGACTTTTGCCGGAGGCCTCAAAGCTTAGGAGGAGCTGGTGTACCCGACCAGCTATTGCTCCATCTTTGTCTTGCAAGGGCCAACATGCAACCCCAGGGGGTTCTTCTATGCTCCAGCCACTTTTGATTTTTTTTAGCCCCTGTGAGGCTCCCAGAGAGCTTATTTGTAGTTCCAGCAAGGCTGTTCCACTTTGTCCTAGCTTTCAGTTTTGCAGATTTATGGCTGAGCCCAGGGAAGCATCCCTTTTGCTTGGCCTCCTCGACTCCGGCTGGGACTGTGCCCATGGTCCTTACACTCCAGCACCCAAAACCCAGCTTGATGCCTCCTCCCCACAGCACCAGGGAAGGAGGGAGCAGGATGCATGCCCTCAATGCTTGTGGCTGTGCAGGTAACAGCCAGTGTGAACTCCAGAGAGGTTGGTTCCCTCAGAACATCATGTTGACACAACTTCTGGTCCACTGCACATTGTCATCTCTCTTTCCTAGCTGGAAGCTGCCAATAGGAGCCAGGCTCTCTGGCAGCTCCTATAGCCAGACAGTTTGTCCTGAAGATGCTTCGGAGAGCTGTGCACTTTCAGTGAGGTGCTGAGTTTTGGGCTTGGAGTGGTCCAGCAGGAGGATGCTGAGGTGCCTGGTCTTGGGTGGAGCAGCAGCAGTGCTTGTGCTGTACCTGGGATGGATGAAGAATGTAATCAAAGCAAGGTCATCTCGGTTTTCATCCCCAGGGTGCAGCTGGAAGAGCAAAATGGGTGCCAGAGCAGTGTGCCCTGCATCCCCATATAATGTCCCCATGAGACATGTCCCCCAACAGTGTGGTTCATGATAAGCAGGTCCAGCCATGCATAGAGGATTTTCTTGCTCCAGTACCTGGAAAAGTCTCTGAGAGCTATTTTTCACTAATTTTCACCTTTCAGCAAGGGCAGGGGGACCCTGCAGCAGCATGTAACCCTGTTTGACCACACAGGGGATGCCAGCAGTGCCACCAGCAATGTTGCTACCACATCTGCATCAGCAGCGGCATGTCAGGGATGGCAGCGAACGCCTTTCCACCAACCCTTGCCGCAACCAGAGGAGGGTGGAGCGAAGCCAGAGGCAGCATTTGTGGCCAGCTCTATGAATTTCCAATTACCATCTCTCCTTGCCACCACTCAAGAGGTTCCTGCACCTAATTTTTGGTGAAACGATCCATTTTTCTCAGTAATTTAATAGCGTGGGCAGGCCGCTTGCTGACGGAGAGCCAGCAGCCAGCACCGAGGCGGCTGTATGCCGGGCTGCTGGCCTTAACCACCTTCCCCAGGCAGTGCAGGAACACTGACCTAATAGAAAAGACATTTAAAGAGGAGTTTTGGAGAACAGTTCAGCTCGGGTTCTGCTCTTGGCTGCAGTGGGGTCTCTCTGTGTCCTGTCAGGTCCTGGGGACCGGCATGAACAGAGGCAACATCCACAATGACAGCTGCTCATCAGGACATGAGGCCTCCTGGCCGTCAGTTGGCTAGCAGATGCTTTATTTTCTGGGGAAAAAAGGCTGCTTCAAGGAGCCCATCACAACTTGAGAGCTGAAGCTGGGTTCAGTGCCCAGCTGCGGTTCTCCTAGGGCTGGAAAAGCTGTGGTGTTTCTCTCTGACATTTTCCAAATGAGCTGGTTTGATTTTTTTATTTTTTTTTTTACAATTTTTATTTTATTCTCCACCGCAAGGTAATGTTTGGAACTCAAATTTAGCTCGATTTAACTCAAACTTTTTAAAAAGTAAAACCACTGAAAACTAAACAAGGCCTATCATTTAGAACAGAATGTTTTGGTTTTCATGTTTCTTTTGGCTAGAAAAGCACGAGCTTTTTTTTTCTTTCCATTGACCTACAAACAATTTTATTGTATTTTTTCTGTGCTTCTTGGTTGTTTCCCAAGACTGTGTTGTGTGCTGGGGCCAGGAGACAGGCAAGCTTTGGAGCTCTTCCTGGTGGGACAGGGGTCCCCCAGGATGGGTGCTTCCCCATGGAGGCTGCAGGGATTTTGCAAAGGCGAGTGGGAGCTGCTCTCCCCACTGCCAGCAGTGACTCAGCTGGGAGCTCCTTGCAAAAAGGGAAGCCCCCAAGCATGGGATTTGGGTCTGTCCCAGCTCTCCTAGGATGATGTGAGCCCTGGGGCTGAGCTCTGCTGATAGCCAGGCCACACTGTGGGTACTGCATTCTTGCTGCTGGGCATCCCCATGGGGAAGGGTAAACTCTGGCATTGCCTTCTCTCCTTGTTTATTCAGGTTTAAAATTAATCTGACCTTCCTCTGCTTAGTCTTGTGCAAACACAAGTGTTTGAGTGAGGAGCTACTGCCTGCCCAAGGGAAGCCTTGCCTGTCCCTGGCTTGTGCCATAGCTTTCCCATTTGGTTGAGGTCCCCATTGGGATAGGTCTCGTTGGTGCAGTAGCCCCCTCCCAACAAAGACACCTCTGACCATAAGTCAGGACACATTTAATCCTCCAGTGCAACCTGACAGGAGGGCAGCTGCCAGGATCTAGTGTCCCTGGGCTATGTGAGGGGTGTCTACAAAGTTTCCATCCTGAACAGGACCCCATGTGCCTGCACTCCCAGCCTTGACCTCCTCCATCACCTGCCAACCCAGCCGTGTGTCCTCCATCCTTTGCCAAATCTCAGCTCTCCTCTCTGCCTCAGCCTCCCTGGGCTGTTGGCCAGGCAGGGAGCAGGGAAGGGATGATGGGGAGCAGCACTGGGGCCAGGTCTGGTGCAGAAGCAAGCATCCGACATAGCCACCACCTGATTTTATTTTACTCCCCTTTCAGTGCCTCGCTGCATACCACAGCCGTGCTTTTTATAGCCCCCAGCTGCAGCCTCGGCGTGCTCCTGGCCAGTTCCCCGCCACAGCCCTGCTCGCTCTGTGCCAGCAGCCCCGGCCAGGGAGGGGGATGGACCACATCCCTGGGGTCCCCGCGGCGGTTCAGCAAGAGGAGAGTTCGGGCTGCGGAGGAAGGCAGATAATTAAACCCTAACCCGGAGCCACGCTCCCGTGCCGGCGGAGGCATTTAAAGAGCCGCATTAGTCACCCCTGTTGAAGCCGGCCTGTGCGGTGCGCCAGATTGAAGGCGAGGAGCAGTGATCCGTCCTTTACCATCCCCTCTAATGCTGCCCAAGGGTACTTCCAACCTACTGGAACCACCAGCATCGTCCCTAAGCCAATCTGCTCCGTCAGCACTACCCTCTCCACCCCCAGACTCCTCCCAGGTTCTGGCAGGAGTTGCATTGCTGTGAGAGAGGTTAGAGGGAGGCTAGAGGTTCCTACCCACTCCCAAAGAGCACTTTTACAAGCACCTGGGGCTTGCTGCTGCGTTTCCACATCCCGCAGCTGGGGTGCTGCTACAGGGTCCATAGCAAGGAGAAGGAGGAGGAGATGAGATGTGCAGTTCTGTGGCAGGCTACATCCCTCTGTTGGGGTGTGGGATTTGCAGAGCAGGGGCGGCCAGCCAGCAGGCAGGGAGGGAGCATCCTCGCTGGGAAGTCAGTGGGGGGGACTCGGGGGGAGACCCAGTGTCTTCCTCCTCGTGCTTTCTCCAGACGTGATTTCACCACTGTGGGGAGGGAGCACAGCCAAGGGATGGGCCCTGCTCACCCCGACGGCACCCAGCTCACTCACTGGGGCGTTAGTCATTTGGCTGTGGCTGGGGACAGGGTGTGCCTGGGGTCCCCACAAGCCAGGAGGACAGGGGTGCGCCTGAGCCTTTGGGATTCTGATGGGGAAAAGGAGTAGGGATGGGAACAGGGATGGATGGAGGGGTTCAGACTCCATTGTCCCTACCTTGCTGTCCTGAGTGGGGGTCTGAGAGTATCAGTGAAGCCAGACGTATGCCAGGCATCTCCAACTGAGCAGATGGGGCCATGACATGTCAAGCTTTGCCTGGCTGATACCTATGGCTGTTCCTCAATCTGTTGGTGTGACTATTTAGAGCTAGACACAGTAGCATGGAGGCAAGTGAGGTGCTGTGGGGAGGTAGCATCCTCCTTCAGCAGTGGATTTGGGGAGGCATTGCAAAGAGAGGGCTTCTGCAGAGTTTTACATGTTTCTGTGGGTGGAGGAAGACCCCAAGGTGCCAGGGAACCACACAGGACCCCACCATGGCCTCTTGGTCTGTGCAGGCATCTGGGGTGTTGGATGCCCAAGGCTAATTTAAACCTTGGCCAAAACACTGTGCAGCTTGTTCTGCCTCAGTCGGCAAGGCATGGAGAGTTCAGGCAGTGAAATACTGGTGTTGCTGCCGTGTGGCTGCTGCCAAGCAGCTGGGGCCGGGCAGCCTTGCCTGCACACAGGCCAGGCAGCAGGCAGGGGAAGGCAGGGAGCTGTGGCAGTGTGGAGGAAGCTATGTGCTGGAGTGGATTTTCCAGAAGCGCCAGCTGTAATTTTAACCATGTGCGGGTGGCTGCAAAGACTCTGAAGTCTGCGCCCCTCTGAAGGCACCAGTCTTCACTTCTTGAGGACAGGAGTCTTGCCAGCAGCGCCCCAGTCCTTGGGTGAGCCAGGGGTGGCCAGTGGTGCTGTGAGAAGGGGGAGCTGCTCATGCTGCCAGCCAGGTGCTGAGCATGCTGGGAGAGGGGAAAGCCTCAGAGACTAGTTCTGAAACAAGACTGCCCTTTTATTCTCCTTTACGACTGCATTTTAATATCCACAAACACCCCTCCCTTCCCAGGCTGCTGCCAGCATATCCTGTATTGCCTGTGCTTGGCCTGCCGAGAAACCCTGGCCAAACCCTGGGCCCCAGTGCAAGGGAGAGGATTATTTTTCCCGCTTTGTGTATTTTAATATATGTTTTCTATAGCTCTAATTAGATGGGCTTGAGCCTCAGCCAAAGCAAACACACCTGGGGGAGCCTCGCCTTACAGACCCCATCTGCTGTGTCAGGGGCTCTGCTCCCCGCACAGCCGCTGCCTGGCCCCTTTATAGGGGAGGGGGCTGCTGGGGTGGGGGTAGGATCACTCCCACACCAAGCCACTGAGCAACCTCTACAGAGGAGGAGAACCCAGAGAGGTGGCGTGAGGAGATGGTGCAGAGGCAGCCAGGGCACCCAGTGGAGCCCTGTCCCACAGGAAGAGTCTCGTCCAGCGTGGAGCTGAGGTATCTCCCTTGTCTCATGGTGCAGCACTGGCATAGGGATGTTGTCGGAGGGGGTTGGAGTGGGTACTAGAGAGGTTTTGCTCTCTTGGAGTGGCAGCATGGGTGCATTAAGGGATCTCAGTCCCCAGACTCTGCTTGTACCCAGGGAAGGAGAATACAAGGGCTCCCCATTGTGTCTGGGTGTGTGTCGAGTTGCGGGACCACCTACCCAGTGACACCCATCCAGGGGACCTTTCGGGAAAGCGAGCAGGGGAAATCATTGTGCCAGGCCACCACAATGGCTTGCACTGACAGCCAAATCCACGCTGGGCTGAGCTTCAAGTGCTTCCTCCCGTGACTGGTGGCTTTCTTGTGGGGTTTTTTGGATGGGCTTTTCTGCCTCAAATTGTTCCAGGGACCACCTCTGGTGGCCCCATTGCCAGCAGGCTGAGAAGTGTTGGCATCCCATGTCAGGGTCCCATCTATACCTAGCCAGAACCAGGGGGATCTCTGCTTGCCCATGTTGGGGTCCCACCTCTTCTGGGACTAGGTCACACACCCCAACAGTATGATGTGGGCCAGAGAGGAGTAATAGTCTTGGCTGGCACCCAGATCCTTGGCTGACATTTCCTCCCTTCCATGCACCATCTCGCAGGGATGTGCAGGGGACATTTCTGTGCCCCCATTGCATCCTCAGAAATGGATGCAGCAGACTGTCCCCTCCTTTTCTGTCTGATCAGTGAGCAGGTGACATTAAGCAGACAGTGCTGTTGTACTGTACCCTCCTGGTTCCTCAGATGCCCCTATATCCAAGGAGGAGAAGCACCAGCAGTCTTTTCACCCACTGTTCTCTGGCTGGTGCTGCAGAGATGCCACCTGCAAAGACAAATACCTGCTTTGGAACAGATGACATTTGACACCAGTGTCACCATCTTGAGCCAATAACAACTGTAGTGGCAGCTTAAAATACAAAGAGTAGGATCTGACCTCACCAGAACCTGCAAGCTCCCTTCAGGTGGTGGTGGGCTGGGCTAGAGGGGTGTACAGTCTGGGACATGCCTCTATGCCCCTCCAGCAAGCATGCCAGGCTGGAGAGCCTCCCTGTGTTAGGGGGTTGCTTTGTGGCACAGCAGCTGCGGGTCCTTGGTGCCTCTGGCTAGAGCCAGAGCTGTGGAAATGGAAGCCTGAACATTTTGTGAAGGGTTTCAGAGCTGCCTTGGCCTCCGGTCAGAGCAGGCTGCAATGGGAACATTTCGAAATTCTTTTGGACGCGGAAAATTCCATGGGCAGCCCCCCTCTGGAGAAAGTTTGGGATGGCTGAAATTTTTGGAGTGAGAGGCTGCTTGCTTTTGTTTACTCTGAACTATGACATTGGAGGGGGGGTGGGGGAGGGAAAGAAAAAAAAAAGGGAAAGAAAGAGACAATAGGAGCCTGTAAACAGAGCTGGCTGAGCAGGGCCAGGGCATCCCTCCAGCATCATGAATGATGTGTCAGCGCACTCACCACGTTACCCTGCTTTCCCCCTGCTCGGATACGATTGCACTTAATCTTTGAGGAGAACTTGGCTGAGGTTTATTTCCCCAAGCAGAAAGTGAGCCAGACAGTGTTTTTCCAACTTTCTCAACTTACACAGGGCTCAGCCCCTATTCCCAGTCTCAGTGGTGGGCTTCTGCCCCTGATTGTCCCTGTTTCTTGCTACTCCTCCACCTCTCCTTTTGGCTTAGGCACTGACATCTGATTGACCTGACACAAGGAGGGGACCACAAATGATGCCATAGTGAGGATTTCCGCAGCCTTCATCTCTGCTGTGTGCCTCATAGACTGCTGCATCCTCTGGGCTGCCTCACCTGAATAAAGTAGGCAGGGTTACCACCAATATGGAAGAAGACAAGCCATGGTTATCCCACCAGGTGCCAGAGCCTGGCACTGACACCCCCACATCACTCCTTACTGGGTTCTGCAACTGCCATCCTGCCCCATGCAGAGACACTGTCAGTACAGTGTAAAGGGTTAGTGGGCCACCCCTTGATGATGGCTCTGTTTAGCTGCCTAGGTGGCCCTTAATGACACCTGGAATCCCTATGGGCTGAAAGGGATTTTGTTTTGCAAAAGGAGTGACAGCAAATTGCTAGTTGAGGGTGCTAAGGTGAGCTGTTTATTTTGGCCCTACTACCCTGCACATTTTGGCCGACATGGGTGCTTTCATGCTTGGGGGAACAGAGCTGAGCCTGATGGCTCCTAGGCACCAGCCAGCAGGCATCCCATATCCTGCTCAAGGTTCCCAGCTCCAGGCTGGAGTACCTCAAAACCATCAGGAGGAGCTGGGCTTGTCTGAAGCAGTCACATGTATATGCATACATAAGTTTGTCCCGGTGTGTGAAGGCACAAGCTTTTGTGTCAGCTCCAGGGGCAGCTTATAGAGGCAGCTTGTTCTGGGGGATGCAGATGCTGCAGGGGAGATGAAGAGCTGGGGTGCAGGCTGGTACCTGGCTGCACAGTGTTGCCAGGAGCTGCAAGTTCACCAAAACCTTTGCCAGGCTGAGCTGAGCCCAGAAACAGAATAATACCTCAAATCTAAAACATTCCAGGGACAGGAACAGCCTTTCCCTGTAATCATAGGGTGGCCCAGCTCCCTGCTGGCAGGTCCCACCCGTGCCCCTGGATCTGGCACTGTGCCTGTCCCTGTCCCTCAACCCTGGCAAGGCCAGGGGGGGATGCTGCTCCCCCACGACTCCATCCTACCATGCTAAAAATAACCTCCCGCAGTAGAGAAACCCACCAGCACTGCAGCCACCGCTCTGATGGGTTTCTTTGCAGCCAGGAGATTATTTATAGGAGTTTCTCCAGCACGTGGCTTCAGGGTGGGGAGTGTGGGGGTGGGGACAGAGTTGGGGGGGCCCTTTTCTTCCCCCTCTGAAGGCAACATTGCCAGCTGGCATGGTGTTGGGGCTGCTGGCTGCTAACAGAGCCCTTGCTGTCTGGGCCTTTGCCGATGCCTCCGGTTACAACCAGGAGCCAGAGAGTTCTTCCCATGGGATGAGGCAAGGGAGGGCGGAAATCGGGGCGTTGGGGTGGGAGTTCCCGGCCGGGCTAAGAGCAGAACCTGACCTCCACGAAGCTGCCGGCATGCCGAGATGTGTGGTGGCCCTCTGGCCCCCCAGCACTGGGTCCTGCTAGCAGCTGCCAGCCCAACAGAGGAGAGAGGTGACGCTCTGGATATGGTGGTGGTGGGAGGAGGTGGGTGGGACTTGGCTTTGGGCACCAGTGGAACTGTGGTCAGCTGGGCATTGCCAGTTGATGTTGGGGGACGAGGGGGATTGGTCTGTGTTGGATGGAGATACGCAGTGTACCTGGCTGTGGAGATGAACCGGATCCCAGAGATGCTAGGGTTATCCCTGTTTGGGCTGAGCTGGGGTTAACCCTGCTCCTGAGCTGTGCTGAGCTTAACCCTATATTCAGACTGCATAACCCCATGTTTGGACTATGCTGGGTCTAACTCTGAATTTTGGTTAAGCTTGGTTTAATAACACTCCTGGGCTGAGCCAGATTTAGCCATGCATTTGGACTGCCCTGCATGTAACCCCAAATTTGGGCTGCACTGAGTTTAATCCTACTCATGGTCTGAGTGGAATTTAATATTTCTCCTGGGCTATGTAGGGTATAAGACTGTTTGGTCTGCCCTGAGTTAGGACCCACACTAGGACTGTACTCGCTTTCGTCCTGTATTCAGGCTGTGTGTGAGGCATATTGGACTGGCCTCCCAAGGCAAAGCTGCAGCTTGTTTTACTGGTTTAGCTGGGGTAATTCCACTGTGTGGGGTTGCACTGGCTGCAGTTGTGCACATGTGTGTGTGCTGGCTCAGCTTAGACTGACATCGTGCCCCCCACAGCAGGCATGGGAGCCCATGGGTACTCAGCACCCCAACGAAGTGGTGCAGAGGAAAGCAGCCTTTTTGAGATCCCTAAGGCACCAGGGGATCTGAGATCCGCAAGTGGGGTTCTACCCTACCCTTGGCCTCAGGGAACATCACACCGGCAGTGCCCAAAGTGGGTGAGGAGTTACCCCTGGGTGCTGCCAGTGCTCCTGGGGACTGTGTGTAGTCCTGGTGGCCCTGGAAGTGGTGGCGGACCTGCTTCTCTCCCTGCCCGCACCCTTTGCTCAGCTTTCTCTAAGCTGAGAGGGTGCCAGTGGTGTTTATGGGACAGGGCTTGCTGCTTGTAATTGTTCCAGCAGGGGAGTCAATGCTTTCTCCTGCCCTGAAGGTATATGTTGATGTATTGATGACAGAGGTCACCAATGCTGCAAGGGTGGGATGCTGCCAGGTGTCTGGACACATCAGTGGCCATGGGGATGGGCTTATGCTGCACTGCAGCTCTGTGGAGCCAGGCACAGTGCTTCTGCAGGTTTACTAAGAGGAGAAGAGGATAGGGGGAGCTCTGTGCTCCCAACCCCACAGGACATCAAGAAGAAATTAAATTCCCGATGCTTTGAAATGCTGCCACCTTTGCCATGGGTTGAGTTTCCTACAGCAGGCACTGGCAGAAAGAATGGGCCGGGGTGTGGGGCGAGCGATGCTCCCCCAGTTCAGGGGCAGGAGTACAGTGTGATGCCATCTCTAGGGCATTAGCGTTGGCTGACATCAGGTGTCGCCCATTGCAGAGCAGGTTTTAAAGGTGGGTGACTCTGGCAAGGCCCAGCCTGCAGCAGGCAGAGCTGCCAAGTGCTCTTGGATTGCTTTATTTGCTACATCTCTGTTGCAGCAGTGCTGCCCCAGACCACCCCAGGTCTCTGAGCTCTCTGTGCTCAGTGGGGTGTGCCCTCTGTCTCACTACTGCCGTCTTCAGCCCTGTAGCATGGCATCGATTGCTTGTGTGAATCCCCCTTGCATCACCACCAGGTCTGCCTGCAGCTCATTCTCTTTGAAGAGTAACTTCAAATGAGACAAAGCAAAAAAAAAACCCAACCAAACAACAAAAGAGAAAAAACAATACCCGCTGTCTTTCAAAGCACGAAGTGCAATGGAAAGTTTGGCTCCCCAAGGAATCTGTGCCAGGCTTTGCCAGTCCACGGCAGAGCAGCCATGTTGGGTGGACTGTCAACACCCTGCATAGATGTCGGTGCTTGTGCTCATGGCTGTGATTTGAGGGAATATTTTGCCTTGCAGCATTTCAGTTTGAATGCAGGAAGAAACTCGTGGCAGGATTTCTCCTCAGAAACTTTTGGATGAGCTGAAATTATGCCCAGCAGGACAGCAAGGTTGGTGCAGGATGGAGAGCAGAACTTTGCATTCCTGGCTTGCACCCAGAGGTGCCATGCATGGCCTTGTCACCCCAGCTATGCCAGTGATGAGAGCATCTCTTGCCAAGGGAGCAAACTCTGGCACCACTGCCCTCACTGCCAGGGTCAAGCCATAGTCCCAGACTGGGTCCGTCTGCCCTGGCAGTGCCTGCAGGAGGTCTCCCAGTCCCGGGCTGGCGGCAGATGCCTCTCAGGCTGAGATTAGTATGAAAGGAAGAAGAAAAGCTCTGATTGTTCCCTGTGTCTTGGCTGAGGCCCAAGACCTCTGTGCTGGTACTCCCTGTCCCCAAGATCTGTCACCACCAGTTCAAGCATAGACAGATGCTTTCTCTGCCTGCGTGGCCATCCGTTGGGGTGCAGAGCCACTAAGCAAGGGGGCCTGGAAATGCATGTGCATGGGCATTCATTTGCTTGCCTGTTTTCCTCTTGGCAGGTGAGTTTGGTTGAAGAAAATAAGGGGATGCTTTCTGGGCAGGCTGTTCTGCAGCTCTGCCTGGCCTGGAGTGCCTGGGCCCCTGCCAGGGCTCCAGGTCTTCCCCTGTTCTGTGGCTCTTTCGCCTTTTGTTTGTGGCCATAGGGTTTGCCTTGTTTCTTCTCTCTGTGGTGATGCTCAGTCATGGCTAGGTTTTGGCAATGCTCAGGCAAGTCATTTTCTAAGGCATTGTGTTTGTCTAGTGGGGGCTCAGTGCTGCCTTCCTCCATGCTGGGCTGGCAGGGTAGGCAGCTGCCCAAAAGAGCCTGCTCAGGAGTACTGGACTGAGAATGGGGAGTGCTGTAGGAGGCCTCTGACAGAGGATGCTGAAGGGTGGGAGGATGCAAGGTTGGCCTCATGGTGAGCATTGGGGGACCAGCGGTTAGGATGAAGCTGGGAATAAATAAGGTCTGCAGAGATGCCCTCTGCCATTGTCACCCCATAGGGGTCTGGGATGTATCTGGGTCTGCTTGGCAATACCACCCACAGACAGACTTTGCTTGGAAGGGCTTGAACTGATCCCTGAGGACTTCAGCAGTGAATGACTGCAAGTCATGCCATACCCCCAGCACTTCACATTGTCCATGCAGGAGAAGATGTCATTCAGCATCACAGCTGCAGGGTACTTTTTCCAGACTGGCCTTGAACCAGCCAGTGTCCCTGAGACCTGGCAAAAATATGTCAGCAGTGAGCCAAAGCCCAGAGCATATTCCCCTGCCACAGAACATCATGGTGGGTGGTGGGTGCAGCAGCTCTGCACAAAGCCCCAGGGAAGTGCCGCAGCATAAATGATTTTATTTTAAAACTATTTCACTCTCTCCACACTAACACACTCTCCTTTCTCTTGGACCTCCCCCAGCACTATCCCTTAACTCTGGCCCACGTGATGTTTGAAGTTATTTTTGGTAGCTGCTTTTAAGTGTATTTTAAGTCTTGTCTTTTTTTTTTTTTCTTTTGTTCCATCACCAAAGTATTTTACTTTCAGCCTGAATGTTCCCAGTTAGTTACCAGCATAGTTTTGGCAGAGACCTTTTCACTGATGTTTCTTGGGAACAATTCTACAGGTGGTTTGGTAGGAAAAGATTATGACAGTTTCATGAACTTACTTACATTTGGGGCTTGTGTGTGAGGCTGCCTGGTACATTCAGGACAGAGCTGATGCAGAATGCTGCCCACCTTCCCCTCTGTACTCACTGAGTTGCAGCACATCATCTTGTAGCTCTCATTTTTGTCTCCACTCAGTTTAGTCTGTGGTCCTGGGCACCTGCCCACCGGAGAGGAACCAGCAGCTGCTCTGGAGCGCCTTTGCAGGGCTGGAGCATCCCTCCCTGAAGCCCCTTGGCTGTTCAGTCTGGGTGACTCAGGGGAATGTGGATTTACACCCACTAGCTACAAGCCTTGGAGCTGGCCAGGGAGCTTGCTGACTTGCATGGTCCCAGTCCCAGCCCACCTGCAGCCAGGAGTAGTGCCCAGCAGTATGGTTGTAAATGACATCCTAGCCCATTATGAGAGGCAGGCAAGGGGGTCTTCCAGGGAGAAAGGATTCAGCTGTCTGTGCCTTCTGGGACCAGGTGAGGTTGGTGGAAAAGGATACTGTGACACTACTGATACGGATGGTGTGATGCTGACCAGGACAGATGTCCATAAGATAATGCTGGCTGATACAGACAGGGTGATGCTAGCTGGTATGTGCAGGATGATGCAGGCTGGAATGGATGCCTTAGAGAGATGCTAGCTTTGATGGGCAGGACGATACTGGCTGGCACAGACATGAGGATGCTGGGTATGGTGAGCAGGATGATGTTGGATATCATGTGGAGGATGGCAGGCTGGTATTGATACCTTGGGGCAATTCTGGTTGCTATGGACAGGGGGATGCTGGCTGGGTAGTGCTGACTGGTTTGGTCAGGGTGGCACTGGCTGATATATGCAGAACAATATAGGCTGGATGCTGGTTGGCACAGGGTGATGCTGGCTGTGCTATGATGGGAAGACCCCTGCTGTGGCTGGGGTTGACCTATGAAGAGTTGGGCACACCTCCCTAACTCAGCATCCCCCACAGTTCTCATCCCAGAGCCACTGGTGATCTTTGAGTGGGATGAAGGAACTTCAGGGCTGTTCTCCCTGGGTCCAGGGACCCCAATGGCCTAGGAAGGGCACAGACCTGCACAGACCAGCCCTGCAGTGTGTGCAGGGATGGTCCTTAATGCAGGACCCTCAGTGTGTCAGTGTGAGAGCTGAAATCCTTCCCCCACTGACAATAACCAGGATAGCTCAGTCTGGAAGCAAATGAAAGCTGTATTTACAAGCAAATCTACAATCTATGATGAAATGCAATGAATATGTACAAATATACAATATTCACAATGTTTATAAATATGTACAATCAACAGAAAAGCACAACCAAGCTCCCTTTGCTTCCCCCAAAGGGACCTCTTCCCCCTGGGGCCTCTCCCCTCCCAGAAAGAGTCCCCCAGACTCCCCTGGCAGAAGGCAGAGAGTTAAGAAGCAGAGAGGCTGTTAGACTTAGCTCGCCAAGGTCAGTGTGTTATCTTCAGCCAGAAAAGAAGAAGCAGACAGACAGCCCAGCAAGTTGCAAACTCAGACTCCGACTGCCCCAGCTTTGTTTTGAGTAGTGGTTCTTAAACATTTCTATCTCTCCAATGGAAGTGTTTACAACAATCATCATTTTGCTTTCTTACACCCAATAGTGACTTATTTACATTCTTTAGCTTTCTCTGCTTGAACTTTGAGAAGAAAATTTTAAAAGACAGTTTTTAAAACCATCACACTCAGCAAGCCCCCTTCTTGTTACAGTCTGAGCTCTCACAGACCTGCTCTCCTTGTCTGTGTGAGCTTGTTCAGATCTAACTGCTGTCTCCTACTATTTAAGTACAGGCCAGAATTTCTCCTTGGTCCCTTCCTGCTCCAGCTGCAAAGGAGCAGGTCTCTGGACCACCCTGGGGCTAGAAGCCCTGGCTGGCTACAATGGCAAAGAGCCCTTAATCCTGCCAATCCACACAGCCCCGAACTCCTGGATGGTGTTTGCCCTTGGCGTCCCTCCTACAGGCACCCATGGGATTCCTTGGCAGCCAGGATCCATCTGTGACCGTGGCACAGACTCTTCCAGCTGTCACAGCTGGGGTCCTGACAGTATGGTCCCCGTGCTGTCCTCAGCAGCATGAGAGGCAGATGTGGAGTCTGTGGTCCTGCAGGGATGATCTGGGCTGTGGACCTTTCTGGCCACCTCACTGCAGGGGATAACACCTTCTCCCTCCCCTCTCTGCCTCCTCCAGATGCGCAGTTCCATCCCAGGCCTGGGCAGGGTGATGGTGTTCCTCGCAGCAGCCCTGGCATCAGCCTCCCTCACCGTCCCCGAGGGCTGGGGAGAGGAAGGTGAGCCCCTCCAAGCCCCCTACGCAGCTCTGCATTTCTGAGGCATGGGGACTCTGGGGACACACTAATTGCCCCTAGGCTGGCACAGAGGTACCAGAGTCAGGGCATAAATGAATCACAGTGCCAGGAAAATGGCAAATTGTCCTGTGCAGCTGCCAAGCCCCAACTGGGATTGGTCATTTTCAGTCCCCCATGGTTATACCCCACAGCCAGTGTGCAGCTCCCCAGGGTGGTAGAGCTCCAGGCTGCCCGCTTCGACCCCCAACCCTGGCATGATGTGGCATGGAATGTTAACACCCCTTTGGGGATGTGTGTATCCCTCCAGGTGTGCAGTATGGAGAGGTGGGGACAGATGTGACCCTGCTGTGCACTGGTGCCCATGCCAGGTAGGTCATCTCTGTGCTTGCCAGGAGATTTATCCAATGGGATGGTTTACAGGGTAGGCAGGGGGTGACCCCACTTTCCTATCCTCTAACGCTACCTGTCCGGTCTCTCCTCCCCAGCTTGCCCGTGCAATGGAGACGAGCAGGTGCCACAGCAATGCCAGAGGGCTCAGCCACCCGGCAGGGCGCCCTGGTGCTGCCACATGCCAGTTTGGCCACTGCAGGAACCTACAGCTGCCACAGCGAGGATGGTGGCCTCCTGCACACCGTGTCCCTGCGGCTGGGGTGTGAGTAGCACGTCAGCGGGCTGGGGTATGGGAGGTATGCAGCTCTACCAGCAGTGCCAGCATCCCCATCAGGAGCTTGTCAAGAGGGGACTTTGCAATGACTTTGCCTGCATGCTGGCTGGCCTGCAAGACAAGGGACTCCTCACTGAGTGTCACTTCTTCCCTGACCCCAGACTTGCCAGGAGTGCCCTTTGTGTCCTGCAGAGCATCTGACTATGAGAATTTCTCCTGCTCCTGGACCTCCAGTGTGGAGACCTTTCTCCCCACCAGATACATCACCACCTACAGGTGATGTATCCCTGCTGGACATGGGACTGGGGGAGGTTTATGGGATGAGCCCTGGGCCCTAGCCAAGGATAACTACCAAATGCTGCCATCTCACTCATGCTCTGTGTGCACCTCCTGCCCCAAGTGCTTCACCCCAGTCATGTTTTGGGGTAAGCAGAGCACTGAGCATGTGCATGCTCCAAGGGGTGCCCCCCAGCAACACTGGGAGACTGGCATAGGTGGCCCCCCTCCCTGCCGAAGGCTCTGCCAGCACTGGAGGGACTATGAAAGAGAAACAGGTCATCTGCAAGCTGCTGAGTGTCTTGGCATGCTTAGCATCACTGCTTCTAATTATCCCGGCAGGCCAAATTAGAGGGCTGCTTTGAAGTCAGCCGGAGCTCATAAAGCAGAGCCCTGCTGAAAGCTACAGGAGTACGGGGGACTGGGGGACTGGGGCTTGGCAGGGAGTGGGATGTGTGGAGCATCAGGGGTTCAGCAGGTAAGGACTGGTGGAGAGCAGGACACTTTTGGGGCCACAGGAGGAGGGCAAAACCAGCTACTGGGTAGCTGCTTTTACCACTGTTCCTGTACCTTTGCTTCAAAGTGAAACCCTTGACAGAGGACGGGAATTCTCTGGGGAAGATCCTCCTGGGCCCCTTACCATCTTACTACCCTAGGACCCTCAGCTCCTGCCAGGCTACTTGCACACAGGGCTGGGCATGGTTTCAGCTTGATCCCCTGTGCTGTGTTGCCTGTGTTTATCACTATGGGAGTGGGGGGCTGCTCTCCAGTGAGGAGACTCCTGTCCCTTCTCTGGGTCATGGTGGAGTTGGGTTCATTTTGTCCCCTCCTTACCATCTGCCTTTTTATCTCTCTCCATGGCAGGAAGAAATCTCTGACGGGTGAAGAGAAGAAGAGGTAGGACTGACTCCCACCCTCATCCTGCTTCCAGGGAACCAAATCCTATCCCAGAGGCTCAGCCATTGTCCTCATCAGGGTCCTTGGAGTGAGGGTCCCTATGGGGGAGCCAGCTACCTAAGCCTGGGGGCCTGAGATAAGGGTTTGCTCCTTGGAGGGACCTTTCCAGGAGGGACTGTGGGGGATGGGTGTCCCTTTGGTCATGCTCAAAGGGACATGCTGAGCTCTGGAAGGGCTGCCTCTTCCACGAGGCTCTTGGCGTGGGATCTCCATGTCCCCTGGCAGCACTGGGAAACCTTGCACAGGTGGGAGCAGGAGACATGTCACCACCCTACCTCCCCATCTGCAGGAACAAGAATGGGCACGTGGGGCCATGTTTGCAGGATCCATCCCGCCCTGGCACCTGCACTGTTCACAGATCAGAGTTCTGGAGCTCCTACCGCCTGAACATCACTGAGGTGAACCCCCTGGGCTCCAGCTTCCGCCTCCTCGATGTCACCATGCAGGCCATCAGTGAGTCCCTGTTCATCCATCAATCTGTCCACCCCAGCGTCCATCCATCCCTCAGGCATCCAACCCTAGGTGGGAGTGGGGAGCCCAACATCCCCTCTGTGTGGCAGTCCACTGTGATGAGGGCTCCCTGTCCTCTCCCGTGCAGTTAAACCAGACCCTCCGGAAGACTTAGTAGTGGAGCCCATCCCCCAGGCCCCACGGCGGCTCCATGTGAGCTGGAAGTACCCCTCCTCCTGGCCCAAGGAACCCCACTTCCAGCTCAGATTTCGTCTCCAATACCGGCCAGTCATCCACTGCTCCTGGTCTGTGGTAAGTAGTGGACTAGGAAGGACAAAGCCAGCGTGTAAATGTGGTGGGTATGGGGCCAGGGAGTGCAGCAAGGGGTGCCCCTGCCTGTGCTACAGCTACTGTCTGCCCAGTGCAGGTGGAGACGGTGAACCTTTCTGAGGTGATCACAGATGCCTTTGCTGGGCTGGAGCATGTGGTCCAAGTCAGCGCCAAGGATTTCCTGGATGCAGGAAACTGGAGTGAGTGGAGCGCTGAGGCCCGGGCAACACCAGCCGCAGGTGTGAAACAGGCACAAACTGTCACCCCGGTATCCGTACCAGATTGTGTCATCCCTCCTCAAAGACCCTCCAGCACCACGGCCTGCCCCTCTCCTCTGCCCCTCCACAGCACCCATTCTGCTAAACACCACCCAGGACAAGTCCCAACTCCTGGGGTCCCTTAAAGTTGACCCAAAGAGTTGGTCTTGTGCACATTCCAAAAACTGGCCCCATGGTGGGAGGTAGAACTGCAAGGGGGCAAAGCATCTCCCAGCCCCATGAGAGGCTGCAGTGCACCCCAGGGACACCCTTGGGCTCATGGGACCTCTGGGGCACAGGAGCATCCTTATTTGCTCCTCTCTCTGGGTTCCTGAGTTGCTGCCCATGCTTTTGGGTGAGTGTTTCCCATTCCCTCTTTCCTTCCAGACCTGGTCACCACAGCGAGTGAAGAAACCACTACAGATGGCAGCCAGGAGAGCCTGGCTGAGGAGCCCTCCCAGGCTCCCAACCCTGAGCCCATCAGTGAGTAGTGCTGGGAGTGGGGGGCACGAGAGAGGACTGCACACTGGCAGCTGCCTGCCTAGGCACATGAATGACTGAGAGTAATGGGAAGGATCCCTTGCCCCATGTTCATACATCACTGGGGTACCAAGTTGTCCAAGAGCTTGCAATAGGGTCCCCTGGGTGCTGGGGACTCTGGCATGCCTCAGCAGTGACAGTCTTTCTGTCCCAGACCACAGTGATCCCCTGGAGAAGATGGCTGTCCTAGTGTCCTTTGGGGTCTTTGCCTTCTTCATCCTGGCTTCTGTTCTTGTCATCACCACCCTCATCTGGTAAGTTGAGTTTTGAGGGGGAGGGGTCTGTGTGATGTCCTCATGCTACTCTGGTCCCTAAACCTTCAACATGAGGTGCCCCAGGTCCCCTCAACTCTGCTTTGGAGTGCCTGCCCAAGCAGACTTAATGGCAGCCCCATAAGGTGGGGCCAGATTCCCTCTCATCCTGCTATAGCTGGGCTCTCCTTGTCATGCTGTGGCTCTGCCTGTGGTCCCTGTCCCCATCCCTGCCCTGATGTACCTCATGATGGTCCTGCTGTAGCCCTGGAGCTGACCACTGGAGTGGCCAGGCTCAATTGGGCACAGCTGGGCACAGCTGGATAGTGATGCAGAGCAGGATCACCAGTGACATAGGTTGAGGGGGGAGGGTTGGTGCTGCTTAGGGACTCAGCCACCACTGCTCTGTCCCCAGGCTCTGGGTGAGGAAACATGGCAAGGACAAGACCAAATCCCACAACTTCTTGGTTGCTGCCACCCACTTGAAGGCACTGCCCAGTGAGTCGGGGTGCAAGGGGTGGTTAATGGGGAGAATGTGGGGTAAGGAGTACGGAGTGTGGGAGGAGGTCAGTGCCCCTGCTGACTCTCTTCCCTCTCTCTCTGCAGAGGCCCAGATTCTGTAGTGAGCCCTGGCGCATCCCTGCTCCCTGCACCCGCTCACCCACGCGTGGGACTTGATGCCACTGCTGGTCCCCAAGGACCCCACGCCTCCCGGGTCCCCACGGCTGTAGATATTGCTGGAGCCCCCATCAACCTGGAGGTGCAGGATGGATTCTAAGGAGAGAGGCTCTGCTGCCAGGAGCTTTGGGCTGCCCGTGCCCATCAGGAGCTGGCTGGAGGCACCTTGAACTTGGGGCAATGGGCCAGCCCCACTGCTGACCGCTGCTGAACACATGGGGATAAGATGCTGAGCCAGTCCCACTTCACTGCCTAATGTCAGGGGGGACCATGAGTGCAGGCTCCCAAGGGTGCCTTGCCTATCATCTTCCTCCAGCTGCCAGCAGGCAGAAGGGACACCCCCTTCACCCCCATCCCTCTCCCCACCTGACCCGTGACTGGACTGTACAGTCATGCCAATAAAGGGGATAGCGTTGGCACTGCCTAGGCAAGAAGACCAGCTTGCAGATAGTGCCGGGCAAGGGGAAAGGTGAGTGGCACCAGGGGAGATGCCAGCTTTGGGATGGTCCCTGCAGGAGGTGCACAGGCAGCAGGGGCACAGGCATCTGGGCTTGTCCACACACAGGTTAGCATCCTCTCCAGGTGACTGTAGGAACTGAGAGAACCCCTCACCTGGGCCATCATTTGCTCAGTGCTGGAAGAGAGGATTCAGGCAGCTGCCTGGGACTTCTCCCCTGCAGTCACCAGCCCAGGAGCAGGGGCAGGACCCTCTGCACAGCCCCTTTTGCTCAGCATGCGGCCCCCTCGACCCAGCCCCTCTAATGACTTCCATGTGTTGGCACCTCCCAACCCCAGCTCTTCGAGCCAGCAGCCCAACAAGATCCAGATGGGGCTGGGTGGAAATTCAGGCAGCAGTGGCGCAGGGAGCAGAGCCAGCAAGGGCTGGGCCCCTGTGCTTTCCACATCAGTGAGACGTATCACTCCTGGCTGAGCCCCAGGGCTGCCCTTGAACCTCAGAGCCTGGAGTGGAGGACCTCACAAAAGGGTCCTTGTGGAAATTGGGTTGGAAGGGAGCAGGGCGTGGCTTCTGCAATGGCTCTCGCTAGGTTCCCCTGCACTCCTACCTCCTGTGCAGGGACGTGGGAGCTGCCCGTGCTGATGCTTGACTTTAGGGGATCCCAGCCCCTTGCTGCACCTGCGGAGCATACTCACCCTGGATGGGGGAGATGGGGGTCAGCTCTCTACCTAAAATGTGCTGCTGGAATAGCATCTACACTGGGCTGGGGACAGGCCCAGTGAGAAGTTCCCTAGAGCAAGGCTCTCCAAGGAGCAAGGCAGGTCACCAAACTGGGGAGGTATATGGGGCCAGATCCTGCCTTGGCTTTTGGGCCCAAGAGCCACATCCTCTTTCCCAGATGCATCCTAGAATTTGACAGCTCCAGCTATGTCCCAGTGCCACACCTGCTGGACTCTGGTCTCCAGCATCCAACCCAGCCAGTACCCTCTCTGTATGTGTCAGAGTCACTCTTGTCTCCCATCAGTCCCCAGCATGGCACTTTCCACTTGGAAAACTGCCCTTATCACCACCAGGTTCCAGGCCTCTACCACTGTGGAGGGGCTCAGGAGTGTGGCTGTGCGTAGGATACTGTTGAACATGGGTGACATCTACCCCATAGCAGTGCTCCCTGTGTTGGCAAACTGAGCTGCATGGTTTCCCTGCATTTGGTGCTGGTTTAGAAGCTGACACCTGCTCAAGATACAGGAGTGCAATGGCCAGAAAGTGGAAGAGAGTGTGAGCTGATGGCTCTGGCCCTCATATGCTGCCTGCTTATAAACTCTAGAAAGTCCAGGCATGTGTGGCTTCTGGCTTGGGGGATCATAGACTACTAGAGCCTTGCACATGCACAATGGCATGTGTGCCTGCATTGTGCAGGCAAACTCAGGTGGGTAGATGAGAAGTGACAGGCACAGGACTGATAGCTGTGCTGTGTCCCCTTAGCTGAGGCTTGTCTGACTCTGTGGTGTCAATACTCATTTCTGGTGAGCAAGGCAACTTGAGGGCAGGAGGTGCACATCTGGTTCTGCATCTTGCTGTCCCTGGTTCTCGAGGGTGATCCCTTTCCTCTCTAATGGAAGCTTAAGAGGTGAGACCTGCCACCCACTTGGCAACTGAAGATACCAAGAGCAGATGAGAGGTTGTCATGCCACCACAAAGTCCTGCCTGCCCACACTGCCAAGCTGCTGGGATGCCTCATGGCCCAGTTCCCTGCCCCAGCACACCATAAATGTGACACATGGGCAACAGGGACACCAAGGAAGCAGCAGGTTCGATGCTTGGGGGAGTAAAGATGCTTGGTGCTGGGTGCTAAACTCCCAGATGCCCAGGGGGGAGGATGCCCTAGTGTTGGATGTGGGTGAACAGGGCTTTATCTGGACTGGTGAAGATGCAAGGGGAGGGCTGGGGTGAACAGCAGTCTGGGATTAAAAAGTGGGCTTCAGATGCCAATGTCAACTTTGCCTTCAAGCTGTGGAGAAGAAAAACAGGAAGGGACCATGAGAGCAGTCCCAGTGCCAGCACCTCCCTGTCCCACTTCCTCTAGGCTCAGGCTCTTCATGGCTTGCGCAGTTGCTGAGTGAGCAGGAGGCTTCCTGCTGCAGGCTGAAGCCCTGCCTGGGCACACCCTACCCTGAGTAGACAGAGGCACTTCCAAAGTTGCCTTGCGGCTGTATCCCACCTACCCATGGTGGGTGCTGTGCCAGGATCACTGGGGGAGCTGGTACAAGCCAGGACTGGGGATGCTGAGGCTCTGCCAGGTCAAAGCAGTCTGTGTGCTGCATCCACGAGGAGCAGGGATGGGTCCAACTCCCTGGCATGAGGCAAGAATCAACCCAAGCCCAGCAGGAGAAGAGTGCAGGAGAACATAGCCTGGTTCCTACTGGGGTTACAAAACTACACAGCAGGGAAAGTCTCCAGCACCAAGGTGCAAAAACATCCATATCTCAATGCAGCAGAGGGTGGCCCAATCTAGAGCATCTCTCAGAGAGGGACTGAGATGCACCAAGCACCCAGCTGTATGCAGGGCTTGTTTGGGAAAGAATATCTTGGGCAAAAGCCTTTGCAGCAGGGCATGGGTGTGTACAGTTGTGCTGCAGTGCCTGGGCTGCTTGACTGCCACCAACCCTGCCAAATAACTGGGCTGGCTTTCATGCCTGGCCTCCTCTCCCTGCCTCATTGCCAGGATCAGCTCACTTTTTATAGGGGAGGAGGCGTGTTGTGCTGGACTGTGAAGCAAAACAATCTCAGCTTCTCATGGCTCCTTCTCTTTCGTTTTCTGCCATGTCCTGAGCCAATGAAAGAAGTAAAAGATCATGGAAGCAATAGGGGTGTGAAACGTGTATATCATGAGGCAGAGGAGAAAGGAAAGGGTACATACACAGTCAGTGGTTCCACATGGGGGAAAGGATGCAGGGATTGAGGGAAGAAGAGCCATGCAGATGTGTAGATGGATGCATGGATGGGTTGAAAGAAGAAGGAAGAGATGGATATGTGTGTGTGTGTGTGTATGGATAGGTAGGCATAGTTTGGACACCCTAATGCCACCCTAAGCATCAGAAATGCACATTGGGCAGAGGCTGACTTGTGAAGATGGCCAGGAGGATAAGTGTGTAAGGCTGGGCAAAGCAAGGACAATATTTGGGAACAAGTCCCAAGTGTGACCTGTGAACCCAGTCCCCATGGAAGTGGCATCACAGCTGATCTGAGAATATGGAGGCTGGATTGTTACCAGTGCAGATCCTAAGAGTGTCATGGAAGGGCTTGGTGCATCTCCAGAGGCATGACATCACCCTCAGGAGCTGCTTCCCTCTCACACTGGACACTGGGAGAGGAGGAGCAGCAGGGATCCTGCCCTGGGGGCACAGCAAACCCAAACACAAGTGCTTTAAAAGCCCAGTGCTAAGCATTCAGCCTGGCCGTAGCTTTCGTCTCACCTGCATATGGGATCTTGCTAAAGGGTCCAAGTGTCCAGCCCACTGGAGATCCCTGAGATCATCCATGCTTCCCCTTCTTCATCTACCTCCCTTTCTAGCTGCCACAGGCCTTCAATCTCCTTGCTCATAATCTGCTGCTTCTTGAAAGAAAGAAGGGGGAACACTCACTGGCCAGGCCAGGTGTGCTGGCACCCAAACAGATGTGGAGAAGAGAGAGGCCTGGGACAGCTGTTCTTGCTGCCCCATTGTAGGCTTCTCCGTGCAGGATAGGGCTGTTTCTTTGCTTGGTGAGGCTGGCCCCTTCCCTGCCTCAGGGGTACTACTAGTCTTTCACAGCTGGGAAACACCAAGCACATGGCTGCAGAGATGCTGGGAGGCTAAAGCCAGTAGCTTAGCTGTACCCAAGCACTGCTGCTCATGGTGCTTTCAGGAAACGGCTGCTCCCTTCTTGAAGCAGCAGAACATCTTTTGATGAGCTCACCAAGGCCAGGACTTCTCTGCCCACTTGTACAACAGTCCTGTTGTACAAGCAAGAGTTCCCAGAATTCCACATGCCTGTCATGAAGTGTGCTGGCACTGGGGGACACAGGCAGTCATAACACTTTTCATAGCAGTGCACACTGCATGTTCTCCATGCATCCATCTCTTCTGCTGTGCAGTGCGAGGAACGTATCTCCTCAATGCTGGTTTGTCACTTGCTCAGAGGAGATCATCTCCTCACTTCCCTGTAGCAGAAACCCCATCATCTCCATCTGCCTCCAGAGCTGTGGTGACAGAGATGGATCAGGACATGTTTTGGGAGCTTCCCTGGAGAAGATCAGGGAGCATGCCTGCGTGATCTTCTCCCATCGATGCATGCTGCATCCACTGCCACTTCATCTGCAGAGGCAGACCAGAGAGGTTGTGGACAGTATGGTCTAGCTCCCAGCAGGACCTCCCTGACCAAGTGGGGGACTCCAATACTCCCTGGGTTTCCAGGATTGCATGGAGCAGGCACTGGGCATGCCAACATTCCTGTAGAGCAGGACCTCTCTCTGCATCCTGCGAATGATAGGCCAGAGTTAAATGTGACTCTGGGAGTCTCCTGTGGCTTTAGAGTGTCACAACACATGGAGCACTTCCAGCATAGAAGCATCCTCCAGCCTTTGCTTCATGTTGCCAGGTCATAGAAACATTCAGGTTGGAAAAGACCCTCAGATGTGACAGTAGCTGAGCTTCCACGCACATGCTGGATGCTGGCATAGTCACCTCTGTGCTAGCAGAACTGGAGATGGTAAGGCACTAGAAGTGCCAGGTCTGCGTCAACACCTCGGATCTCCTGTAGAATGCTGATAGAACCCCAGGAGCACTGGCACTGGTCCCCAGGAGAATGCTGCCCTGGGAGATAGATGATTACCAGAAATATGCTGTCTTTGAAGGCAGCATTTTTCCAATACATGGTACTTTTTTCTTCTACACCAGAGGACTTTTTTCAGCTCCCCCCTTATGCTGGGCAGCAGCTCTGCCAGTGATCACTCCAGGTTCTGGGAATCCACACTCAAGCAGCCATCCGTGGCTGTCTGCAGAGAGCCCGGTGAGCTACCTGCATGAAGCTGAACCAGCACCACCTTTCCCAGTTTCCCTCTTCCTTGGAGCTCCCTGCTAGGACTGGGAGCTACTGCCCAGCTATGGACCAGGAGGAGCGTGGCCCCTAACTCCTGCCAAAACAACCGCAAGCCCCATCCTTCTACAGGCAGGCGGGATGCCATGACTTCATTTTCCCACTAGATGGCAAACATTGTCTTTAAAACAGCTTTCTGAGGAATTACGTGCCTCTTCTTGGAGGCTGAGAAAGCCTTACCTCAGGGCAAAGACTGTGAGGGGCAAAGGGCCTGATGGTGCTCAGGAACGGGGCTGGGGGCAGCAGGGGCAGCTGACGTCCTCCTCATCCTGTTTTTTCAGTAATTTCTTAAATTGTTTTCCCCTCACACCTGCCTGATTACTCCCTGGTCCTGGAAGACCTGTCTCTTGCCTTCTGCTGGTGGGGCTGAATGTTCCAGACATGCAGGAGAAGTATTTAGTTGATCTTGGGTAGCACCTTTAACTTCCACAGCCACAAAGTGAAGCCCAGAAGCTTTTCTGGGCGTTAGTTACTCAGTGGTTTTAAAGCCAAACAGGAAGTCATTTCTTCTTGCAATCCCCCAGATCCATGGGTAAGCCGTTGTGCTGGGTATGAATAAAGAAGGCAGGGGTGAAGGATTTGCACACTACACTTGTCTTCTGCCAGGCTTGCATACATTCATTTGAATTCAGGGTCAATTTTTTCACTGGTCTCTGTATTAACCTTGTACAGAAGTTCTCTGAGCATTTGCTGCTGCCTCTGGTATTGTCAGTATCGTTGTGTGGTTAAACATGATGTGTCATAGCTAATGAGGGAGCTAACTGTGGAAGGGAAATATGGACAAACCAAGCCAAACAGACAATGTTGAGATAGAAGTGTGCCAGCTTATCTGTATCCTTCCCTCATGATGGAGAGGGTCTGTGAAAGGCTGTAACCCCAGCTGCTGTGGGGTCAGCAGCTCCCAAGACCAGCCAAGGCTAAAGATGCTGAATAAAGATCTTCCTGCAGACTTCCCAGACCATTATCTAGATAGCTTCACCTGGGGAAGAAGACATTCTCTTAGGAGGAAGATTTTGTTTCTGAAACCAATACCTCTGGGTGGCTAGAAAGGATGGCAGCTGGCACTGTCATAGAGCTCCAGAATGAGAAGTCTCATTCTTATCCCACTTAAAGCACTTCTTGGAGTTCCCACACACACACACACACACACACACACAATGGGACTCATGACCATGCAACAGCATGCTGCTTGCTTTTGTGGCAAACCAGAGGTTGCAGATCTCAGCAGCCGGGAGAGGGGGATAGGAGAGTCCTAACAGCTGGGTACCTAATGACAGTCCCCTCCAGAGCACTAAAGAGCTAACGGCAGCAGCTCTATGTCTGCCAAAAAGCCCCTGGAAGCCCTGCTTCTGGAAGCATCCTCTGCCCTTGCTGCCTGCAATACCTCCTCCCCAGGGTCATTATTTGTTATCATTTACAACTGCCTGCCTTCAGGCATCCAGGTCACTTCCTTCAGGAATTATTGTGTCTTCCTCCATGAGGGCTGGGAAGTCCCTCTTGGGGCTGTTTATAGCCAAAGATAGAAATGTGAAAAATGAAAGGAAGAGGGTAACTGAGGAACAGAAACTGAGAGAGCTGTCGAGAGCCAGTCTGCAGCATATGGCATAGAACAACAAGCCACTGACCCATCATGACAACCACTTGTACCATGAGCAGGTAGAAAACTCTTCTGGCTCTCCCCAGCATAGCTGGGCTCTCCGCCAGCCCTGGTGTTGCCATGTGCTGGTGCCTGGAAACACAGGACCAGGGCAGAAGCAATGACAACTGGATGACCTCGGCTCTGGTGCATCTCTGTGGCTTGAGGTTTCCTCATCCTTTTGACAAACTCACAGCCTCTATTGGCAGCAAAGCAGCAGTGCAAGAGCAAATGAGGGAACTGGGATTGTTTGGTCTGGAGAACAGGAGGCTGAGGGAAGAATTTATCACACTCTACAACTACCCAAAAGAAAGGGAGGTTTAGATTGGATATTAGGAAAAAAATCTTCACTTGAATAGTGGACAAGTATTGAAACAGACTTCCCAGGGAAGTGGCGAAATCACCATCCCTGGAAGTGTTTAAAATATATGTAGGTATTATGCTTAGGGACATAGTTTAGTGATGGACTTGGCAGTATCAGGTTAACAGTCGGATCTGATGATCTTGCAGGTCTTTTCCAACCTCAGTTATTCTATGATTCTAAGATTTTGTGATTGCGCAGAAACCAACATCCTGGACTGCACAAAGAAGTGCAGGGACCCTGCAGCTACATCTGTGCTAGGAAATTAGCTCTGCTGGAGACTGCTTTCTGGCCTTGGCCCACAGGTATGGGACAGGCAACTTCTATCCTATTAAATTCTTCACCCTCATTGTCTGCACCCCAGCTGCTTGTTGGGAATGATGCATGCCCTCAGAGTCAGCTGCCCAGACTGGCTGACCTGGGTCAACACTTGCCAGGAGCTATGCTGAGGGGGTTCCAGCACAAGGGGCACATCTGTGTCAGGGGCACATCGGTGCCAACCCTGATGATCTGCAGTGGGCACTGCTATGACTTCAGAGGGAACTGCTGTGACTTCAGGGGAACTGGGACAATAGAGACATTTGGATTGTCTGTAGCATGGCTAAAGAGAACTGCTGAGTTGAGAAGCACACTGGGAGGGTAAACACAGTGCAATTTGCATGCCACCATTCTAGGATGGCAGCCTGCTGTGTCCTGACTGGAGGGGACCCAGCAGAGACTGATGCTCAGAGTGGAGAAAAGACAAAGGAGTGAGTGTTGGTGGTGGCTCAGATCCTGCCACAGTTTTGCAGGCTGAGCTTCCTGCAGGATTTTAGCTGTTTGCTCTTTCCTCTCACATAGAATCATAGAATCAACCAGGTTGGAAGAGACCTCCAAGATCATCCAGTCCAACCAATCACCCAGCCCTAAGCAATCAACTAGACCATGGCACTAAGTGCTCCACCACCTCCCTGGGCAGCCCATTCCAATGGGCAATCACCCTCTCTGTGAAGAACTTCCTCCTAATATCCAGCCTGAACCTCCCCTGGTGCAGCTTGAAACTTGTGTCCTCTTGTTCTGCTGCTGGTTGCCTGGGAGAAGAGACCAACCCCCTCCTGCCTACAACCTCCCCTCCCACTCAGGTAGTTGTAGACAGCAATGAGGTCACCCCTGAGCCTCCTCTTCTCCAGCCTAAACACCCCCAGCTCCCTCAGCCTCTCCTCATAGGGTTTGTGTTCCAGGCCCCTCACCAGCTTTGTTGCCCTTCTCTGGACACGTTCCAGTACCTCAACATCTCTCTTGCATTGAGGAGCCCAGAACTGGACACAGTACTCAAGGTGTGGCCTGACCAGTGCTGAGTACAGGGGAAGAATAACCTCCCTTGTCCTGCTGGCTACACTATTCCTGATACAGGCCAGGATGCCATTGGCCTTCTTGGCCACCTGGGCACACTGCTGGCTCATGTTCAGCCTACTATCAACCAGCACCCCCAGGTCCCTTTCTGCCTGGCTGCTCTCCAGCCACTCTGTCCCTAGCCTGTAGTGCTCCATGCGGTTGTTGTGGCCAATGTGTAGAACCCTGCACTTAGCCTTCTTAAATCTCATCCCCTTGGCCTCTGCCCACCCACTGAGCCTGTCCAGGTCCCTCTGCAGGGGACATAAACACAGTGGTTGTGCTCCAGGCCCGAGTTTTGCAGTCAATAACCTTTTTCTTGCATCATGATCCTTTAAACACAGCTGTGGCTTGAGCATCCATGGTGAAGACCTGACAGGTGATCTACAGACCACTTCATCTCAGAGCTGCCTGCTCTGCAAGGCCAGAACCCAGTAACTTAAGGGTTGACCAGGGTCTGGAGCCCAGAGGAAGGGTCATGCTCTCATTTCCTAGAGAAAGCAGCCTTCTTGGAAAAAAAGATTTAAAAAGAGGGAAAAAAAAGGAAAAACAAACAAACAGACCACAGAAAAGATCTTCTGCCTTTGCAGAGGCACCTGCTGGAAAGGGAAGTGCAAGTTCCCTTTGCATAGCCTCCAGCAAAGCCCCTGGTGGCCACCAGTGTGTACGCTGAGGACAGTGTGAGAATCCCCACAACCTACCTCAAAGCACAGCTGAGATCTGGAAAATCAGAAAAATCTAAAAAAGATTATTCCACAAAAGCAACAGGAACCCCACAAGGTACAAGAGAGGGGTGCTGCCCAGACAGACATTAAGTTTATCTCCTGTCACACAGCAAGGGATCACCAAGCTCTCTGTGTTTTTAGGATCTGGACTTTGGATGTCACACATCTCTGCTGTGCTCCTCAGCTTCGCTGAGAGCAGCAAGGAGACAGTGAAATCCCCATTGCTTCTCTGCTCACTGGTTATGCCAGCAGGCAGGACACAGAGCAAATGAGTACCTCTCATGCTGCAAAATCCATCAGCAGCAAAGGACAAATTAGCACTGCCAACAAAATAAGAGAGTGGGTGAGACCAAGACCTGGGGATTGCAAGTGCCCCTTCAAGGATACGAACCTGCATCATACTACTGTGAGTGCTTATGCAAATTCAGCCTGGGCTGCGTGATCTTCAAATTGGAGCAGATCATAGAGAAGAGGATAAAGTCCCAAGTTCTCCCTTCAACACTTACATTTACCATCACTTTTTCTTTGAAAACCATTACCAGGCTGAGCTTGTGTATCTTGTATCCAATAACGATATTAAAATCCCTTTAATCTACTGCTGCTAATCATTTTACACTGTGGAGATAAACAGCTCTGGTGTGAGACATCAGCTGTGCATGGCCCAGAGCTCACTGGAAAACACCCTTGATTAGCTGGGAAGTATTCACTGACATGCACCTGCAGCAGGACAGGCTTGCCCCATCCCTGACTCTAAACCTGGTGACTTTCAGTGTTTTCACAGGGGTACAATGGGCCCTCTACAACCTGGAGACAACCAGTCAAGCACTCCGAGGTGATGTGTACTTGCAGGGTGTCAGCAAGCATAAATCCAGGGAATGGCACTAGGGAATGTAGAGCACTAATGTGACCCCAGTTCTGAACAGATGCAGGTTTACATCTACTGGCGTGTGAGGTTAAACGAGAGTAGCAGAGACCTGCTAGGATGGATGTAGTAGGATGAAGATTTTGGGTTCTTCCCATGATTGCTCTGTGCTGTGCAAGCTCTTTTACTATGGGCAGCAGGACATGTGGAGCTCAGCTCCCTCTACCTCCCTGCAACCACCACTGGTGCTGATGGTGGTTTGGGAGATGCTTTCTTCTTTGCCTTTTTTATGTGAGAAGAAAGCTGCAGAGAGCAAGCCTTGCAGACCCATCCCAGCAGACCATCACAGAGTCCCTGAGACAGTGTCTCCAACAAAGACAAGAATTGTGTGACCAAATCAGGGCTTCTATGGCCTGGAGGATCATGGCAATCTTCTCCTGGGATTTTAGGATAGTAGAGAGGGAAACAGAGTGCTGAAGCAGTGCCAGCAGTCAGCACCATGACTTGGGTTTCCTGCATGTTGCAAGGAGCATCAGCAGTCTGGCTTCAGAGACATGCCAGCCACATGTGCCTGTCCAAACCACATGGAAACCATGACTCTTACCCTTGGGCAAAGCCCTCTCCAGCATGCATTTCTCTGCTGCCACTAATTTGGGTCTTTGGGGTGTGCTGTCACACACGCACAGCCAGGAACAGCTCTGTGTGACAGCTGGACTTGGAGTTTGCCAGGTAGGTGGCTGCCTTTTTAGTGCTGGCCAGGATTTCTCAGGGGGGTGGGGACACATGGTTAAGCACTGCTAGGGCAGGGGAGAGAGGCAGGAGAGCTCTTGTTGCAGCAGGATAAGGGTCAAAGGACCAGCACACTCACTCCTGGACAATGATCACAGCTCTTTCATCTGCAAGCCACTTTCTCGGGATGTGAGAGACTCTGCGTAGGTGAAGATGTCCTGGGTGTGAAGAGCAAGGAAGAGCCTCTGCTTGTACACCTCATCCCAGCCCATACACCTTACTATACACCCATGAGGGGTGGGGTGCTTGGAAAGGGCAGTAGCTTCAGAGCTGGGTCCAACAGCAAGCCACCTGTGGGACAGGTTATGAGAGCCAGTTACTGATGCTCTCTGGTGATGGGTGTCACAGATACCAGGTGAAATTCAGCAGTGCAAAGGGCAGAGGAGACAACAGCAGTGCTGGCTCAGGACAGAGGTTGTATCACTTTATCTCTCTCTCCAGCCAAGACCACTGCTAGATACATAAGAAAAAGCATAAGAAACAGAGTAAACCAGAGTCCTTCCCTGCCACCCCCTCCCAGCACCCAGGAGTAACTAGTGAAGGAGTTCCATCAGGTTTCATGCATATGCACCCACACAAGACAGACTTGCCCATCACTGTGGCAGGGCATGGACCCAGCCTGCCTTATCAGGCACAGAAGACCCAGCCAGGGACTTTCCACTCTTTGTTGCTGTACCCTGGCAGGAATACCAGCCTAGCACATCTTATTTGTTTCAGAGATTTTCACAGCTCCCCACCTTCTGTTGCCTTTGCACTCTTGGCAGCTCCCCACAGATTCAAGCTTTACTCTCTTTAATGACGTTTTCCTGGTCCTGGTCATCCTTTGCTTGGAAATCTTTGGACAGCAAGGCTGGGAAGGAAGAAGCTGTTTCTGGGACAGTGCAGAAGCCTCTGCTCCATGGGGAATTCTCAGATACCTATCCACCATGGCCGGCTTCAACTCCATTTGCAAGCAGCTGAGAAAAAGGCTAGCTTGGGAACTTCTATGTTCAACTCTTTTTCCATGCTGCCTCTGATGGCTCACACAAGTGTGGCATGGAGTTTCAGACACCAGAGGTATACCGAGACTCAATCTCTTGGCTGTCAGAGAAAGCCCTTTGTAATAGATCCATATCAAATCACTACAGAAGTACCTACCCTCTCTTCACACACAGAATCTGAAACAGGAGAGCAGCTTCTGGAAGAGAAGCAGCAATGCTTAGCAGATTGGGACTGTTCAGACTGGAAAGTACTGACCCAGAAGGCTTGACTAAGTGCTCTGTGAGGGGAGAGGTCTGGACCAGGAAGCACTCCTACCCAGATTGACCTGAAGGGTAGGAAGCAGAAAGTGCAATGACCTTCCTGAAGCCTAACCAGAGCCCTTGTAGAAAATCACCCCAGGGTCACATTTGCAGGGGTTAATGCCCTGCTGAAAGAAGTTGTTCTCTCCCTACACTTGCCTGTGTGCCGTATGAGAAAGACTGCAGCCTCAAAACTGATGGTGCAAACAAGACAGAACTCCCCTGGATAGCTGGAAGCTTCTGCTCATCATGGACTTGTCCTGTCTGCCAGCACATGATGAAGGGCTTCAGTGTGTTCTGGCACACACAGCCCCCCAGCATTTACTTTAGACTGCTGCAGCACAAGGAAGACAAATGAGATCCAGAGAAACTCAGCCTGTTGTTGGCCCCCTCCATCTCCTTTTACATGTCTGTTTTCTCCTCCAAGGCCATGTATCTTCTTTGTTTAGGAGTGTGTCTGGTGTTTGATCTTGTTCCAGATGTTTTCTACTCAAGCCTTTCCTCGTTCTCTTAAAGCGCTGAGACAAACTCTTTAGGGCCTGCTTTGGTTAAAACTCCCTTGACTCAGATGCTTCAGACCTTGCACCAACACAAACCCACAGCCTTTATTTGGTACTACCCAGCAGGGCAGCAAAACTTTCATGGCCTTCTACTCAAAAACCCTTAAAACCTCACAAGGGTGATAAAGTACCATTTGATTTCTCTCCAGATCTCTGAGTTGTCCAGAGAAAGAAAGGACCCCTGAAAAGCTCCTTCGTCTCCATGATACCCTCAGCCCTGCCCTTGCTTCTAGCCTGGGCTGAGCATCACGATCCCAGTAACAGACCCAGCCACCCCACTGGAGCATGCAGCACCACAGCAGCCCTGTGGGGACCCATCCCTGGAAGGACGTGTGGTGCAGGAAGCATTTGGCCAGATGGGAACAGCGTGTCCTGCCACCTAGCTCTCCGTCTTCAAACCAGCCTTTTATCAGAGCAAGGCTCCACAGCTGCATTCAAAAGGCATTTGATGCTAAACCCTTTGGCTTCACATTTGCCCTAAAGAGCTCTTTTGTTTTCTCTCTTTGACTGCTTTCTTGTTTTCCTCAAAGCCAAACTCAAATTATGCTCGTGAAACAGAGCCACAGCTGCCAAGGCCCTTGCCAGGAGCATGCTAGCACGTGGCCCGGATGGTGACAGCAAGGAAGCTGTTTTTCACTGCTGATGGTTTGCACTGCTGTTAGCATTTGCACAGCCTGCTCCACTTCAAAGAGAGTTCATAGATGCCTCACAAGATCTACTTCCTTCAGCCCAGTTTGCCAAGCTCTCCACATGATCCCAAGGCACCTTCATCACATGGTCAGTAGACCAATTCCTGGATTTGCATCCAAGGAGTGGGGTTTTTGGCAGCCATCGGCAAACTCTCATCAAGTACACAAGAAGAGAGTGGGAACTTCAGAGTATGACTTTACCCTCTCACCTCTACCTTCTAGAGAGGTTATCAAGGTCATGGTCCCCATGGCTTCATAAAGCACTCAGAGGAATAGCATGAGGCAGAGGAAGCCCACCCTGTTAACTAGGAACCTGGTATGCCAGAATAACAGGGGGAAAGAAGGATTAGGAAGGACTGCCCAAGGTCATCTACTTTATCCTGTACTGAGACAGAGCTTTTCAGCAGGGACTAGCCTATCTGTAGAAGTTCCCAGCAATGGAGATGCAGCATTTCTTTCTTCAGCTGGCTCTTCCTGCTCAGTGGAATTCCCCCCTTAAAGCCTGAACCCAGGGATCATAATGGTTTCTTGACCTAGCAGAAGTAAACTCATGGAGTATTTTTTTTTTTTTTTTACTTTCTTTTAACAGTTTCCCTCTGTGCACTTGGAGAACATTTTACCAATTCCTGGAATCAGGATAAGCCCAAGCTCCTTCAGCCTGTGCTTGGAAGTTAGGTCATCCAGACCTCTAACCAAACTCCCTGCTAAACTCCACAACCCTCCCAACAGAGTGCATGTCTTCCCAGAACCTCTCACACCAAGACTGAATTAAATAACTCCTGCACTACAGGAGCACTCATGAGTGATGCTCAAAATCATCACTGAACCCTTCCAACCCTGACTGATTCTATGATAAACTAAACCAGTTGTGCTTTCCAGAACGGAGGGGAACAGCACCTGGATGCAGTGGCAGGAAGTCACAGGACACTTGTCTTCATCCCAGCAGCCATAACGTGGTCTCCATTTCTCTTAGTACCACTGTCCCAGCTGCCATGCTGGAGATCTGAGCACCTCTTAGTGTGAAGCTGACTCACAGATGGCTCCTTGTAGTGACTTTTTGCTTTAGCCTGCAGTAAGTTTTAAACACTGCTTCTACTGCACACGAGTATGTACGGAGAAGCTAATTTTTGCAACAAGGCAGCTGCACTGGATCTGCTAGCAGCAAGGCTAGTGAGCAGTTTAGCTTGAAACCAGGCCAAGGCAGAGAGATCTTCCCTCACACCATCCCCTGTCATGCTGCAAAGTTCCTACTGCTGCCCATACCTGTGCTGAGGTATTCTAGGCTGCAGCAAAAGTAACACAGATGAGGAAGGTACAGGTATTTAAATGTACATATAATTATCATCAGAGCAGATACTCCACCCTGGACCTCAGCTCTGGGGTCCTCAGCACAGAAAAGACATGGACCTGTTGAAGCTGGTTCAGAAGAGGGCCATTATAACCTCTATAATGAAGGAAGGCTGAGAGAGTTGAGGTTGTTCAGCCTAGAGAAGAGAAGGCTTTGAGTAGACCTCATTGCAGCCATTCATACAGGGGGCCTATAAGAAACATGGGTACAGGCCATGTTTATAGTAGACCCAGTTGTGACAGGAATAATGGTTTTAAACTAAAAGAGGGTAGAATTAGGCTAGATAAAAGGAAGCAAGTGGTGAGACACTGGCCCAGGTTGTCCAGAGAGGTGGTAGATATCTCATCCCTAGATATCTTCAAGGTCAGGTTGGAGAGGACTCTGAGCGATCTGTTTTGTTGAAGATGTCCCTGCAGGAGGGACTGGACTAGATCATTTTTGAAGGTCCCTTCCAATCCAAAGCATTTGATGATTCTGTAATTCTATGAGAGGGGGGGATACAATGCAAACAGGGCAAAACTGCTGGCAGAAATAAGTGCCTGCTGCCCTGCCCGAGCCAACTGAGCCACAGAATTCACAGAATTAAGCAGGTTGGAAAAGAACTTTGAGATCATCCAGTCCAACCTATCACCCAACACCATCTAATCAACCAAACCATGGCACTAAGTGCCTCATCCAGTCTTATTTTAAACACTTCCAGGGATAGTGACTCCACCACCTCCCTGGGCAGCCCATTCCAATGGCCAATCTCTCTGTGAAGAATTTCTTCCTAACATCCAGGCTAAACCTCCCTTGGCACAGCTTGAGACTGTGTCCTCTTGTTCTGGTACTGTTTGCCTGGGAGAAGAGATCAACCCCCACCTGCCTACAACCTCCCTTCAGGCAGCTGTAGACTGCAATAAGGTCTCCCCTGAGCCTCCTCTTCACCAGGCTAAACAACCCCAGCTCCCTCAGTCACTCCCCACAGGGCTTGTGCTCCAGACCTCTCATCAGCTTTGTTGCCCTTCTCTGGACACATTCCAGCATCTCAACATCTCTCCTGAATTGAGGAGCCCAGAACTGGACACAGGACTCAAGCTGTGGCCTGACCAGTGCTGAGTCCAGGGGCAGAATGACTTCCCTGCTCCTGCTGGCCACACTATTCCTGATGCAGGCCAGGATGCCATTGGCCTTCTTGGCCACCTGGGCACACTGCTGGCTCATGTTCAGCCTCCTGTCCACCAGTACCCCCAGGTCCCTTTCTGCCTGGATGCTCTCCAGACACTCTGTCCCCAGCCTGTAGCACTGTGGCCAATGTGTAGAACCTGGCACTTAGATGTGTTGAATCTCATGTCACTGGACTCTGCCCACCTGTCCAGCCTGTCAAGGTCCCTCTGCAGAGCCCTTCTACCCTCTAACAGATCAACTCCTGTCCCCAGCTTGGTGTCATCTACAAACTTGCTGATAAGGACTCAATCCCCTCATCCACATCATCAATAAAGATACTGAATAGGATTGGGCCCAACACTGATCCCTGGGGGACACCACTAGTGACAGGCTGCCAGCTGGCAGTGGCACCATTCACCACCACTCTCTGGGCACTGCCCTCCAGCCAGTTCCTAACCCAGCACAGAGTGCTCCTGTCCAAGCCACGGGCTGACAGCTTGGCCAGGAGTTTGCCATGGGGGACGGTGTCAAAGGCCTTGCTGAAGTCAGGGTAGACTACATCCACAGCCTGCCCCACACCCACCAGGCAGTCACCTGGTCATAGAAGGAGATCAGGTTGGGCAGGCAGGACCTGCCCCTCCTAAATCCATGCTGGCCAGGCCTGATCCCTGGGCCATCCTGCAGGTGCTGTGTGATTGCACCCAAGATGACCTGCTCCATAACCTTGCCTGGCACTGAGGTCAGGCTGACAGGTCTGTAATTCCCTGGCTCCTCCTTCTGGCCCTTCCTGTGGATGGGATCACACTGGCCAGCTATCTGGGACCTCTCCAGTGAGCCAGGACTGTTGATAAATGATGGAGAGCAGCTTGGCCAGCTCATCTGCCAGTTCCATCATTACCCTAGGATGGATCCCATAGACTTGTGGGGATCCAAGTGGTTCATCAGGTCTCTAACTTCTTCCTCCTGGATTACAGGAGTCCTATAGGTCAGCAAAAAGCCACTGCACAGCACAGGCACAGCCTTTGGCAACAACAGTGGACTTCAGCCCTTCTCTCACCTCAGGCAGTCAGTGAAATCCACAGCACTGCAGGGAATTCCCTGGGGTTGCTGTCCTTGGCAGGGGCAAAGGAGGGTACTAGGGCATTGCACAATAGCTGAGAAACGAAACCAAGCACTGTGAGAAGCAGCTGTGGCATCTCCAGGACACTTCTGCTTTTGTTCTTTGCAACACAGTGGCTGCCATCCATCACTGTAAACACTGCCTGGTGCCTTTTCAAAAGCCTCATCAACTAAATAAAAGGTGGGAAACCACACCGTGCAGGTCTTTCAAGGAAAAAAAGGAAATCACTTGATTTCTTTACCAGAGGCCACTTCAGCAGCTTACAAGACTCCTGATAATAAATGCTGCTTTCCTGTATCTCCAGAGACAGTAGAAAGTTGTGGTTTGAAAATGCAAACAAGATTAAGGAATGTACATGTAAACACAGTTGTGTACTTGCACTATGGGGACTGTCAGTGCATCACCCAGCAAAAGAGGGGTTTTCCCAGCCAAAACATCTGCAAGAAACAAATTCTGTGGGAAAGGGGAGAAGAGTAAGATGTGTTTGTAGAGGAGGCAGACCAAAGGCTGCGGAGGGTACATCTCCCAAACCAAGCAGACTCCCTCTGCACCAGCACAGAACAGACACCTCTCAGGTAAAGGGTCAAACACCACTCAAGTAAAGGGTCACCACTCAGGGAAAAAAGGGTCCAAGGAAATCAGGCAATACGAGGCCAAGCTGACAAAGCAAAAGGGAGACCCCAGGGATAGAGGATTGCATTTGACAGAGATAAACAAAGATTACAGGAAGAGCTTCTGAGACTGTGTTAATGCTAACAATCTTCTGGCTCTCCTTTTCCTCCATGGACAAGGAAATATTTTTCATACTTATGTGTTTAATGCATCCCAGCCGGTCTCAGGCTGCACAACAATTTCCCAAATTAAATAGAAGTTCCACCAAGAAGTTCTTTCTTGGTGCTATCGTTGCCTAGTTCTCACTTGATGATTATCCCTCCCATCTGGTTCCAACCAGAGCTAAGGGAACTCCAAGATTTTCATTAGCTCCCTCCAGCCTGATCTCTGCAGTCTAAACCAGGTGGTGGCCTGGCCTCAGTCTCCTGCAGACCCAGCTCTGTTTTGATGTGCAGCCATGCCATGTTGCTGTGATTGCAGAGCAATTGAGAAAAGGAGGGAAGTCAGACTCCCTCTGCAGCCTCCTGGCCATGAGGCATACCGTAGGGAACAGAGATCTCATCCAGAGGCACACCCAGGCAGGAAAACAGGAGGGAGAGGTGGGGAGAGCACCAGAAATGGCACTAAGCCTCCTGTCTCTGCCTACCTGTTCTCAGGGAGGGATGAGGAGGGGAATGGGGAAGGTACTTTCCAGAGATATCTGTCAGCAGCATGAGTCTCCCTATCCTCATGGTTTTCTCTTTAATGTCCAGATTTTACTGCTACTGTGCATAAAGAGGAGTGCAACTGAGGGCAGAGAGGATAGGTGGCCCCTCCCTTTCCAAAGGGTGCTTTGAGCCCTGGGATATGGGCAAGGGTGCACCTGACTCATGGCTGAGCCTACACTGCAATGAGTTGTAGTACCTGCAACTTGTAAAAGCACAGAGCTGAGCCCTGCAGGGGCACAGGACTACCATGTCAGACAACTTGTGGGCTTAGTTTGACTCCAGGAACCAGAGCCAGGAACTGTGCTCTGATCCTGGGGATGAGATCCAAGAACCAGACCACAGAGGTGCAGACTGGGTGATATTACCAGGGAGAGTTCATTTACAGGAGAAGGGTGCAGGGATGGCACTAGCTACTGCTTGGAGCCCCACCACCTGGCCAAGGGTGCTGGCATCTTCCCATAGGACAAAAAATCAGAAGAAAGTCCAGACAAGCAGCACCAGTGATGACATGATGGGAATGAAAGGGGAGGGCAAGCAGAGGCCTGAGAAGGTGGGATGCCAGGCCTGGATCTTCCCTATCACTCACATGTGTTACTGTTTATGCAAACACAAACAGCACAATGGGATTAGACTAAGCAGGGCTTTTCCTTACCTATCTTCCCACCCTTCCCAACTGTTCATGTGTCCCATCTCCTCACAAAACCCTGCGACCCTGCCAGCTGGGTCTGGAACTGATGCCAAAGGAGTTGTGTCCATGGAGAGCAGGCCTTTGCCTTGACACCAGGCAAAGGAGACCACCAGCATGGGGGACAACTGCCCCTTGCACTGGCAAACGTACCCAGAGCATGTTCATACCTCCTGTAGACACCTCTGCATTAAGGAGCAACATGAAGAGGCCATGTTAAGGCTGCAGGAGGAGGAACATCTTTTATCCCCAGCAATGCTGCTCACATAATTCCTCCCCAGTCACTCCAGAAGCAACACATGCAAGATAGGAGGGAAGCCAGTGACAGGATGAGGAACATTTTTTACTGAAACTAGATCTTGACTGTGACCCAAAGTTTTTGACATGGCAGTGGCTAACTGCTTTCTCTAAGGAAAGTGGTTGCTTCCCTCTGAAGAGGTCATTGTCATTTCGTAGCAGAAAAACTCACTCCACAGTTTATGAAGTACTGAGTCCTGATGGGTTCTGACAAATTTCCAAGAGTTGTGCTCTAGAGTAGGGACAGCTGCTGGAGGCCTAGAGGAGGAACAGCCAGCCAGGACCACATCCCTGGCACAGGACAGCATCTCCTCCTGTCCTGGGTGGCTAAGGGCAGCCTGCTGCCAAAGCCATGACCTGGAGCATCATCTGCTTGAGATCCACAGAAGATCAGGACCTGGCAGGCTTTCTATGGTGAATGGCTGTATTGTTCTGAGGAAGACAGAGACAGAAGCCATGGGCTTTGCAGCCACACTCTTACAGGCATATTGATCAAGCCAGCCAGCCCTCAAACTCTGACAGAATTAGATAAACCTTCTTCCAATAAGAGGTGAGTGCAAGCCCCTTCTCCCTCACTTTCCCAAGGAGCTGGGCCAGAACCCCATGATCCCTGTCAGAGTGACCTCCAGCCAAGGATGAATCTGATCAGCCCCAGACCAAGCTGCTCCTGAAGCCCTTGCCAGGCACAGGGAGCCACATCAGCTGCAGCAGCTCAGCACAGGCCAAGCATCCTCCCCCTTCTCAACCATGGCCCCTCACAGGTCACCGAGAGAGCAGCAGGAAGGCTTCTGCCCAGGCAAGCAACAATTATCCTCCTTTCCTGCTCATATTGTTTGTCTTGGCCTCTCTTTCCATACCAGCCTTCCTCCTCTTCCTCCTCCTCCTCAGTATTGTATTGCTGCGGCTGTCACTACAGTTAATGAGCTGGGACAGACGGTGCTCTGAAAAAGTCACTCCAAAGGACACCCAAGCCCAGGGAGGACTCCGAGAGCGGGGAACACCTGGAAAAGAAAACCCAGGCACCAATCAAGGGAGTCAGCAGATGAGGAGAGAAAAGGGCCAGGGCTAAGATTATATTCAATAGGTTTCAGCAAAAGCCATCAGGTGCCTGAACATGCCCTGACTGACAGCCCACTTGTCGCACCACTGCGAATGCCATCCACTGGAGGCACTGATAGCCACTTCACCCCAGCCTTCAGCAACAGTCCCTGGGTTGTTTCACTCCCAGACTCTGCCCGAGCTTGCTGGCTCTCACCAGAAGTGGGACAGGGTTTGTGTAAATAATTTAATGATGTGGATAGCCAGTTTTCACACTGTGGTCTCTGGGAGGAGAGCATGGGGCTTGGGTGTTAGCCATGCAAGTCTCTGCATGTTCACCCATGCTTCAGCTGAGTGGAGCAGCTTTCTTCAAGCATTGTGTGTCCAAGGCAAAAGGACAATTTCCATGGGAACAGGAAGCCACCTTACAGTAGCAGGGTCATAGTTCCAGTGCATAGACATAGAAGACCCCAGAACTGGGAAGAAGTGAGCAGGGATTCCCATCAGTGATGAATAGGAGGAGCTGGTAGGCTGCCCTCTATGCTTTACCCATGGATATACCCAGGACCAAGTGTCTTCACCTGCCTCCATTGCCCTAAAAGCTCTTTTCCACAGTATCTCAGTGTATCAGAGGCAGGAAGGGACCTCAAGAGATCATCAGGTCCAACCCCCCTGCCAGAGCAGGATCACTTAGGGCAGTCCACACAGGAATGTATTCAGGTGGGTTTGGAAAGCCTCCAGAGAAGCAGACTCCACAACCCCCCTGGGCAGCCTGTTCCAGTGCTCTCTCACCCTCACTGTAAAGAAGTTTCTCCTCATGTTGAGGTGAAATCTTCTATGTTCAAGTTCAAACCCATTGTTCCTTGTCTCATCACTGTGAACCACCCAAAAGAGCCTGGCCCCCTCCTCCTGACACCCACCCCTCAGATATTTATACACATTGATCAGATCCCCTCTCAGTCTTCTCTTCTCCAGACTAAACAGCCCCAGGGATCTCAGTCTCTCTTCATAGGGGAGATGCTCAAGTCCTTAATCATCCTCGTGGCTCTCCATTGGATTCTCTCCAGCAGTTCTCTGTCTTTCTTGAACTGGGGAGCCCAAAACTGGACACAGTATTCCAGGTGTGGTCTCACCAGGGCCACACTCTGGCTGCTAGCAACCACTGAACTACCAGGGCAATTGGAAGACCCAAGAGGCCATTTTGTGCCTCAGTGTCCCTTCAGCTGTTCCAGCAGCTCCCACACTCCATGGGAGCTGGGAGCTGAGGCTCTCCAGCCCAGCAGCTACACCGGTGTGACTGAAGCAGTTTGGGCTGGACGGTGCAATACTGGCAAAGTCCCTCTCAGCCCATCTCTGCAGTACAACCCCCTGGAGACCTGCACCAGCAGCCTGGCAGAGCAGTGTAGAGCTGCACACCCACTTCACCATGGTGTTTGGAGACTCACAGGAGACACTTGTAGTCCAGAGGCTGTAGAATGTGTCCTTCACCCCTATGAAAGCCCCCTTCCTCTCTCTGCACCCCAGTGCAGCCACCTTGCCACTGCAGCATCACAAGGAGTGCTGGCCCCATGCCCCACACTCCAGCTTGGCCTTTGTGCCCAAGCATGAGGCAAATCAACTAGCCATAAGTTTTTATTTAACACAATCACAGCACAATACAAGAGAGTGAGAAGAAGCAGCTGACACCCACAACTTACATCAAACACATTCAGAAGCAAATACCTGAGAGTGATGTGAACACTGCTTGTGCTTCCCTGCTGAGGCAGGAGACTGGTGGCAGGATCTGAACCTGGTGGTAACCTGGGGGACCAAGAAGGGGGGCAATTCCCTGAGGAGAGTAGGGGCTGAGATCAGCGTTGCTGCTTACTCTGTTGGTGCTTTATCACTGACAGTCAAGGTGTGAGAGGGGACCTGCATCAGCCCCACACTTTCTGAAGACATCTAGGCTGTGCTCAGTGAAGAAGCAGAGCAGTGTATGGCCAGAGAGGAACATCTACATCCCAACACTGTCCAGACATGGCAGCAGGGATGCAGAAGGACTCAGACTTGGAGATGATGATGGAAATCAAAGGGATCAAACGAGTGCTGAGCTGAAGGGAAGGCTGAGACTGCCCAACCTCTTCTCACAGAACAGTTTATCAGCCAGCTTCTAGGCTCCAAAGGTGGCAGTCTCTGGTCCAACAGCCACCAGCTCAGCCTGATACAGGTAGCTAGGTCACATCAGAGACAGAAGAAAGAAAAGAGAGTAGGAAGGGTTCTGCCCAACCCCCCTCCCCCACACTGGCATGAGTCTCCAAGAAGGATCAGCCCTGTGGCTGGAGGTGGAAGCAGATTGGCTCCAATAGCTTCAGATTCACAGCTGCAAGCCAGTCCCACTCCAGGTGCTGGGGCCAGCCATGGGCTTCTTTGGAGCCTACTGGCTCTGCCGTTTGGCCTGCAGAAGTGAAAAACCCAGTTGCAATGAGTATGATCCTTGGAGACAGAGCTTCCCCAGAGTCCCTTCCCCACCAAGGTCACCAAGGGGTGACCTGCCCTGGCAAAGACATGTTAGTGAAGCACAGATCTGACAGGGCTTGCAAACCACCTACCGAACTCATTACCAGCCCTCCCCATGGAGATGTCTAAGTTGTGAAGTCCAAGCTTGCACAACAGAAGTCAGAAGTGGCACCCATCAGGGGCAGGCCAGGGTGACTCTAGGTAGGCAGCACCTCCAGGGCTGCGTTTATTTGGGAGAAAGAGGGATTGCAGAGAAGCCAGACTGTTCCCAGGGGGAGGGAGGAGGGATGAAGTCCAAGATAATGTATCCACATCTCAGTAGAGCACGTCCCAGCTCTTCCCAGAACACCAGTCACAACGGGAAAAGCCTGTTTGGTGGTGCATAAACCCACTTCTGCACTTCCCCCATTCTCAGCCGAGAACAGGAATGGCTCTTACCTTCCTGGCAGGGTTGGCATCCAGCTTTTCTTGGAGGCGAACCACCCATGGCACTTCAACAGGGGCACAGAGGCGCTTGCCCCTTGTGGTAACGAACCTGCCAGGCCCATGGGAGGAAAAAACATCACCAAGGTGAGCTAAGCAGGACACACCAGAGATGCTCCACCACAGCCCAAGATCTCACCTGCTGCCATCTTCACTGCCGTGCTCTGTGTCTACCCTAAGATTACTTTCTTCCCTGACTTTTGTCCCAAGTTTTCCTTCATGGTGGGGGTGGGGAGATCTTACTCTGATCAAGCATCTGATTTCCAGGGTCTCTTCCATAACCTTCCCTATCCCCTCACTCTCAACCCAGCTCAGCTTTCCTCCTCTATCCTGCTCTGTCTCCCTCCCTGCCACCAGCCAGAGTTGGGCCCTCAGCCATCCCCCCTTTGGGGCTCTTACACGACAGCCGGGATGTCACAGCCATCCTTCACCAGCTGGAGCTGATAATCCTGCACTATTCTCCGTGGGATGGGCTTCTCACTGGTCCGCAGGCAGCAGTCAAGGATGTTGTTTCCACCATGCACTGTGGAAGGAACACATCATGAGGGTGCTCCTCTGGTTCGCCTGTGCCTTCACCCAGCCTCCCCGAAGAGTGCAGGTGGAGGGGTTGGGCTGCCCCAGTGGAGGGGACAGGATGGTGCCCACCAGCAGTGTCCTCACACACAGGCACAAGGATTATTGCTCCCATGATCTGGCACCGGGAGCCCTTTGCCTCCTTCTGACAGCAAAGAAGATGAGAAGCAAAAAACTGGCAGAGAGCAACAGTTCTGCATTCCTGAATCCCTCCCACACCCCCATGGCCAGCACCAGCAGCAAGCAAGGCAGGGTGGAGGTCTTTACCTGCTTTCAGGATGCTTCTATACTGACACCAAACCTGATGGGCTGGGAATGACTTCAGCTTTATTTGCTGAAGTAGCCATAGGTTTGGTAGCTACCTTATCACCAGCACCACTACACTGCTGTCTGCATGTCACTGAAGAGTAGGAGACCTCATTCAGCCTCCAGGCAAATGCTTATCAAGGCAATGAGGTGCAGTGCAGCAGCACAAAGCATCTGGACTGCCCATCTTCCTGAAGCAGAGCAGAGGACCAGGTGTCACCCACCCAGACAGCTGTGACCAGTCAAACCCTGTGTCCCACAACAACAGCCCCTCAAATATGGGCTCTGCCCTACCACCTTCCCTGCTGCTCCCAAGCCTGCCACTTGCCCCCAGGCAGCCTCATGAATGGTGTGCTGGGACCAAGGCAATCCCAGTCCAGTATGCAGAGGCTGGATTAGGGCACTGGGAGGCAGAATTGTTCCATGGCCTTTCCCAAGTGCACCAACCAGCTCTGGTGTCCTGAAAGCTCCTGCCTGGACTTTGGGCAAGACAGGGTCCCTTCTGGGACAGGTTACAAGCAGAACACACAGGAGGGCTGCAACAGAACTCCAGACATGGGTTCTTCTAAAGGTCTGCTGTAAATGCAAAAGAGAGCAAGAAACTGGATCCCCTCCCTTCCACAAGCAAGGCAGCAGGCTGAGAGGCTGGTTCTTTCTTACCGTCCAGGACATGTCCCAGCACCAGGACACTGAGGCAGAGAAGATGCAGCTGTTGCATTTTGCTGCTCAGTCTGGCAGAAGATGGGCTGGAGGTGATGGTGCTCTGGACAGAAGAGGTGAGCTCTGCACAGCCTCTCTGCACTGAGTTGATGGTGTTCCCCGCTGCCTATTTATCCCTCCAGCTTGTAGCTTTCACTTTCTTTTGGAGAAGAGGGGTGGAAAATTGCCAAAAGTCTTTCCACAGGCTGAGATGTAATCTTTGAGTAGTTCCTGAATATCCTGTCTGCTTTCCTTGCAGCCAGCTGCTCTGTGGTCCCAGAGCCAAACACCCTCCTGCCCACTTCACTGCCAATACCCTGGTCCCAGGGGCTGCTGGTCAGGATCAGAGCAGTTCCTGGGTCCCTTTAGCCTGCAAAAGCTTCCTGGGGTGATGGACAAAGGTCTCATACATTTCCCAGTTTCTCCTCCAAGCACGTCTGGGATATTCCCATTAGATATGATAGGCTCAGCCCACTGATGCCAGGGGAAGAATTTGCCTCACGCCCAGCTTTGGGCTGATGCCTGGACAACTCTGAGCACTGCAGTGTGGTCACAGGAGCTTAACTGGCTTTCTTGCCCTCCCCATTGCCTGTGCAGTCAGCACATCCGAAGCTGGTGGGGGGAGGGGAGCGCAGCCAGCATGCTCTGCCCCAGGGTCACAATCTCACCTGCCAAAAGACAACCTGGTTTCCAGGTATCCCAGCAAATTGAATCACAGCTACAGGCAGCTACAGAGCTCCTGGAAACAGGCTTTCTCTGCACAAGAGCAGAAATTCCCAACAGGGGGGTGTGCCAGCAGCTCAGTAGCTGTATAGGCACACAGGGAGCAAAGACCAACTGCAGCTCTTCACAGAAGCACAGGAATGGAGCTGTTTCTCCTTGGGATGGTAACTCACCACTCCACCAGTACCATCTGCCATGATGTCCCTTAATCAGTTTGGTTCAGCCCTGATATGTGGCATGAGGGATGCTGAGATCTGTGGCTTTGTGCAGCTTGGGTATGCAACAATGGAGTCTCACTGCATCCAACAGCTGCCTCGTAGAAGGTTGGAGAGATCCCAGGGTAAGACTCTTCTTGGAGGGGCTCACGATGGAATGAGAAGCAACAGCATCAGTTACACCCAGGGAAATTCCCATTGATATTAGGAAAAATATTTCCCCACAGGGATGAACAAATCCTGGAAAAAGATCTCCATCCTTCCACCCTCTCCCTAGCTCTAGTTTTGGTCTGTTCTGGCACCTCTGTGGAGAGCACTCCAGAGGCCTTTCACAGGAATAAATATGTACCTGGGAAGAAGACATAGTGCTGGGACCCAGGAACTTTAGTAGGTCCCTCTACTTCTCTTGGCAGCATCAGAGAGTCACAGAATCAGCCAGGTTGGAAGAGACCTCCAAGATCATCAAGTCCAACCAATCATCCAACCCCAACTAGACCATGGCACTAAGTGCCTCATCCAGTCTTTTCTTAACTCCAAGGATGTCAACCCCACCACCTCCCTGGGCAGCCCACTCCAACAGGCAATCACTCTTTCTGTGAAGATCCTCTTCCTAACATCCCATCCAGGCTAAACCTTCCCAGCACAGCTTGAGATTGTGTCCTCTCGTTCTGGTACTGTTTGCCTGGGGGAAGAGACCAACCCCCACCTGCCTACAACCTCCCTTCAGGCAGCTGTAGACTGCAATAAGGTCTCCCCTGAGCCTCCTCTTCACCAGGCTAAACAACCCCAGCTCCCTCAGTCACTCCCCACAGGGCTTGTGCTCCAGACCTCTCATCAGCTTTGTTGCCCTTCTCTGGACACGTTCCAGCATCTCAACATCTCTCCTGAATTGAGGAGCCCAGAACTGGACACAGGACTCAAGCTGTGGCCTGACCAGTGCTGAGTCCAGGGGCAGAATGACTTCCCTGCTCCTACTGGCCACACTATTCCTGATGCAGGCCAGGATGCCATTGGCCTTCTTGGCCACCTGGGCACACTGCTGGCTCATGTTCAGCCTCCTATCCACCAGTACCCCCAGGTCCCTTTCTGCCTGGATGCTCTCCAGACACTCTGTCCCCAGCCTGTAGCACTGTGGCCAATGTGTAGAACCTGGCACTTAGATGTGTTGAATCTCATGTCACTGGACTCTGCCCACCTGTCCAGCCTGTCAAGGTCCCTCTGCAGAGCCCTTCTACCCTCTAACAGATCAACTCCTGTCCCCAGCTTGGTGTCATCTGCAAATTTACTGATGATGGACTCAATCCCCTCATCCACATCATCAGTAAAGATATTGAATAGGACACAACCCAACACTGATCCCTGGGGGACACCACTAGTGACAGGCTGCCAGCTGGCAGTGGCACCATTCACCACCACTCTCTGGGCTCAGCCCTCCAGCCAGTTCCTAACCCAGCACAGAGTGCTCCTGTCCAAGCCACAGGCTGCCAGCTTGGACAGGAGTTTGCTGTGGGGGACAGTGTCCAGGTATTCTCCACAGCCTGCCCCACATCCACCAGGCAGTCACCTGATCATAGAAGGAGACCAGGTTGGTGAGGCAGAATCTGCCCCTCCTAAATCCATGTTGTCCTTAGCCATCCTGTAGGTGCTGTGTGATTGCATTCAAGATGACCTGTGAGCTCTCCCCTTTCCCTACTTCAAGGCAAGAAGCAAGAGGAAACTCCAGCTGTGCCACTGGCCAAAGTTCTCCATTCCTTCAGTGTCACCAGCCTCATTTATGGGATGGCCTCCATCAGGAGAGCATTATCTCCATTTGCTCCTGTGCCCTGGTGAGACAGTGATATGCCAAAGAGGTTAGGAATGGGTGAGTCGGTGTTCAGCATGAGCAGCACATGATGTGCCAGCTTAACTTCAGTTAGCACCTGCCTTTTTCTAGCTCTCACAAGCTACTGAAGCTGGCAGAAGCAGAGTTGAACTGGCGGGGGATTAAGTGTCAGTCATCAGCCTCAGCCTCACTGCAGGTTTGGGGAATGCAGGCTGGTTCTGGGGCCTTGCCTCCACTCGATTTCTCCAGGGTGCTGCCAAAGAGATGCCACAGCAGGAAGGGCAATGGATCCTGGCTGCTGATGCCAGCAGCCAAACCTCCAGGCACAGCTGCTCCTAACCCTGTCATTTAGAAACATCAGCCCTTGGAAGCTGGACTGATGAGATGAAGCCCCTTGTGAAGAGGAAGCCCCAAAGCAGAGCCCAGACCCAACAGCAAACCTCTTTGCATGTTCATTGGGTTTGGCAACTAGTAAAGCATCCCCAAGGGCTGAAAATTGGTTTGTGGGGTCCTGGTCCCCAGGACCAAGTGAGGGGGTCCCCAGCCACTTTTCTAGCAGAAGGGGCTCCCACACGCTGCTGGGTCCCAGCTGGTGACACACAGAAAGCAGCATGTCCAGTACTGGGAAGATATTTTTCTGGGAATAAGCCCCTTAACCACCTCTGGCTGAAGGGGACCCTCTGCCCTCGTGCTGCCTGCAGTCCCTGCCAACACGTGGGCAGGAAGGAGAGGCTCCACCTCCTCCCAGCAGCTGTCTTGGTGCCAAGTGGGTAAAATCATGGCTGCTGCAGCCACCTCTGCTCCCTGTGAGAGGCATGAGGGTGAGGAAAGGGGCTTCCCACTCACATTGTGAAAGGGGAATGTGATGGGTTTCCTCCCAGACTGCAGTCAGTGGGATTTCTAAGAAGAGCATGATCATCTCTGAAGTACATCCCTCTGTCATGTAGGGAGGTCATCCTACCCCCCTCTAACCCCTCCAAGCTGAGTCTCAGGAGCAAGAATAGGAAGCACAGATGAGGAAGAGGTGATGTTTAGGGGTCCATGCTCTTCAGAGTCCCATATAGGCAGGGAATGGTCAGGATATCCTATGTGGTTTGGGAAGAGGAGAAACAACTGTGTGCACTGCCACATTTCAGCTTCATGCAGAGCAATAGAGCTCCAGCCCTGAGAATACCACAGGCAACATGAAACATCCCTGAGCCCTCACCCTGCAGAAGCCTTGATAATGCAGTTCCTAATTAAAGTGGAAACCATGTCTAGGGGGGGAAACCCATGGGAAATTTAAGCCATGCGAGCATCACCTCCATCACTGTTTTCCTCAGGCTGCATCAGCCACACCGCTGGCCTCCTGGAGACCAGCTAGATAAGAGCTGCAGGAGTCCCCAGGGCAGCTGCTCCCACCAGGCTCACAGGCTCCAGAGTGCTCTCCAGGGTGCTTTGTGGTGCTCTGCTTCCCACCTCTGGACTATGGAGCTGGAAGGGCATAGGGGGAATTCCATCAATTTCCAGGCACAGCCAGTCCCTGGGGCAGTATCTGGCCTGGCTATATTCACCTCATTGGGAAATACTGGGCAGGCCTTGCAGCTGTGTTTGAATTTCCCTTGCATCTCCCAGCACAAGGGAGCCTCCCACAAGGCTTCCATATCTGTCCCAGTCCTGGTGTGACACAGGAACTGGGGCCACCTCCAGCCCATGTGTCCTGGGCCCCACTCTATGTCCTCTAGCTGAGGGACCCGGTCAATCTGGTTTAAATGGAATTAAGCAGGGTAAGGGGGGAAGTGAAAGTCATGCCTTTGCCCAGAGGGGATCAAAGATGGTGCTGAGGATCTGGCTAAGAGGAGTGCAGAAGGTGCCAAGTCCTGTTCTGTTTGAGCCCATCTGTCCCTAACACTTGTTGCCTTCAGTGTCATTGATGTTGCAGTCACGGTAGGCGATGGGCAGCATAGCCAAGACCCTTCAACCTGGTCCTTTTTGACCCTTCCTAAGTGAGAATCCATCTGCTCCTGGGGCCCCTGCAACACACGTGTCTCAACATCACCTTTGGGCTGCACAGTTTCTGAGTCAGGTCCTTCCTGCAAATGCCCTCAGATATGCCATGATGGCACTGAGGTGGCAGTGGCCAGGTGGGTTGCCTCCAGCCCTGGCTCCTTGCTGTTATGGTGCCTGTCCTCCTTTCTGTAATCTTTCCAGGATTTTTATGACAGGATGACAGGATGAATGTGGAACAGCTCGGAGACCTATGCAAAAAGCCACCCATTGCAATTTCCTTGCCATCTCCCACATGGCTTGGCAGGAAGAATGCCCAGTGAAGTGTGTGTAGTTTGTGTCTGGTAGGGTTTGAGGAGGAGGAGGCTACTGGCATGGCTTAGTAAGATTTGAGGAGGAGGAGGCTACTGGCATGGCTTAGTAAGAAGCTGCAAGAAAGCTCCCCTAGTTCTAAGAAGGGCCCACCTATGGCCAAGGCCAACACACCTTTTCTGTAACATATTTAAGAGGGAAAATCCTGTTGCGTGAGTTCATGTTGGGAGTTCTTCTGTTTGGAGAGGAGTGGGATGTGGGAGAGACTACTACACAGATGCTGAGGGAGAAGGGCGAGAGGCGTGATGGAGCCTCCACTCCCCTTTGGTGCACACTGAGATGTCAGGCTGAGCCCTCGCAGCTCTGGGAGATCAACAGTGGAGCAGAATCCCACCAGCAGCCTGAGGAGGACCTCATGCCTGAGCAGGGGACTGATCCCAAAGAAGGCTGTTACTCTGAGGGAGGTCCACACTGGAGCAGTCCATTGCTGGGAGCTCACTCTGATTAGAGAATTTCTTGAGGACTGGCTCCAGTGGGAGGGATGCTATGTTGCCCCAGGGGAGGACTGTGAAGAGTTTTCTCCTTGAGGAGGAAGGAGAGGCAGAAAAAGCATGAAACGGACTAGAACTGACCACAATTCCCATTCCTTGTCCCCCTGAACTGCTGCTGGGGTGGAAGTAGCAAATCTGGGCCTGGGAATCACAGAATCACAGAATGGCAGGGGTTGGAAGGGGCCTCTGGAGATCATCTAGTCCAGCCTCCTGCTTTACAGGAACACATCCAGAGAAAGCCTCCAGAGAAGAAGACTCCACAGCTTCTCTGGGCGGCCTGTTTCAGTGTTCCACCAACCTCAAAGTAACAAAGCTTTTCCTTAAGCTAAGTGAAACCTCCTGTGCTCTAGTTTGTACCCATTGCCCCATATCCTATTACTGGCCACCACTGGAAAGAACTCAGCCCCACCCTCTTGACCTCCAGCTTTTAGATATTTATAAACATTGATAAGATTCTCTCTCAGTCTTCTCTTTGCCAGGCTAAAGAGCCCCAAGTCTCTCAGCCTTTCCTCATAAGAGGGATGCTCCATTTTTGTGGCCCTCCTTTGGACTCTCCTCCAGGAGAGAGTCCCCATTCCTATTCAGCTGGGGAACCCACTCCATGTGTGGCCTCACCAGCGCAAACAGAGGGGAAGGAGAATCTCACTTGACCAGAGGGCCACGTTCCTCTTAATACACCCCAGGGTACCTATATTATCTTCTTGACCACAAGAGCACACTTCTTGTTCATGGTTTACTTCTTGTCCAGCAGCATGACCAGGTCCTTCACCACAGAGCTGCTTTCCAGGAAGTCAGTCTCTAACCTGTACTGGTGCATGGATTTCCAGGTGCAGGACTCTACACTTGTTCTTATTGAAGTTCATGAGATTCATCTCTACCCAGCTCTCCAGCCTGTCCAGGTCATGCTGGATGGCAGCACAGCCTTCTGGTGTGTCAGCCACTCCTCCCAGTTTTGTGCCATCAGCAAACCTACTGAGAGCACACTCTGTCCTTTCATCCAGGTCACTGAAGAGGTTGAAGAGAGGAAGAATAGGGGTAAGGTAAGATCTAGTTGTATTCATCACTGTTTTGCTCTGATTTCAGTTGGTAAATTGGTGGTGGTTTTGTTGTTTGAATTAAACTGATTTTCTTTCCCCAAATTGAGTTTGTCTTTTGCCCATGTCCATAACTGGTGAGTGAGCCTTCTCTGCTTTGCCTTGACCCTTAAGCCTCCTGTGAAGAAAGGGTTGAGAGGAGGCTCTGGGCTGCAGACCTGTAGGACAGGATGTGTGCCACTGGACGGCCAGGACTGGGAAATACCTTGGGACAGGAAGGGTGGGATTCCCTACTGTCCACAAGCCACTTCCCTATCTCCTCTCTGGTCTCAAGATCATGACAGATTTTTAGGAGGGCAGTGTTGGTGGAATTAGGACCAAAACCATCATGAAGCTTCAGCTGGAAACCACAGCCCCTCTAGCACCCATATGGCCCCAGAAACAGCCCTTGGCACTGTGGGGCTGCTTCATCATACTCAGCTTCCTCTTCATCATAGCCAGCTTCCTCTTCTTGGAAATGGCACAGGACACAGTGATGGAGCTGGAGTGCATGTCTGCAGGTGAGACTTGCTGGAGCTCAGCCTGGCCTTGCAGCCCAGCACACCCTGCTGTCAGCACAAGCCTGCAGCGCCGTCTGCGCTGGCTAACAGCTTGAGCTAATCACTTGGCCTGGGCTCAAGATTTCCCTTTTCTTGGATGCACTCTGTGGTTTCTGTCTTGCCTGGCTACTTTGTCAGTGAAGCCTTTCTGCTCCAGGGTGGCCAGGCTTTCCTAATGCTTTGCTCTGTTTGACATTGTTGAAACTTTCTTGCTTTCCCTGCAGAATGTCTAGCGGGGCTTGCACAGCCCCTGCACAGCTGCTGCCCTGGTACACTCTTCAATGACACTGCTTCAACTTTCCACATGGGGCAGTGGGTTTGATCTGCCCAGGGTTACAGCTGTGTGAGTCCTGACACTGTGGCATCATCTTAGAGCTTCTTTGTTACCTGATGACTTGTCTCAGCTGGCATTTGTGGATTCAGTTTGTCCATGGGAAAGGAGTTTTGCTCCCTGGTGTGTGCTCCAGCGGCTCAGATCTCACGTCAGCTTCTCAGAGGGAATCTCTTCAGAGGTGTTTTCCTGGTGCCCCCTGGTGTGTGCTCCAGTGGTCAGAGCTCACTTCAGCCTTTCATAGGGAATCTCTTTAGAGGTGTTTCCCTGGTGTCATCTCATCGTGGCAGCATTGATGAGCCCTGGCCAGCAAGAATGCTCCCACTAACCCAAACACTTTTTTTTTCTTGCAAGCAGTATTCTGCACTGTGCTGGTTTGAGGCCAGCCAGAACATCTCTTGCCCCAAAAGGGACAAAAGAATGACACGCGCAAACGGATTGGAGAGTGATGGAAAGTTTAAGTGGAAAAGTGATTGGTGAAAATACAGAAAAAAATACAAACTACAAAGCATAGTGGAAAAGAACATCCCAAAGCATACAGAGTCCCCCACACAGTACCCAGAGGTTTCCCAATCCTTTCCTCCTCCCACCTGAGGGTTTACCCAATCCCTCAGGGCTCTTCCTTCCCCCCCCTCCCACTGCTAGGCAAGTCTCAGGCTGGCCAGGTCTGAGACTGCCCCCCCCCCCGGCTCCATTCTCCTCCTGGCATTAGGCCTAGTCAGGCCTAAGAGGCCTGAGATACCCCCCCGGCATTACCCGATAAGAGAGGACATTTCCCATGGGAGCGGAGAGGGAAGAAAGAGGAAGAGAATGACTCTGCAGATGGCTTTATAGGGCGCAGGATTTATGGGTAGAAATTCGCCGTTTCCTGTGTTCACCCCTATTGGGTGAGCACCCAGGACACCAGAGGTGTATCTCATGCAGCAGTGGCAGGGGGCACCCAGCCTAAACTGCCACACTGCACTAAAAAGGAACTGGTGTGCAAACCCCCATGGACATGCAGGCACAGTGGGACCTCTTGTGCAACTGTTTCACAGAATCACAGAATTGTTGAGGCTGGAAAAGACCTCTGAGATCATCAAGTCCAGCCTATGACCCAACACCATGACATCAGCTAAACCATGCCACCAAGTGCCACATCCAATCTTTTCTTAAAGACCTCTGGTGATGGCAATCCCACCACCTCCCTGGGCAGTCCATTCCAGTGCCTCATCAGCCTTTCTGTGAGGTAGTGCTTCCTAATATCTAACCTAAAGCTCCCCTGGCACAGCTTCATACCATGCCCTCTTGTCCTGTCACTAATTGCCTGGGAGAAGAGCCTGACCCCCACCTGAATACAGCCTCCTTTTAGGTAGTTGTAGAGAGTGGTAAGGTCCCCTCTAAGTCTCCTCTTCTCCAGGCTGAACTCCACAGCTCCCTCAGCCATTCCTCACACAACTTTGCCTCCCGCCCCGTCACCAATCTCATCGCTCTCCTCTGGACCCACTCCAGCACCTCGAGATCCTGCCTGAAGCGAGGGCCCAGAACTGCAGACAATACTTGAGGTGAGGCCTCACCAGTGCCGTGTACAGGGGCGGAATTACATCCCTGCTCCTGCTGGCCACACTATTCCTGAGCCAAGCCAAGATGCCTTCCATGCCAGCTGGGCGCACTGCTGGCTCATGTTCAGCTGCTGTCAACCAGCACTCCCAGGTCCCTCTCTGCCAGGCCACTCTCCAGCCACTCATCCCCCAGTCTGTAGCACTGCATGTGGTTATTGTGGCCAAAGCGTAGGACCCTGCACTTGACTTTGTTGAATCTCATACCATTGGCCTCAGCCCACTGACCCAGCCTGTTCGGGTCCCTCTGCAGCATTCTCCTACCCTCCAGGGTCCATAGCCTTCCTGAACACAGGACCATGCCTGACCGTGGGACAAATGCTGCTGCTCTTCCACAAGCCCTGCTTTTTGCAGTAAAGTGAATTAGAGCGCCCCCATGGGCATGTCTTTTTAATTTCTTTTAGACAAAGGTCCGTCTAGCTTTTGAAGGGAAAAAACCCACAACCCATGTGGTGTTCACACCTCCAGCCACAAGAGACACTGGAATATATGTCACATGTTGGCCCACTCACACCATGTCCTTCGCTGTTTGTGGTTGCAGACATATTGGTCCGGACCTTGTTTCTACACGGCTTTGGTAATCGTTTCACAATCCTCCACACCTACCAGCACAATAAGGAGTTCTGCAGAAGGCAGGGCCAGGCTCATCAGACTGCATGAAGTGCGTCTCCAACAAGCTCAGAGCTGTTGTCTCCAGCCCTCCCACAGCAGCTCCAGATGACTTCTAGTGCATGGGTATCAGTTGCCAAGATGCCAACAAAGCTCTGGCCAGAGCACAACCTCATTAGTAACTTGGTTTAATGCTGTTTTCCAAGAGCAGATGAGAGCACAAAGGCCACACTTTAAGCAAGCAGTGCTTGTCCGGTGTGGTTGAGAGACACAACGAAAAGCTCTGCCGTAAGCAAAAGCCACCACTTACAAAACTGGTTTGTGCCCCCATGTTTGCTGCAATCTTGGGACCCTTCTGTGGGAATAGATCACTAAACCAGATCCTTGCTGGGCAACACAGCTGCAGGAGAGGATGCCCCCCTGTCCTACGCCAGCAGCTCCCAGCTCCTGCATGCCAGGGATGCAGTGCCCAGAGGGACTGCAAAAGCCAGGGCCTGGGGGATAAGAGTGTGTGTGTCAGGAAAGCAACCCCCTCTGCAGGCCCTTCCACCCCACTGAAGACCATCACAACAGCCAGAACGAGTGAGTTTTGTGGTAAAGGATACATTTTATTGCTTCACATCCTGTCCAATAGCTGGGCTGGCAGACAGTTGTGTGCTCTCACAGGGAGGAGAGGGCAGCAAGGTGCCAGCTCAGCACCTGTCCTGTGTTGAGGGACAGCATTCTGGACTTCACAGTTTCTTTATGCAGTCTAAATGCCCACCTAATAACCAATGGAGCTAGATAAGTGTGCTTGATAGAAAGGCTCAGCTATAAGCTCTACTCCAGCCAAGACACAGCCTGTGCTGATACTGTTAAGCCCTGTAAATCCTATTATTGCAATTATATGACTTAGCAAACCGTTACTGAAAAAAGTCTCTGTCTAAAGCCTCTGCAAGCAGATAGCACTGTGGCTGCAGTATAGCCCTTCAACTTGTTCCTACTTGGCATGCTGGAGGAAGTTTGCAAACACTTGGGAGAGAGCGTTTCTCCACCAGCCTTGTCCCAGAGGTCTGTCTCTTCTCTACATACAGTCTTTACTTGTGGTATTCTCATGTTTGTGACTTCTCATTTAACTAAGGATTTGGGATAGAGCAGCTCTTAAATGTCTGCAATATGTCTACAATTAATTTTTCAAAGTCTTCTATTCCTGCACCTGCACAGACTGACGTGCACTTTTCACCCATGTGAGCTTCTCAGATTTCAGAAGAAAATATATTGAGAGGCTTTTTGGTTTTGTTGTTTGCTTGGGGTTTGTGTTTTTTTGTGTTTTTTTTTTTTTTGTGTGTGTGTGGTTTTTTTTTTCAGAAAACTAAGCATGTGTGTAAGTCTGAGTGTCCGAAGGAGATAAATGGCTAAAAATACACTAAAATGAATTTTTTTCTGATTTCATTACAATTTTATACCTAGAAAGAAATAAAAAATCAAAGGGACATATACTGACTCTCTTTCTCCAAGCTACACTGCAACAGCATGCCATAAAAGCCAAAGGGAAAGCCTTAGAACAGCCCAGAAGTGCAGCCACACTGTCACATCTGCTGTCCCCAAACTCTCCATCTCAGCTACTATTAACTGCTCTGTAAGGAAGCTCCCAGCAAGCAACCTAGGCAGGACCATGGGGACATGGGACCAGCCTGGTGTCCCACTGCCCTGCAAGTCAACAAGGAGCAAACAGGTGAGCAGGAAATTAAATGCAGCCATCATTTATTTGGTAGAAAAATAAGAACAATCTTCTGGAAAAGATAGTATGCAGCATAAAGGATGCTCTGTAAAGCACAAGGAGCCAGAAGTAGAGCCTTCCAGGAAGAATGAATGAAAGAACAGTCTCCAAATATAAATACAAAAAGGTCACAGGGAAAGCTGCCATCCTGCCAGGCTACATAAATCCCCTTTGGTCAGAAAGCTGCCCACTTCAACCCTCGAGGTTGTGGCTCAGCTACCATGCAGGTCCAGGTCACCACTGGCATAGCTATGGAGCAAGCATGGACCCAGGTGCCTGCTGTGGCTGAGAGCACCCAGCCAGTGCAGGAAGTCCTGGCTGAGGGATCTCTGCAGCAGGCACAGAAGTGCTGAGGGGGCTGCAGAGCAGAGGGCAGCCCCCTTAGCCAGCCCCATGCTTGTCCCAGGGCCAGTGGGTGAGTGGGTGGTCTGCGGATGTCCATTGCCAGGCACTGTGTCAGTCATTGGTGGGGAAGACATCCATCCTAAGGAAGGCAAGAAGAGGGCAGTGGGGTGGAGAGGGTCTCAGTGAGACCACCTACCCCAGCTAAGGGAATGTTGTCTTGCATGATGTGCCTTGTCTCTCCCCAAGCATTGACATGTCCCAGCAGCTCCAGAAAAAAATCTGGTTTAAGACAAGCACAGACCAGGAAGAAGCTGTCCCTTAAGACACCCACAGCTCTGGAAGCCCTCCCAGGCTTGGGCTCTGGATTCACCCACCCACCTTTCCATGGGGAAGTATCCAGGATGAGGGGCAGCACCCTCATTTCATCACCCTGCTGCCTCCTGCTCCCCCTCACCTACCTCTTCAGGCCTAATTTAGACCTGCTATTGCTTCTGCCGCTTGGATCTGGCCCTGGAATGTGAAGGCTGTTCTTGTTTCTTGTTCTTATTGTCACTCTTGACCTTCTTGTCTAGGTTCTTCATCAGCCTCTGGACAGTAGGGTTGTCGGGAGAGGCACAGATTTTCTTGTCCTTCTTGGTGATAAACCTGGGGGTGCAGGCAGAAAGGTCTGATGTGGGGTAGGCAGTGGAGAGTTAGGTAGGTAGGAGATGGAGAGGGATGGAGACAAAGTGCTCTGCATAGTCCTGATCGCAGCAAAGTACTCACACCACAGCAGATATAGCACACCCCAATGCTGTTTCCTGGATGTTGTAGGACTTCACCAACCTGCTGGGGATGGCTCTCCGGCTGTAGTTCAGACAGCAGTCTGAGGCTGAGCTGCTAATGCCTGGGAGCAAGGAAGGAGGTATGGGATTTCAAACCCTAACCAAGCCAATGCACCTTCCCAGCCCTGGGAGCACACAGAACACTGGCTGATGGCAATGGGGCTTGCTTGGTCCCATTCGTGGGAGAGACACTGGGGTCATATGTGAGCATGGGACCTCTGGAGCCCTGGACCCCGTTGCAGGTCAGACCCATCTCCGGAGATACATGACACCATTTTGACTGTGGGCAGAGGGGAAACTGAGGCAGAGACTAGCTCCTTGCAAAGGGACTGAACTTCGTTCTGCTGCCTGCACTTTTCAGCTTGGAGTGCTGCTGCCCCACCAGCCACCTGCACACGCATATGCTCCCAAGCCACGAAGCACTGCAAGCCAGTGCCACACGACAACCAGGTGTGCACACACCCCCCTCATCCCCATACACAGACCCTGCACACCCTGCACCTGCCTCCAAGCACATACCCAAACACACTACAAACACCTCCCATGTACTGCCACCACACCACCCAGCACCCCGGTGGAGACCCCACTGAGCACCCATATCCCTGCCCCATCCCACCACAGGCAGGCAGGAGGGCTGCCCCTCACCTTGAGCCTGGTCAGTGAGGAGGGTAGCAGCCAGCACAAACAGCATCAGGAGAAGATGCAGAGCCATGGTAGGTGCTGTGCTGGACAAGGCTGGAGAGCAGGACACACACTGCTGCCTCGTGCTGAGCTTCCTCCTATTTATCTCTGGATGCTTTGCTTTCATTTTCATCCAGCCTGGCAGGCAGCCCACCAGCCAGCCATGGGGTGGGTGATGGAGAAGCAGGAGGGTGGGGGATTCCTGTAAGTTGCAAGCCCCCCCCTTATGGATGTGTCCTGTCTTGTTCCCATCACAGCAGAGTGTTAGGTGGGGGACACGCCGGAGACATGTCCCCTATCACTGCCAGATGAGTTTGTGGGCTCTTGTTACCTACCCAGTCTCACAACCTGCCACTACCTGCTCTCAGAAGATTGGGTGTTACTGCTTGCCTGTTTGTTCACCAGGCAGGGACCCTGGCAGGTGACCAAGGCATTGGGGAAAACAAGAGGTCTTTCTCCCCTTCCTGTTCTGCTCCCCTACCTTATGCTTTGCTCCTGAGTCAAGCCACCCACCCCACACAGGTGAAAAAGGGGTCAGTGTGACCCCCATCCTCATGAGCTGTACTTCAGAGCCTCCCCAAGCAGATACATGCCAAAGCCAGACTACAAATGAGACTGGGGGAGATAGCACAGCTCACTGTATGTTGGTGCTGATACCAAATTGTGAGAAGATGAACAGCAGCTCGCAGGGCACCCCTGCCATCAGGTAAAGAGATGGCCACATTGCTGAATAACAGAGTGTTCTAGCAGTCCTGTTTTGAGAAGATGATGGACAGAGACCTTTTCACTTTCTTATGCTCACCAGGGCACAATGTGGAGAAGACCAAGGATGGAGGTTTCATAACTGCTTCTAGCAACCTGTTCCAGGTTCTCTAAATGTTCTCATGTGGAAAACATTTTCTCTGCTATTTAATTGGAATTTCCCTTGATGGACACAGTGCCACTGCTTCTTGCCCTGCTCCAGAGTCCCTCTGAGAAAAAACAGACCCTGGCACGATTCCTCTAAGAACCAGTCTCCCAGGCAGCCCCTATTAGCAAGAAGCTCTATTTACCATCCCATCCCCAGCTTCACCACCCCACCATTTACAGTCCCTTTTCACCTCTAGCACTTTGGCCATCCCCATCCCTGTTGTGCATGTAGCTATGTCCCATGTCCCAGGAGACCCCATGCTCTGCAGAGTACCCATGGGGTTTTCCCAATGCCAGTGGGGAGCAAGCCCCTTCCTGGTCTCCACTGCCTGCAAACTGAATTGCAGCCCCTGGACATTCCACCAGTTCCTCATAAGGGGCCTCACAAAGAGTTACCAAGGGCAATGAGTCACCCAGGGGGAGCCTAAATTCTCAGCTGCTGCAGAAAGCAGAGCTGCAACAAGATGTCCCTACTCTTGCACCACCCATTCATGTCATGGCAGAGGATCTCGCAACACACTGACCTACAGCCTGTTCTTGGGCAAGGAAGCAAGCAATCTGAAGCAGCTTGCTGTCTTCTTCAGGGACAAGTTGGATGCCTGAGGTAGTGTGGGATTCAGGACTGCATTCCTGGAATCCTCCATCATCCATGAAGAAGAGAAAGAGAGTTGCCATGTTGGAGGGTACCCTTGTGCCCAGCACCCACATGGAAGGAGGCAGCTTCCCACACACTCATGCTGGTGCGGCCTTGGCAGCAGCCTCTGGGGCATGCAGCAGACCTGGGCCATGCGTGGCAATGGGTTACCTCAGGATGCATCTCCCCAAGATGCCTAGCACCACAAGGAATTGATCCCTGGAAGCAATCTATGTTCTGTCACCCACCCCTTCAACAGCAAAGCACTAGTGACAACAAGACAAGATGGGAAAATGGACAGCCACTGATCACCTTTCCAGCCCTTACCTTTGCAACTTTTTCAGGCAGCAGTGCCCAGGTGCTGAATATGTGGATGAAACCCCACTCTTGGCATGGCTGCAACACTGTCCCTGTTCTTGGGGAGCTGAGTAAACACATATCCTGCAGTCATCTACCCTGCTCAAGTCGCTCACAGGCCCTATGTGTTATCAGTACAAGTGAAGTGGAGGGAGGGGATACATTTCACAGGTTGCTCCCAGCACAGAGCAGTTCAGGTGAGTGGTCCCACTGCTCCCAGTAGTGCCCAGGAGAGCTCTGCAGTCTTAGTGTGAGGCACAGTTCCAGTCACAGTCACAGCAGCAGGCGCCTGGAAAGTCCCTGGCTCTCTGCATGTTTTCAAGAAATCACAGCAGCATCCTCTGGCCAGAGGCCAGCCCCAAACACAGTCTGAGCTGCTGAGTAGGGTCAGAGCACACATTGCCTTCATAGGCATCACTCTTCGAGTGTTCTCTGTTTGCTGTGATTTGCACCCCAAAGAAAGCCTCTAGTTGAGTAGATTCTCTGATCCTTCCAGGGAAGGTGGATTGGAGAAGACCCAGGGGAGAACAAACAACGTGCAGGTGTACTTGACCATTGCTCTGGCTGAGCAATATGTATGCCCTGCATGCCTGAGCAGCAGGGCCTCATGGAAACCAGCCTGGGGCAGGGGGTGCACCATCTCTCCTTCTGCCTCCCTTCCAAGTCCCCACTCACTCCTTCCTCTCCAAGTGCCTTTTCCTGTCACCTAGACCCCAGCTCAGGGAGAAAGCAGGAAGCTTCTGGCAGTGAGAGAGGTTTGAGGATTCCTGTTTGCAGGGGCATTACAGGATAGACTGAAGTTTTGGGATCAGGGCTGGAGGCAAAGTTATTTAGGGCTCCCCAGCATCCTCCAACAGCCACTCTGGCCTGTCACAATTTCTAGCCTGCAACCACATGAACCCATTTTTCACCAGCCTGGGGTCCTACAGCTGCCAGCCTTTTCCCAGAGCACAGAGGTTCAGGACAGAGGGAGAAAGAAACAAAGATTGGGACACAACCAGGCATCATGTGCCTCTGCAGTGTCTCATCTACAGGTAACCCCTTTCTGGCCCCAAGGTCTGTGTCAGGCACTGTACAGAGCCTTTGCAACATGGCTTCATGCAGTGGTTCCTCCAGCTACACCCCATGCCAAGGCAGCACAGCTTCAGCCCTCTGGGGATCCGTGAGGTGGAGGGACCCCCAGGCTGCAAGAAGAGGGGAGGGTGTCATGAACAGAGGGGAGGGTGTCTTGCACACCACATGTGCAAGAACAGTGGGACTATAGCAAAGAACACTGAACTGCCTTGCTTATCAGCCTTTCCCAGGCAGTGAAACCACCATGGCAGATTGCAGAGACTCAGTCATGTCTCCATCCCAAAAGTTTTCCATATTTACACTCTGCACCTCAGCAGCAGAGGCTGGAGTTCATCTCTGAATTCTTCCCTGGCTTCCAGCATCCCAGTTCACCGACATCTCACCTCTCCTAACCCCTCATCTCTCTGCTCACCCAGCCCTGGTCTGCCCATCAACCCTGCAAGAGCCCTCAGTTCCATCCTGCTTAACTAGACAGCAGGGTCTCCTCTTCAGATAGCTCAGGGCTGAAAAGTGAGACTCCTTGGGCACACACACATTCTGGAGGCACTGAGGGGAGCCAACCAAGGGAACTGGGAATTTCCAAATCCTTCTGGAGGCTGCCTCCAAGTTAAAGTCACTGCTAACACAAGCAGGGTCACACACTGACCAGCAGATTCCTTTCTGCAGAGGTCCAGTTCCCAGGACATAGGGCAAAGGTAGTTTGCAAGGCCCAGTGTGGAAAACCCCCATGGCTGAGAAGGGGAGCAGGCTGCCCGCCAGGCACACTGTATAGAAATGCTGTATAGCAAAATGGTCCTTGGGAAGTGGGAAAGAATTGCTGGAAGCTGGCAGCACACGAGCCGGACAGGCTCCTCGCTGGCTTCCGTGGCCTTCAGCCGGGCTGATGGGAAGAGCAGGATGAGCACAAAATGCTGGGAAAGGCAGGGAAGATGGATTGCTGGGAGTCCCCTCCTGGCACAGGGGTGCTGGACCTGGCTGGGCTTGGGGAGGGTCTTTGTCTAGGAGGGACATCTGTCCTCACACACATACATACATCCCAGGTGGGCATTTGGTTTCCCAGATGGGTGTGGGTGCAAGGAGTTAACCCCTTGGTTGCTAGCATGCCTTCAGGAGAGGCTCACCCACTTTTGGGCAGGACAGGCTTGCAGCTGGAAAATGGGCAGGGGGAGAAGGCTGAGAGTGACCAAAGGGGGTCCTGTGCCATGGAAAGAGTCCCTCTTCCTGCAGCATCCTCTGTGTGGCATGCTGTGTGGCATCACCAGCCATAGTGCTCCCTTAGACACACAGTAGAGCATAGGATCTGTATTTTGTCATGGAAACTACATGGTCAGGGTTGCTCATCTCTCAGCCTTCCTGATCCAGTCATTACCCACTGCACAGGATCCTTTGGGCTTAGCCTATCAAGAGCATGCACATGTCTTACCATGTCACCAGGAAATATATTGAGTGCTTACCGGGGTGATAGCTCAGAATCTGTCCCTTTGTGGTACAGAGACCTCCATGGGTTGGCTGAGGTTTGTGGGAGAAAGGGGACATGGTGAGAAGCTCTAGCTGTAGCCAGAGGTGCTAGGTCAAAAAGCAGGAGATCCTGCAGGGAAGAGGCATTTGCATGGCCCTCCAAAAGCTGTGCCACTCTCAACAAGTCCTCAGCTATTCCACCAACCACAGGCCCAGCACTCCCTCTCCCACCAAGAAGCACATCAATCCCACGTCCAGAAATGCTCAGTTCTTCATACAGCAGCACAAAACCTGGTGGAACTGCTGGCAGCAACCCAGGTTCACTGAAAGTAAGACGTAACAAATCACAAATCGAGCAGCAAAGCGAGCAGCAGCCCCCAAAGCAAGGCACAGCATGTGCCAGCGGTGCCAGGAGCCCTGCGCAGCTAGGGGGTGGCTGTGGGCTGGCTGGGCTCTGCCCGGGCTGCCCCGCACATACATGCACACCTCCTGCAAAGGCACCATCCGAGGGTGTGAATGTAGAGAGACTTGGGAAGCTGCTGGGAAAAGAGCTGCCTGAGAGTTGTCAGAAAGCAAACTGCTCCGTCTCCGTCTCCGGAGGCCAGACTTCATACATTACACCAAGCAGAGCTGTGCTGCAGGTTCCCAGCAACTTGTTCTGCCCTGTGGTTCTGACACGAGCTCAGCTCCACAGGCTGGAGAGCCTGGATCCAGCCTCCAGAGCAAACAGGAGCTGGCACAAGTGGCATGTTCAACAGGAATGGGGAATGGAGGCATGGAAACTGAAGATGGCCAAAAAGAAACGCAGCCAAACATCAAGGAGTCTGTGAAGAGCAACACATCAAATAGGAACTGAATGTGCTTCAGAATTAGATATGATTCAGCTAAGACTGGAAAACACTAGAGAAGGGCTCTGCTCCCAGTGGTGCCTCAGACAGTCACCTCAAAGAGATAGTGATAGAAAATTTAAAAGAAATAGCAAAGAGAAAGAAAATGAAGGTCCACAGGGCCAGGAGCTACCAGGCACTGACATCAGGTAGAGACTTGCCACCTTGTCTGCCAGGTTCATGGGCCACAAGCATCTGGATTTGAAGCACTAGCTAAAAGTACATCCAAATAGTGGCCAGATTAACCCGTCACAGCAGTCTGCATGGGAAGGAAACAGCTGCTGGAAGGGATGAAACGGCCAAGGGGTCTCTGGGAGCCCACTTCCATAATGGACAGGTCTCTCCCTGCCTGAATATAATCAGAAGATGAAGTTATATACTTTATACTTAAATAAATTGATCATTTAAAGTAATTCAAAGCAGCAGAGTAGAGCGATGGAGCGGTCAAAACTCTGTAATATCTGACACAACCATGGGACCAGCATCTGAAGACATGAGGAGTCGCCTGAGGTTCATTTCAGCAGCCAGGCAAGCCTCACCAAGGAGACCTGCACAATGCAATTCAAATCACCCTTCCTCCAGGTGCACACAAGGCAGATACCTGGTGCACCAAAGACCTTCAGAAACGAGTGGCCATTTGACCTGGCCATCAAATTGTTGTCTCCAAGCAAGAGGAGGCAAGGGGAACACTCCCAAACACAAGGAACACAGTATTTGGAGCCAGGACTCTGTCTGAGATGCCACAGCTGAATGGTGAGCATCTGAGATCTTTGTTTCACAGGTGGTGTGCAGTGGCTGGATCAATGGGGAGGGGGGAGAGGAAAAGGGGGAAGGGGAAAGGGCCTGGAAATTCCCTTCAGTGTTGGGGACCAGGCAAACATGACTCTTTACAGTAAGGCAGGAGCTGCAGGGCCAGAAGCTGGGAGTACTCCTATCTGACTACTAAAGCCCTGCAGACTCCACAATGGCATCTCAGGAGGTTCAGGAGGAACCCAGGTTCAGGAGGAAGGGGAGACACACTGCCATACCACGGATGGCAACAGAGCAAGGCCATGCATGAAAGTCCCTGTGACAGCTGCCAGCACTGCAAACCCCACATGACTGAGCCAAGCCAAGGTTAAGAGGCAAGAAAGAGGTTTACAAGACCAGTTAATGAGGTTAACATTACTGGATAGGCAGGCAGAACATCCCTGGCTGCTCTCTCCATTGCCTACAGCTACCTCCAACTGGACAGCAGATCACTTAGATAGCTACTACAGCCCCTGAAGACCCTCAGAACACAGCTCTGGTGGATGGGGTCTAACCCATGACCCTTGGGTTTTTCTCTCCACTCATCAGGGAGATGAACACAGATCCAAATCTTCCCATGGTTTTCCAGATACAAATCACTCCCTGCCTGTTATCATCTCTTCCCACTCTCTCCAAAGCTTTATTAGACTGAGGCTCACTGCTGTTGGGCAGGATGTGTCCCAAGAACAACTCACAGCAGTGGCTTCACCCTCCCACCACAGCCCAGGGATGGTACAGTTTTAGATTAAAAATAGGCTGATCTGCTGTTTTGGGTTAACCCCAGTAAGCAGCTAAACCTACAGCTTGCTCATTGCCCTCATGAGCAATACAGATGGGGGAATGAATTAGAAAGGTAGAAGTGAGAAAACTCATGGCTTTGTTTTCAAAAAGGCAATTTAAGAAGTAAAACAAAAGCTTTGTGCAGAGGCAAGGCAAAACAAGGAATTAATTCTCTATTTCCCATCAGCAGGCAGGTGTTTACCACTTCCAAAGAAGGTCTTCGTCATGCTGATGAAGTAAATACCTTTGTCATATGTAGTCACCACTAGGAAAGAAAAACACCATAACTCTAAATGTCCCCTCTTTCTCCTTCTTTGCCCCAGATTTTATTGATAACAGACACCAGATACTATGAGACAGCCCTTTGGCCCTTTAGGTTCAGCTGCCCCCCTCCAACTTCTTGTGCATCCCCAGCTTACAGAAGAGGCCTTGAGACAGTGTGAACACTGTCCAGCAATAACTGGAACAGTCTTATGCTATCAGCACTCTTTTGGTCATAAATCCAGAACACAGCACCATACAAGCTATCCCAGATAAAACCAGCAGAAATCTCCACCCCTTACCTGATACCACATATGTCATGCTGAGGTCCCACACCATCCAAGGCATCCTCATTAACCACCTCTCCTTGCCTCTTCCTGTCCTTTGAATGATCTACACATATATCACTCCCTCAGTTGATTGACCAGCCCTGGACTTCTGTCTATAAACTGTCCATTGAGTTTACTCAGTCCTTGACTTCAGGATGCATCAGATGTCAGCCACTCAGGATAGGAATGGGTGTGTTGCATGGAGTTATTTGGCATCAAAGCCAGCTCAGAGTGGGTCACTTGCACTGCTTCTTGTGCAGCTTATCTTGCGCAGCTCCACTAATTGAGGTGGTTCCTGCTACAGTAATACTTAACACCAAGCAACTCAAATCATTGGTCACAACAATGAAATGGTAAGTGCATTAAAATCTCAATCCCTGGTCCCTGTGGTCCAAACCATAAAGTTCATCACTGCAATGAACTCCTCCCCCTGCCCCTGCCCTGCTCTAGACTTATCCATGGGCTGCAGTTCTTTCAAGAGGGAACCTGCTCTGGCATAGCCTTGTATGGAGGCTGCAATTTCTTAGGGATGTTCTTGCTCCAGTATGACTTATCCATGGCCACAGATGCTTTGAGATTTTCCAGCATGGCCTTGTCCTTTGCCACAGACACTTTAGTGCATACTTTCTGTGACGGACACATACATGGCGAGAGACACCTTGGAGGGCATGACCTCCCACGTGGACTCATCCACAGGTCACCAACATTAGGATTTGCATTCACACTGGAGTTCCAGCCTGTCCAGGACAGCAGCACAGAAGCAGCAGCACTGTACTGGCCATCTGCCAGCCCAGGAGTATTGCTGTTCCTAGAAGAAGCAGTGTAAGAGGATAAGCAGTACAGCAGCACAGTACCCAGCAAAAGCAAAGAGCAGTCACTGACAAGCACTAGACTCTCATGTACTGTAAGGCAAGAAAGACACATGGCAAGCACAGGAGCCTGGCAATTGGTAGCTAAATAGCTGTAATAGCTATAAATTTTGTCTAGCACACTCCAATCAAATCTGTCATTATCTAGAACCCTTCGAGCACCACTTTGGGTGCCATAAAGGACTCTGTCCTAGCCAAAATCAGTACATCTGCCATATCCCACAGGAACACCTACCTATTCCCTTGTTAGAGCTTCACCAGCCCACTGCAACTCCACCCATGACGCTGTGGAAGCCCCATCTGAGATCACTGCAACTACAGAATTCAAAAGTCAGCCTTCTTGTGCCACTGAGGCCAAAACACAATAGTCCAGGAGCTTTACTTTGCTAGACCTGAAGGACAGAAGCAATGGTTACATTCATCCTGTCTGACTGCAGGCCAGGATCTATCATCAGCTAACTGCACTGTCATGATCAATCAGGTCAATTCATTTTCTGCAGGCACAACCCAGATAGTCCTGCTGTCCATCAGTATGTCCATTCTCAACAGTTTGAGCAGCCAAAATATCCTGTACTTAGAAAGATGTGGCTGGCACAAACACCAGGGAAGCACATACAGGGCATTGGAGTTGATGTACACTTGTGCCCAAGTATTTTAGGAGACTACTGCTGGCACCATCCAGTTCTGGAGTGAGCCTTTCAGGGGAAATAAAATGGATAAGACTTTGAAAATCCTGAAAATCCCTGGAGAAGTTTAAATAGCTGTCTCTAATGGGGCAGGAGACTGCTGTGCAGCCTTCACAGGTGGTCAGACACAGTGTCCCACCAGAATTGCCCCACAATGGTATTCATTTCCCATACTTACTGACCCAAACCTGCATGGTCAGATCAGATAGCGGTAAGCAGTTTGTCATCACTCTGGTGGGCCATGGCCAACAGTTTATTTCCCACAGTAACTGCAATGATGAGCTTTTTCAAGGCTACAACATCCAGTTTCCATGAGGAATGCTCCACAAAACAGGAAACATACATCTTCTAGACAGTATATCACAAGGAAATCTTACAATTGGCAGGAGGAACCCCTGGCCTTCCTGGGGATGGAGAATTTGTGGAGACTGCAGATCATTTCCAAAGGTCCACACATCTCCAGGCTGCTCCAGGGATGCCATCGGGCCAGAGCTTAGCATGAACCTGACCCAAATGTCCATGGTCCACCTGGACTCCCAAATACTGAACTGCTTTTCGCTTCGTAAACCATCTTGGATGGAAAGCAGTCTGGAAGCTGGTGTCTCTTCTGGAGAAGAGCCCAACCTTTCTTCTCTGACCCGGGGAGATGAACGAGCAGTCTGCCTTGGCCCATCTGGTACTTCCCACAGCCCAGAGATACTTTGACCTGATGGGCTGGTGTGTGCTGTCTCCACCCCTGTGATATGTCTCCAGAACCTTGGCAGGCAGATGCTGCCAGGAGGTCTCCCAACTTCTGGCCTTGCAGCTCTTCCCCTTCTGTAAACAGTCATCTCACCTGGTCCCCAACCCCCACAGGAATTTCCAGCCCCCACACTGATCCCAGCCCACTGCACGCTGCCTGCAGCCATCCATGAACCAAAGAGCTCAGACGCTCGCCAGCCAGCTGGGGTGTCTCAAACAGAGCCCCAGCTCCAAACACTGTGTTCGCTCTACTCTACTCTACTAGACGTCTCTTCTCCTCACCTCAGAGACCAGTTCAGTGTGACACATGAGGCCCTTTCCTCTTTGAGGAGGCAGCAGAGGCAGCAAGATGGTTTAACACAGCCAAGGCTATTGTGGCATGTGGGCACTGGAGAGAGGGACGTCCCTGTGCACTCAAAGGAGATCTATCTACCTATGGTGGCTGTTGGATGACTCTGCACAGCCCTGCACTATGTGTGCTGTGAAAGCCCAGCTCCCCATTTTAGGACCTGAGGTCCCATGCCTGCCTCCCACAATAGGTCCTGTCCTGATATCTTGGCAACAGAGCAGACCTTGCGCGTTGTAGAGGTCTGGAGAAGCTCAGGGTTGCCAAGATGAGATTCAGACCAGATCAGACCCTATGTATACCAACATTAATTGACTGTGGTTACAATCAGGAAGGGGATTTTGCACCCCCAGGAAGACTACACAGGCCATGGCCCTAATTCCCATCTGCGCAGGGCTCTGCTCCAGTAACAAAGATCTCTGTGAGAGTTGCCAGCATTGCAAAACAACAGCTTCACTGGAGGGAGAGGGGAAAGATGTACAAACCAGTAATAAAGGATTGTTTGCCATCTCAGTGCTGAAAGCTCTTCTCTATTCGCCTTCTGCTCCCACCCCTGGGAGCAGGACCAGTAGGGCTCTGCAAGCCTAAAGCCCTCCATCAGCTGTGTGCTACATGCCCAGTGAAAGGACCTCTGCAGTAAGCCTGGAAAACCAAAGGATGGAACATCTCCCCTCCTCCCCACACCATGTAGCATCCCTTCATGATCCAACAGATAAAGCTTTCCAGACAGAGATGGACAGTCAATGTTGGAGCTAAAGTCAAGAGTAAGAGAGGCAGGGAGAGAGTTCAGAGCATCTCCCACTGCTTCTCAGGTGGACATGGACAGAGGACACGGTTACTTGTCACACTGGCAGTGTTGCAGGGTTCAGAGCTGCAGATAAGGGGCTTTAGACTCTGCACATACATCCCTTCTACTTGTCTGATGCCTCCAGTATCATGAAAAAGGACATCACATACTTTTTTGACAAAGCAGGCTTTCCTCTGAAGCACCATCTGTATTTTCTCTTCCAAAGAGTAAAACCCTGCCAGCCCCACAGCTCCCTTGCCAGAGGGGTGTCAAAAGGACGACAGCACTCAGAGACAGGGAATGAGGGCACAAGCCTCAGCACAGTCTGGCAGGATGCCTTGAGCCCTTCGGGGGTGCAGAACTTCCCTGTCTTTCTCTGCTCCCATCTGCAATGGCCCTACCTCCCAGAGAGGTTGTGTGTCACCATCCAGCTGGCTCACTGTTCGAGAGCAGCACTAGTGCACTTAAAGACTGGTCTAAGAGGCTTGGGAAGGGAGTTCAGAGTATAAATGCAAAGAAAGGGCAGTCTATTTACAACTGAAAGCACACAAAACACTATGCTCTCCAAAAAGGGAGGCTGGAACCACCAGGATAGACAGCTGACCTTGCACCTCTGCATGGCTCCAGCTTCTCATGCAAGTAACCTCTACTCTGAGGAGCCCCATCTCCCACCATCAGGCTCATCACACTAACCCCATTTCCTCCCTGCCTCTCATTGAGAACCTTTTCATCTTCCATCCTTGTGATATTAGCCTTCTTCACCCAGGACAATAGGTCTTACCAGAACCTGTTGATATTTGGAATTGCTCATGTTATCATGGAGAATTAAAAGATTAAGCATCCAGCCAAGATCACACACAGACACTTTGGCTGGACTATTGCAAAGATAAGGATAATGCTCCAAACATCCAAGCAGCTCTTGGAGGTCAAGCCACTCTCTTTTCCCACTTATGTTATGTGCTTTCAGATCTCCTGGGTCACACATAGATTTCAGCAGGGGCGGGGGGAGGAATCCCATCTTGTTTAATATATTTCGATTGTCAGAAACATCCTCTAGCTTGGGGATGTGCTAGGAACTGATTCCTCAGTTATGTGTACTGTCTTTCTGGTCACCCCCGAAAAACACTGGCATAACATTTTCTCCTGAATCTTCTGGAAATCCCCTCTGTTCTGACACTTAGCCAGTGCCCGAGTTCAGCAGGCTTTGCTGGAACAGGCATTTCGTATATGCTAAAGAAAGTGATGCAGGATGTTAGAAAAGCCCACCTGACATTGTACTCCTGAACCTCTCTTTGAAGACCTGAAGACCTTCTCAAAACAATGTGCTTGGTCTGTCCACCTGCACTGCAGTCCCTTGACTGTGTGAGACCACAGTGTGCTGGCCACAATCTGATCAAAAAGATCTGGGTACAGAAAGCTACACCTGGGGCACCTGTGGCATGGGCCCTCCATCAAATCCACCAGGGGATCCATAGCATCCCTTGTGGGTCTCCACGTGGGCAGCAGTGCCTCTCCGTAATCTCAGAGTAATCTCACAGTCATCTGTGGTCTGCACTGTGCAAGGTTAAATCTGGGCAACCCAGTGGTCTCCTCCAGCCTTAAACACCAAACCATGGAAGCAGAAGCCCAGAGAAACAAGAAACAGGAGGAGATCTGTCATCCAAACCTTCCTATGTCTTACAACACAGGCAGGGGTCTCCTGCCCACCCCTGGCTGACAGACCATCAAAGCCAACAGCGCACTGCCCGCTCCCTTTTCACGCTCCAAGAATGTGCCCATAAAAAGCTGTCCTTCCAGTCCCTCAGCATAAACTCAACACAGTGCAATTTCTGGGAAGCTTTGGATCTCACATATGTTTGTCCCATTTCCCAGGCTCCCCAGCTGCCCAGCTGTTCCTTTCCATTTGAGCTAATCACAGAGATTAAGGCAAAGACCCAGCCTGGAAGGTTTGCAAACAGCTCCAGCCTGTTTCTGCAAACAGCTTCTGCAGTTGTACTCCAGCACAAAAGAGCACAGCTTAATAAACCCCATGGCGTCTGTGCAGGGAATTCCCAACAAGGGCTCACTGCTAACCTAGCCCAGCCTAGAAGTCAGCCATCAGCTTTCAAACCACGGGGCTCACAGGCACACATCCTTCAAAGGGGAAGCTAAATGAGGCAGCAAGCCTGGGGCAAAGATGCCCAGACCTGTCATAAAGGACTCGCATCCATAACACAGCTCACCACAGAGCCTGGGTCCCCATGTCCCTCATACCCCTAAAATGTCTGCCCAACTGTCAGCTCCATCTTCCTGAGCACATTAGCACACTCAAGGATGGGGGAACTCATCCTCCCATCAAGGCACAGGGGAGCTGAGCAGCCAGTCCAGGGCAGAACAGAGCCCACATCTCAGTCCTCCCAGCCAGAGTCCCTGTCCTCGTGCTGCCCCATGGCTGCAGGCAGTAGCTGCTGGCTGGAGCTGTTCATTGCTAGATTGACTCCAAACTTTGCAGCCTTTGAACTCTCATGGCCAGGACTCCAAGCCGACACAACAGAGAAGCCATCCTGAGTCTGTCCATCTGCCTGCTGAGAACCACCCACCAAGCAAGCTGCTGTCCCTGTCAAAGTAAACAGGTTGTCCTCCCTCTACTAACAAGCTCAAGGGACCACTTTGAATCTCCAGCCCATCTCTAGCCCCATGTTTGCCACCATAAGAAGCAAGCAGCTTGCAGTTGGCCTCACTGTGACTGCATGGGGAAAGAAGGGGGTGAAGCCATCTGAGGTCCTGATGGACTGCAGTATATGATGGACAGCTGACAAACATGAGCATTCCCAGCACTGAGTCCCAAGGGATGGGTGTCTGCTGCTGAGGAGAGAGCAGTTAGATGCTCTCATAAGAGAAGCTTGTGGTTGAAATGTGCTGTTTGCCCCCAGCATGGTGGAGAAAGTCTGCCAGTATCAGTGCTTTTGAGGTGAGGAAGAGATTTTCTTGGCAGTTTACCTTCAAGAGCATGTCAGTGGGCTACAAAGCACTGCCCTGATGCCAGGTGCTTTGGGGACACAGAGTGGCTGCTATGCCATCAGGAAGGTGGAGAGCACAGAACACATCTCCCTGACAATGGTGGAACCTGAGCAAGCCTGTCCAACTCCAGGCATGTTGAATGGGGAGGTCTATCTTCCTCTTCCCACCCCCTCTGCCACCAGACCCCTCATCCTCCCCAGAGCCAGCACAACACAAGGCTGGGGGAGGATTTACAGTAGGCCCAAATGGCTGAGGACACTTGGCCTCACTTGCAGCAATGCAAGGATCCCCTCTGCCTGTCCACAGGCAAGTAATGGGCAATGCTCACACTCTTGCAAAGAGCAAAGCTCAGGCTAAGCATGGCTAGATCTTGTCAGGGCACAAGGTGAGCAGGGATCTGGGTGGCTGAGGTGCAGTAAGACTACCAGGTGTTCCAACTGCAGTGTCTCAGCTAGGGAAGATCCCATCCCCTCCTTGGCATGGCCAGCCATTCCCAGAGTGAGTTTTGCCTGAATCTCTTGTCAGTACTCGGACCCAAAACATGGTCAGTTAAAACAGAAAAGTTGCTCAGATTTACTGAGGGGAGATTGTGAGACTGTTTAATTATCTAACTGAGGAGCACAATCAGAGGAAGAAAAAGGAAAATTATTTTCAATTCTCCTCTTTTATGTTTGTTTTGGGTTGTGCTGCTTGGGGTTTTTTCTAAGATAGGCATGTGAGTGAAATGTGTGGGTTCTGCAGCCAGGGCTGCTGCTAGAAAACCACTGGGGACCCTACACTGACCAAGGGACCCTGGGAACTTGCAGCACTGATGAACGTCCTCCCTGTGAACAGTGGTGAGGCAACTGTTTCTCATTAGTCAAGAGGACAAAAGGGTCACAGAAAATCACAAAGATGCAGAAACCTTTTGAGTGACTAACTGTCCATGGATGAGGGGCAAGGGAGAATAAAGGAGCAAGAGGAGAGAACACAGAATCTGATTTCTCCACTTTGTGACTCACAGATAGTGGCTCTTGGGCAAAGAGAAACTGTGGTGGCCATAGCTTCTCCCTTTCCTTGCTGTTTGCTCCATAGCTGCAGCCCCCAATCTCTCAGCATGAAACCAGGATCACCTATAGATTCAGAAAAATCTCTTGCATTGGTACCTTCTGATTCATTGCTGCAAGGGTCCTGGAGTGACAGTGTCCTCCTGAAGCGGTGTTCAGGCTGCAGTGGCATTGCTGGAGCATCACTGTGTGTGCTGGTAAGTCATGTACATACTCCCTCACAAGCTTTTGAGCCAGAACAGCTGGTGCCCAGCTGAGTTCAGTGGATGGGGGTCAGCAGGGTTGGGGACCATCCTCAACAAACAGAGATGTGGCTACTTCATACAAGGATGAGAGAATTTGGCCTGCTCCTTGTCTGCTGGCCAAGGTGTCTTGTGGCCTTCCTGTTATACATTCAATCAGCTCACCCAGACTCAGCAGTCATTAGTCACCAATGGATGTGGATCCCACCAGGGCTGCTGAGACAGCTCAGCCAAATTTCTTGCCCTTTGCACCTCACATCTTTTCTGACATACACCCTCCCACCTCCAAAATGTAGGTGTAACCTTGTGCCTTGCTCCATTCCCAATGCAGATGTCACTATCCCATTGCTTTTTCCCCTGTAAGGCAACCCCAGCTCCAAGGGATGTGCTGCATGGAACCCCCTTGCCCTTGCTGATCTCACACCCTTGCTGCTCTGTCCTGTGCATGAGGTCAAAGTGTTTGCTAATGCTTTCCAAGCAACTCTGTTAATATCCCATCTCCTTTGGAGCTGGCAGAGGAGCATGATGAGATAAGCATAAATCCAGAAGGAAATTATAGAAACTGTTTTCGTTTCTTATCCAAGTCTGCCTGGCTCCTCAAACTGTTTAGTCCTGCTCCTCTATCAGCTCCATGAGCCTTATGCTCCCAGCAGGTCCTTGCAAGATCAATTACCTCCATGGTAACACCAGGTACTGGGGGCTACCTGAGGTAGAGCAGGCTTTTGTCCCACCAAGCATCAGGCACTCACTTGTCTAGCCTTCCACCATCCCTCCTTCAGGCTCCTTCTGCCTAAGGTAATTTTGAGCTGTTGATATCCCTAGTCTTCTTCCACTGCCTTCAGTGACTCACAAGTCCATCTTACAGACTCACAAACAAAACTGTCCAACCTCCCATCACATTTTAGTAGAACTGAACTCATTCCAGTTTATCAATGCCTGTCTTGTACTGGGGGAGCTAAAACCTGGAAGCAGTATCCAAATGTTCTGTAATGAGTGCTCAGCAGAGGATAATCACTTCCTGAGGTCAGCAGGAAAAAGCCAAGACCTTCTGCCCTTTAGCAACTCACGTTCCTTGCCTAAACTATGGGTCCAGCTGCCTTGAAATGATGATCAGCTCCCATATCCCTGAAGAATCTGTGGGTGATGCCCCGTACAGCACCAGCCCCATGTTTCTTCATTGCCCAATCTCTCACAGGGCAAGGCAGTGTAGGTCTTCTGCAGAAAACAGATCTGAAAAACAAATGGGTTCCCCAGCTGCCTGGTTGTCTATGGAAATGGAGCAGCTGCTTGATGTATTTTCCACAGTCTCATAAAGCCTGCTGCCAGAGGGAGCCATCAGATCATCTTCTCACAGCCCTGAGCCTTGCTGGTGGCTGCATAGCTGCCCTGTCCTTGCAATGTTTTAGCTTCTGGTTGTGTCTGCAGATTTAGTCTACAACCATTTAATATTCATTTCCCATCAAGCTGAATGTCACCAGGGTTAGAGCTGGTGCTGGGGGAATAGGCTGGCAGGGGCAATTTCCCTGCAAGTGGCTACTGGTGCCCAGGATCACACACACTGTCCGAAATCACCTCCTGCCCCTCCTCAGGGCAGGGCAACCTGGAGTTCCCAAACTGTCAGGGGGATTCTTACCTCCACTATACTTCCTAGAGTACCCATAATATCCCTTTGAGCCCAGTGAAGGACAAGTAATGTCAGTGCAGCTCACAGACAAGGTTACAAAAGTTCTCTGAATTTAAAATGTGCAAACTTCACAGAATCTGCAAAAAGATGTGGAATGAACAAAATAAGTTGGAAACTATTCTGGAGACTGTTTTGTGAGATAGGTTGGCAAGAAGCAATGACCAAGCAATGTTAGGTTGTTTTCTTTGTGGAAAGCAGCTCAGCAGAGATTGGTGATCAAAGGGCCACAGGCAAGAGAGCCATTAACACTGACTCCATGCACACACCCCATAGAGATGGTCTCTTCCAGCAGCAAGCTTACAGGCTGCTCCCATGTCCAGGGCAAAGTGACTCCCCACAATGCCATCACATCTATTCACCGTCCTGGGGATGGAGGGGCAGTGGTGGAAGGCCGGGCAAAAGGGACCCCTTCTCATGGGATATGCTCCCATTATTCCCCTTTAAAACCACACATGGAAGTTGCATCAGCTTTGCTTTACTCTGCTCAGGCTTTTCCCAGAAAAAGCAAGCAGTCATTCCTCGTTTGATATGCCTGTAGTAACAGCCCTGCCATCCCTGTTTGCCTGACTCACATGAAAGATCCTCTGTGCTCTGGGGAGTGTTGGATGCCTGAGCAGGTGGATGCCTTAGCAGTGTGATGCCTGCCTGTCCCTGGGAACACCAGTGAAATTCCAGTTGTAGAAAAAATACCATTCCAGTTAAGATTCCTTAGCCCATTCTTTCAGGGCTCTTGTGTAAAGTTTATCTGGGCAGCTACTTTGAGATATTTGCCTTCAGTGTATGTCTTCTAGCATCCCCTCTGGTGCCCAATAAATTGGAAAATATTTCACAACCTTTCTTGCTTCTTCCCAAACACTGAATACTCATATTTGCCTTCTGTTCTGCATCTTGCACAACAGCATTATTTTTTATTATTTTTTGGAAACAGATTTAGAAGTTAAGGATGTGTTTTGGTAGTGAAAGATAATCCTCATCATCATCATTACACATATTTCCCTGGAGCCTTGACTGGCTCATGCACTGCTCCCTGCATCTGCTCATGCCAACCCAGGTCCTTTCACACAGCTGCTCCCTCTCCTCTGCTGAACCCACAAGTGAAATCCCCTTCCTCATGCACAGTTCAGACTTCAGGCTATAATGCCTTTCTAAAGCACATGCCTTTTTGCCTTTTTGCTTTTTTTGTTTTTCAGCCCCTACTGCTTTGCTTGTCACAAAACATTCTCAGGGTACACTCAGTTCCACTGTCTATGTCATTGATTAAGATATTAAATAGTGCTGGTCCTAGTATGGGCCCTTGAGAGACAGCACTCACTGTGTTTGGACATCGAGCCGTTGGCTGTACCTCTTTGGATGCACTCATCTAGCTAATTACTTATCCATTGCTTTTCCCACACAAAGCAGAGATCATGGCTGCTCACCATGGCCACAGTACCCTGCAGCTTGGCACAGGCAGAATGTGCACACATGCCTGATGGCAGGGGCACTGCAGCTTCCTTGCATTGCTCCTGAAAAGGTGAGCTGTAGTGGTCTTCTCTGGGCTGGAGGCTGCTGAGCTGGGAAGTGGCAGAGCTACCTGGTGTGGTGCTCCTGGTGGGAGGACAGGTGTCTTGTAAATAGCTCCAGGAACAGAAACTCCACCACCTCCCTAGGCAGACTGTTCCGATGCCTGACACCCCTTTTTGCGAAGAAAGTTTTCCTCATACCCAACCTGAACCTCCCCTAGCACAACCTGAGGTCATTCCCTCTTGTCCTGTCACTTGTTGCCTGTGAGAAGAGACTGACCCCCACGTCAGTCCAACCTCCTTTGAGATATTATAGAGGGTGATGAGTTGTCCCCTCAGCCTCCTCTTCTGAAGGCTAAACAGTCCTGGTTCCCTCAGCTGTTCCTCATAAGACTCGTGTTCAAGGCCTTTCATGAGCTTAGTTGCTCTTCTTTGGACACAGTTCACACCATAGGGTCCCAAAGGGCTTCATAGTTATGTAGAAATCCAAGGAAATTGAGACATCTCTCTGCATCAGGTCCATATTTCACAGGCTTTCAGAGGGACTGAGGTTCAGTTCTGCCTCACAATGGTAGTCAGGCATGGAGGAGAAGGAGGAGAAATTGTGGAGCAGTAGGAGCATCTAAGGCAGCAACCCTGGCACAGCTGGAGGAAACACTGTCATGAGAGTTGATGGGCAATGGCTGAGCAAGGAATGCAGCACAGGACAGGGTATGTGTTGGCCCTGAAGAGATGCCTCAAGCTGCTAAGGTGTGACCTGCTCAGCAAATGGACACAAGTCGTAAGGGTTCAGCCACCACCTGCACAAATTTGGGCAGTGTGATGCAGCCTTTCCATGGATCACTGCACTGCCCCAGGACCCAGGATCACAGCTTTGCCTCGAGTCATTTGCTTGCTGTGTGCAAAGCTTGCTGCACACCTCCAGATTTCAGATAACAGACACTGAAGCATTAGGCTGGCTCCTGTCATAAACTGTTCACAAACACGGGGTGGTGAAGTCAGTCTGATGTTTGTAATCTTCCTTAGACAGGATCAACACTGGTCCTGTTGCAAACAAACCAGGAGACCTCAGAAACTTCTCTGAATTCAGTCACAGTATCACAGTATATCAGAGGTTGGAAGGGACCTCAAGAAATCATCAGGTCCAACCCCCCTGCCAGTCCAGGAGAAGGAGTATCTAGCACCCAGTGAAGGTGGCTGGATGAAGAAGCAGACCCCAGCAGCAGCTCTTGAGCTCCATTGTCTGGCTTGCATCCCAAAATATCTCAGTTCTGGGGGCCTCAAGAGTATTCAGGACCTGCTGGTGCTATGTGTGCTGGTGATCCCAGCAGGGTTGCTGTGCTGCTGCCAGCTGGTTAGGAGGGAAGAGTCCAGGTAGTGGTCACTCACAGCAAGGCTGTCACCTTCCTTTGGAAGGATCAAAGATCATCCTCCTGTTGGTTCTGCTACGAGTCCTGCCTTGTTGACCAGGCTGTAAAGGGCAGGGGAGCCCATGGAAAAAATGAGAGTGCACATGGGGGCTCCTCCTCCCCACAAGGCAGCCCCCAATCAGGGCAAAGGAGGCTCTCACACTGATATTCCCCAGCACTGGCTCCCAGGTGCCACAGGCAAAGACATATGGACTCTCTTGGGCACTGATCTTGTCCCCCCACATCACTGCAGAAGCAGCCCCCCGCAAACAGTGGAAGGGAACCTGCCAGCCATGGCAGATGGCACATCTTCCCATGCTAATGAGCCATCAGAATTTAATTCCTGCCTCACATGAATACTCATTAGAATGTCACTTGGCCATACTTCTGCATCTATCACATCTCTCCTGCTTCTGCTTCAAGATGTTAATTTGGGGCTTCCTCTGATGTAGTGTCATCCTCCCCATCCCTCTAGAAGACTACTGCCTCACTGTCCCCCAAGCCCTGCATTAAATGAGTCTTGAGAGGAGGCAAGCACAGTGCAGCATGCCCAGCACCCATGGGATGGATGGATGCATGGATGGATGGATGGATGGATGGATGGATGGACAGAGATGATCTTAACCCTCAGACTGGATCTCAGCTCAGGTTTTTCTGTGACATCCCCACCTTGTCCAAAAATCCTGTAGCCTCACCATGAGCAGGAAGATGCAGCCAGACCTACCACAGCTTGGTGAGGGCCAGAAGTAGGTTACTTTCTGCCACGCATAGAAATTACATGATGCATATTCATCAGTTACAGTTGTGTGGAGATTACAACATTTGCATAAATTACAGGTTTAGAGATCATCAGCTGCATTCTGTGACTTTCTCAGGGCTTCTTCCCTTGAAGGAAAGCCAGAAACTGGAACTACCTCATGAAAAATAAAGATCAGTGCTTTAAGTGCTCTTAGAAAAACATTGGTTTCTTTCCTGTGCATTTTTGCAACCCTCAGGTGAACAACACAGTGATCATAAACCTCATCTTACTATTTAAAATTGTATTTATCAGCTGTAATCACTCTCCATACATTTTAAGTCTTAAAAATCAGTTTATCAAAAGCTTAACAGGTAAGATGGAAACAACTTTAAATTGAAGCCTAGCCTCACAGGATCAGTGCCAAGGAGGTTGCTGCATCTGTTTGCAAAGGGGAAAATATTCTTTCACGGGACTGTGTTTGAGTATAGTGGAGCCCAGAGAGCCAGAAAGCTTTGAGAAGAGGAAAGGATTTGGGGATCAGTGCTCTGCAATCACCTGAGAAGTACAAAGGTGCCCAAGGCCATGAGGTCCTGCTCCAGTTCCCCTGCTGAAAGAGGCTTTCTTCAGGGTCTTGGCACCAACCTGGCTATGCCATTGACTCTCCATTGTATTCCTCCTTGCAATCCATGGCACAGAATGCCAGCTCCTTCTGAAGTGACCACAGCACAATTATCACTTCACCCAGCAACGAGAACACTCCCAAGTGTCAACAGCCCTAAAGACCTCTCAAAATGCAACTTGGTGGGTTTCACCCAGTGCATAGATAGTTGTAAGGGCCTCCAAAACGATTCGGGTTCCTGTCAACCACAGGGTACAAAGTCAGCTCTGGAGGGAAAATCCTCCAAGTCAAAGGGAATTGGTTGGAAAGGGACAGTAAAACCTGGCAAATCAACAAATGGTTACAGGACCACAGTGCCCAAGTCACAGAAATTGAAGGCATGGACATGAAGAATGAAGAACCACCACCACAGGACAAGAACAGGTTTGAGATCGTCTAAGGAACCTAAAAGCGTACAAGTCCATGGGGCCTGATGAGATCTAACTGCAGGTCCTGAGGGAACTGTCAGGGGCTAAGCCATTACCCACCATTTTTGAGAAGCTGTGGCAGTCCACTGAAGTTGCTACTGATCGGAAAAGGGGAAACAAAAGCTCCATTTTTAGAAAAGCAAGAAGGAAGATCAAGGCAGCTGCAGGCACAGCTCTGTGCCTAGCAAGATCATGGAGCAGATACTTCTGGAAACCACACTAAAGTATGTGGAAAATAAGGAGGTGATTTGTGACAGCCAGCATGGCTTCATTGAGGGCAAATTGTTCCTGACAAATTCAGTGACCTTCTATGACAGGTCATAGTGGATAAGGGAAGAGTAAGTGATGTAATTTACCTGGACTTGTGCAAAGCATTTGATACTGTCCCATGTGACATCCTTGTCTCTGGAGAGACATGGATTTGACGAACGGAGCACTCAATGGATAAGGAACTGGCTGGATGATCACACTCAAAAAGCTGCAAACAACTGCTCAATATCCAAGTGGAGACCAGCGATGAGTGGGGTTGGTCTTGGGACTGATGCTGTCTAACATTCCGCCAGGGACCGGTCCAGTGGTGTGGCAGTTCATGCTGGGTGCCTCCTGTTGCTGCCACATCAGCTACACCTCCAGTGTCCCGAGTGTTCAGCCCAATAAGGTGGACACAGGACACGGCGTACTTCTACCCATAAATCCTGCACCCTATAAATCCATCTGCAAAGTCATTCTCTTCCTCCTTCTTCCCTCTCTGCTCCCATGGGAGATGCTCTCTTATCAGGTAACGGTGGGGGAGTATCTCAAGGCCTCTTAGGCCTGTCTAGGTCTAATGCCAGGAGGAGGAATGTGGAGGGGGCGGTCTCAGACCTGGCCAGCCTGAGACTAGCCTAGCAGTGGAGGGGGAAGAAAGAGCCCTGGAGGTTTTGGGTAGACCCTCAGGTGGGGAGAAGGGAAGAGTTGGGGTCTTTGGGTGTTGTGTAAGGGACTCTGTATGCTTTGGGATTCTTTGCCACTATGCTTTGAAGTTTTGGAGTTTCACCAGTTGCTTTTCCATTTAAACTTTCCATCACTCTGCAATCCATTAGTGTGAGTGTCATTCTTTTGTCCTTCTTGAGGCGACAGAGGATCTGTCTGGCCTTAAACCAGGACAAGTGGGATAGAGTGCAACACCAGCAGCTTTGCAGATGACATTGAGCTGAGTGGTGCCATTAGCCAGCTGGAAGGACAGGTTGCTACCTGGAGGGACGTGAACAGGCTTGAGCAGTGCAAACCTCTGTGCAAACCTCACGCAGTTCAACAAGGCCAAGACCAAGGTCCTGCACCTGATTCAGTGCAACCTCCAGTATCAATACAGGCAGGGAAATGAAGGACTTGACAGTAGGCCTGCAGAGAATGACTTTGGGGTGATGGTTGACAACGAGCTCAACATGACTCAGCAAGATGTGCCTACACTCCAGAAGGCCAGTTGTATCCTGGGCTGCATCAAGAGAATTGTGGTCACCAGGTCAAGGAAGGTGATTCTCTCCCTCTGTTCTGCTGAGATCCTACCTGGAGTATTTTGTTCAGCTCCGGGGCCTCCATCATATAAAGACATAGAACTGTTGGAGTGGGTCCAGAGGAGGTCCACAAAGACAAACAGAGGAATGAAGTATCTCACCTATGCAGACAGGCTGAGACAGTTGGGCTCATTCAGACAGGTGGAAAGAAGGCTCCAGGGAGAGCTTATAGCAGCCTTTCAGTACTTAATAGGGGCCTACAGGAAAGATGGGGAGAGAGTCTCTATCAAGGAGTGTAATTATAGGAGAACGGGTAAGAGTTTTAAACTGAAAGAGGGTAGATTTAGATTAGATATTAGGAGGAATTTCTTCACTACCATGCTATGATTCTGTGATTATTCTAAGAAAACATGCTGCAGTGTTTCTACCCCTCCACAACAGATGAGTCTTATCTGAATCATAAAATCATATAATGGTAGAGAATCTCCAGAGATCCTCCAGTCAGACCCCACTACTAATGCAGGTACACCTAGATCAAGTTGCACAGGAACACATCCAGACAGGTTTTGAAAGTATCTAGAGAAGGAGATTTCAAAAAGTTTTCCCTTAAGTTCAAGTGAAACCTCCTGTGTTCTGGCTTGTACCCAGTGCTCCTTGTCCTATCACTGGGCACCACCGAAAAGAGCCCAGCCCTATCATCATGACCTCCACCCTTTAGATATTTATATGCATTCATAAGATCCCCTTTCAGTCTTCTCTTTTCCAGGCTAAAGAGCCCAGATCTCTCATCCTCTCCTTGTAAGGGAGATGCTTCAGTTCCCTTATCATCTTCCCAGCCAGGTGGACTCTTTCCAGCAAACTCCAGAAACCCTGAATTGACCATAGTTGGGGAAAAAGAGAGACCAAGAAAATGCTGGTGTGAGCAGGCTCTGTGTAACACAGAAGCTGGACAGGGAGCCCTGGGCAAACATTCCTTTCTGATGCCTACAGCCTTGCAGAGCCCAGCACTGTCAGTTGTGATAGGCCAAGCTACTGGCACTCATTTTTCACAATACCAACAATTGCTGAAGCAGTGTGCTGGCCTGCAAAGAGTCCAGCAAAAGAAATATTACTGCCTTTCAGTTGGGAAGCAACTGCATGGAAGCACAGAGTGACTGGAAGTATTCTGATATTCTCATATTTTGGGGTATCTATGACCACAGGTAAAAAAGCCCAACCAAACAAACAAAAAAAACCAACCAAAAAGCCAGACTCTTTTCATACAAGTCTAATTAATTTTTGTTCAAAAGATAAGCTAATATCTAAGTGTGAAGCTCCTTGATTCCCCAGATGTCTCATTTGAAATGCATGGGACTCTCAAGAAAGGCTTTTTGGCTGGGGTAGAGTTAATTTTCTTCCTAGTAGCTGGTACAGTGCTGTGTTTTGGATTTAGTGTGAGAATAAAGCTGATGACACAGTGATGTTTGAGTTGTTGCTAAGTAGCACTTATCTTAAGGATTTCTCAGTTTCCCATGCTCTGCCAGTGAGCAGGTGCACAAGAAGCTGGCAGGGGCACCAAGGCCAGGACAGCTGACCCAAACTAGACAAAGAGATACTCCCTACCATAGAACATCCTGCTCAGTGTCAATCAGCAGGTGCGGAGCAATTGTGCTGTGCACCATTTGTCTTTTTCTTGGATTTTATTTCCCTCTTTTTGTTACATTCCTTTTCACAATAACTTTTACCAAAAAATTATTGTTATATTTTATTACTGTTGTTGTTATTTGATTTTATTTTCATTATTAAACTGTTCTTAACTCACAAATTTTACTTTTCTTCCTGATTCTCCTCTGTCCCACTAGGAGGGGGAAAGAGTGAGTGAGCAGCTGCATGGTGGTTAGCTGCTGACTGTGGTTAAACGATGGTAACCATCTCCTTCCTCAGCAAATGCTCCAAGCACCTTGGGATCACACCACAGGGTCCCTTTCATTGCTCCTGCAGAAATTTTTGCATCATTATCTGTATTTTCATGCCTCTTTCTCAATGGAGGAAGCTAGGGGAGAGCTGCTATTAGGAGCTATTCAAGAATGGCTTCCACAACCTGTGCATCCTCACCAGTGCCAAGGAGAGGGGATAATAACTTCCTCAATCTGCTGCCACATTCCTCCTAATGCAGCCCAGAACGCGGTCTGCCTTTTTCATGAGAGTGCTCTCTTGGCTCACATTCAACCCAATGTCCACGATAACCCCCAGGTCCTTCCCATCAGCACTGCCACTCAGTGCTCATCTCCCAGCATGGACTGATGGTGCTTTGCATCTCCCTTGCTGAATTTCAGGGTGTCAGTGCTCAAATTTATCTAATCCCTTCTGGGCTGAGGCCATGTCACCGTCATCTAGTGGCACCTGGGGCTTTGCTGAAGGCTCTTCTTGTACCAGTGCTCCTGCCAGTGATGGCAAGCCCTGTATCACATAATGGGTGCATTGGTCATTACTGGCCACCTGCCAGCTGTCAAGATGTTGGTGGCTAGCCTTAAAGTCCAACACAGTTTTCCCTTGGGAAATCCCTGCTTGCTCTTTACATGCTCAGAAATGGCTTCCAAGCCACTGTGCTCCACAAATGATCTTACAGCAATTACCGCTCCCTTTACTGATTCTTACTTCACATTTCCCCTTCCCCCATTGGGAAGGCCTTTAATTCCTGGATGGATAATCCCCACCACCATGCAGTGCTCCTCCTGAGACCATATAGCAACAGAAAACAGAGAAAGCAGAGATGAGAGAACATGAAATATGCCCCCCTTGCCAGCCCAGGTGCTGGGTCCCAGCCAGCCAGGAATAAACTAAAATCTTCTGCAGGATGAGCCATCTCCAGCACAAAGAAAGCTTTGGTTGATCCCAGCTGTGATGTTTCTGTGCAGGCTGGAGTTTTGCATCCCAGCAGCAGGCTCAGCTAGTTTCATACAAAGACGTTAACGAAATTCAGGATATCTTGGTTTTGAAAGCGCTGCATAATTGCAAGCTGTTATTGTCTGAAACCACATTTGCAAGATGCAGTCTCAACAGTCAGGCAGTTTTGGGAAAAGAAACACTTGCTCAGTGTGGGAGAAGCTCCTGCAGTGAACACAGACTCCCGATACCCTTGCCAAGCACTCACAGGTCTTCTTATCAGCTCCTTGAGCACCACAGTTTTCAACCAGAAACCCGTGGACAACATTCCCCCCTACCCAAATTCCCCTCAGCCTTTGCCACAAGCTCAGGGTTTTTCTGTTCCATTCCTTTCTATGTCACATCAGACATCATCACACTGTGTCATTCAAAGCCAATAGTGGCTTCCAAAGGGATGGGTTGATAGGATCTCAACCCTGAACTACAACATCCAGAAAGCTCCAGCAAATCCTCCATGTACCCATTTCTCCCCTGTTCACAGCACTGCTGAGACTTCACAGAATGTGGCCTTTCATGCAAGTACTTCTGATCACTTCTAGACTCTTCCTTGTCTGCCTTGGAAAGTAGAGGCCTGGGAAATGCTGGGTTTGATCTAACATTGTCAAAGTGACAGGCATGAGTGTTATTTCAAGTGTGTGATTCAGTGAGCGACTAGAGCACCCCAGGAGGAGAATGGCTAGATTTTGTCTTAAGCTTTGTGTCTATATTACGCTCAAAAGTCTCAGCCACTTTGGGCAGGACTCTGCACCTGCACAAGGCCAGGTCAATGGCTCAATGGTGCTCAGCAAGGGTTTGAGGGACAAGTTCAGCCTTTCACTGCAGGACATACCTCAGCCTAGAAATGTGGCCATATACACTCCCCATCACTGTTTTGCCACAAATACCAAATGTATGCATATCCCATCCTTCATTTTTGCCTTCATTCATCCAAACCCACCTGCACCCAAACTTTGGCAAAGCTTAGGCTGTGCCTTCTTGGTAACACTCAACCATTGGAGCTGATTTCACAATGCATCTTTTATTGTGATGCATGGAACAGTCTGGCCACGGACAGGTCACCCAGTCCCTGGGGCCAAAGAGCAGATAGCATCCACAGACTAACTCAAATTTGGGACATACATCCACCTGGCTTGTATATGAGGGCAGGTGGGACTTTCTAAAGTGGGTGTATGTCATGGATTGAGTTGAACTTGCTGCTGTTATTCACACCATGCTGCAGTCATGCCAGCTACAAAAACTGAAAGTGCTAACTGGAGCAAAGTATTATGGGGCTTGAGGTTCAGATTGCAACATGGGAGGCTTCCTGTTGCAGTTCCTGCTTCTGGGCTCAGGGTTCTTGGGCGTCGGTCTTTTCTCCTGGGATGGCGGCAGGACAAGGAGGGATGGGGGAGCTCTGGCTTGGGCTTTTGGCTCACTTGCTGCTGCTTCGTGCTGTGCTGTTTTTGCAAGCAGGCTAAGGTAACTATGCATTTTGTACCAGGTTTATCTGATTTTGATCAGTAAACTCTATTCTTATATCACTTTTTTTTTGTCTCAATCCCAAGTTTTTGTGTGTTACTTTTCCCTCACTTCTCTGTTGGGAACACAGACAGGTTACCCCACTGGTTCGGTCTGACTTGTTTTTTTCTGATTCAAATGATACAGCCTCCCAGGTCCTCCAGGTGCCTGAGTGATGAGGATGGTTCAGAGATGCAGAACATCCCTACCAAAAGATGCAGTGGATTCTGCAAGTCTACTCAGGTTCAACAGAAGACCACCTCATGGGGGAGAGGCCCACTACAGCAGTGAAATACTCATATGGTGGCCAACAACCCCTGCCCCAGTCACACAGTATCACAGTATATCAGAGGTTGGAAGGGACCTCAAGTGATCACCAGGTCCAACTCCCCCTGACAGAGCAGGATCACCCTGACAGAGCAGGTAGTCTGCACAGGAATGCATCCAGGTGGGCTTTGAAAGTCTCCAGAGAAGGAGACTCTACAATCCCCCTGGGCAGCATGTTCCAGTGCTCTCTCACCCTCACTGTAAAGAAGTTTCTTCTCATGTTGAGGTGAAATCTTCTATGTTCAAGTTTGCCATGCAAGACCCTGCATGTTCAGCCCATGCTTCAGCTGAGTGGAGCAGCCTACTTCAAGCATTGTATGTCCAAGGCGATTGTATGTCCAAGGCGATTGTATGTCCAAGGACAATTTCCATGGGAACAGGAAGCCACCTTACAGTAGCAGGGTCATAGTTCCAGTGCACAGACATAGAAGACTCCAGAACTGGGAAGAAGTGGGCAGGGACTCCCACCAGTGATGAATGTTGGTGGGATATGCTTTACCCATGGATATACCCAGGACCAAGTGTCTTCACCTGCCTCCATTGCCCTAAAGCTCTTTTCCACAGTGTGACAGTGTATCAGAGGCAGGAAGGGACCTCAAGAAATCATCAGGTCCAACCCCCATGCCAGAGCAGGATCGCTTAGGGAAGTCCACACAGGAATGTATTCAGGTGGGTTTGGAAATTTTTCAGAGAAGTAGACTCCACAACCCACGTTGGGAGCCTGTTCCAGTGCTCTGTCACCTTCACTGTAAAGAAGTTTCTCCTCATGTTGAGGTGAAATCTTCTATGTTCAAGTTTGAACCCATTGTTCCTTGTCTCATCACTGTGAACCACCAAAAAGAGCCTGGCCCTCTCCTCCTGACACCCACCCCTCAGATATTTATAGGCATTGATCACATCCCCTCTCAGTCTTCTCCAGACTAAACAGCCCCAGGGATCTCAGTCTCTCTTCATAGGAGAGATGCTCAAGTCCCCTAATCATCCTCGTGGCTCTCCATTGGATTCTCTCCAGCAGGTCTCTGTCTCTCTTGAACTGGGGAGCCCACAACTGGACACAGGCCCCTGCTAACCCGGGGGAGGATGGCAGGGCTAGTGGCGGTGGATGGCTCTGCACAGCCCAGCAATATCAGGGTTAACCAGGGCTATGCCCTGGCCCTGTAGGAGCACACACTTGCCTGCAGAGCTGTGTTTCCAGAACCCTCCTTGCAATTACATGCCCTGCCACCATGCAGGCAAGTTATTAATATTTATTAGACTCAATTATTCATGGCCTCTTTAGGATCCTGTTGTTTAAGTCCAGCTTGAGATCTCCAGGCTAGCAATCACAAAAGTTGCTTTCTAGAAGAATTACACCAAATCAATCCTTTGGAGATGATCTAGGCAGCTGTAAAATTCACAGACAGAGCTGCCTGGAAAGGAGTTTCATACCCATCCCTCAGAGACTCCAAAGTGCTGCACAGGAGCTCAGACACTGCTGGGTTAGCATGTAGGGTCCTGGAACACCACATCTCTTCTTCTACCATCTGCAGGGAGGTCACACTGGCCATCTCCTTCTGAAGCACTAAGGGAGAAATTGCCCAGGCACAATTGCTTAGAGGTTTCTTCCCCTCAAAAAGGACACCCGGAAAGGATGGAGAACAAACCATGATGTTTGCAGCACAGCAAGGCAAAGCAGGCAGCACCCAGGAGGATGCAGCCTGTTCTGACAGTTGTGGCAGGGGATGTCCTAGCTTGTCCCAGCTGGGGTCCATAGCTATGATGCCACAGAGAGGGTGCAGGATCCAGAAGGAATACCACAGGGTGCTCCCAGTGGGTACACTCCAAGGAACAGGGCATCCCACTGAGATCTGCCAAACTGGTTCATCAAAACAGGCCTGGCAGCAGCTAGGAGCATGCACACAAGTCTGGAGTGGAAGATTTTGCCTTTCTGTCCCTTGATGCCCTGATTGGCACTGTGGCAAACTCTGGGTGTGTCCCAGCATCAGATATTGAGCTCACCAGTCCCAGGGGGTGCACAGTAGGAGGCAGTGGGTAAGCCCACACATTGTCTGCAGCAGGCATGAGCTGCTAAGGCCACAGTGCCAGAAGAAAGCCATCTGGACCGCTCAGAGATGCTCAGCAAGAGTGATAAGCTCAAGACCTGGCACTACACTAACTGCACCCACTGAGCAGTCTCACAGCTGCTTGCAAAGCCCTAGGCAGTGCAGGCAATTCCAGAGCATCCTCGGGAAAGGCTGAGCTACTCTCTTGATTCCAATCTTGGAGCAACCATCCCACGTCCCACAGACCATTCCAGCAGCTCTCAGCACCAGAGAAATAACAAGTGGGGCAGGGGAGTCCCAGAGGAAAACACATGACACTGGAAGGAGCTGTGGGGTGGGCAGGGCCCCCCACATCATCAGGCATGGCACAGAACTTTCCATGATAAGGGTCAGTCTTGTTGGTAGTGATGGTTGATGCTCATTGACCACAATAGGAATCAGAGCATGCGGAGCTCACGTAGATACCTGGAAGGGGAAGGAGAGAGCTCATGCAGAAGAAGCAGCTGTCTGCCTCCCTCCAACCCCTTCCCTTGGCCAAGGGCTAGTCTTCAGGGAGCTGGGGACTCTGAGGAGTGCAGCATGGCCAGGGAAGGTGTGCATGGTCAGGAGGGAGCACAGTGTGTGGGGTCTGCTCCAGAGACCAAGAAACATCTGAGGAGCAGACTTGCCCACACTGTCAGCATGCAAGGGATGGAGTGATTTGCTCAGCACAGAACAGGAGAAGCGGGGGTTTGCAGTGAAGCAGCCCTGCATGTTGAAGTCTCAGTGATGAGCAGGCAGAAGGGACTGGCTGCTTCTCCAAAGTGAGGGTGATGGCCCTGTGCCACCAGGCTCACACATTGCTCAGGTGGGTGTCAGAGCCCAGCCAGGGGATGTAGGAATAGAGAAAAGCTGAGCGAAGGCACTCAGATGCCACAGCAAGTACCATCCCACGAGACAGGATTACAAAAAAGGCCACATGTCACCCACAAAAACTGGGTTTCCTTGTATGTCATCCTTCCTCCAAGCTGCCCTGCCCTCTCCCCATTTCCCTTGTATCCCTACATCAGCAAATGCTTTCTGCCCACAATGTGACCCTGCTTTGACTAAAATCTGCACAACTGCACTGTGCCTGGGCTCCAGCACAGCTCAGCATATAAAATTTTGATCTCTTAAATGGTTTTGCAGAGGAAGCTGGGTGACTTGGAGAGGGAACACACATCCACCTCCATGCCCTGCACAGGGCAGCTCCCTTGCCTGTACCACACCACTGGAGGGGGGCTGGGAAGTGAGGGATGGCTCAGTGCTGTCAAGGGAAAGCAGCCCAGAATCCATCCAGATGGCCAGGAGGTCACACAGCAAGGCCAACAAGGGTGGCAAAGAGGTGGATTTGGAAAGTGGAGAGGGCAGGGATTGGGCCATGGCCAAGAAGCAGGGCAGACAGGTCCAGAAAGCAGGACAGGCATGTGTCATTGGGGTCAAGTGCTGCTAAGGACAGGGGTCCTCTCCTGTACCCTGGGATAACACCAGGACAGGGACAAACTGGACAGACCATCTAAGCTGTAAGGTCCGTCCCACATCACCCCACAACCACCTTTACTCCCTCCTCCACTGAGCTGTCACACCAGCTGGCTGCAACACCAACACAGACAGCTTTGGGGATGGTGGGTCCCAGAGTCAAGCAACTACACTGCTTGCCTGGGGATCTAGGCACCTTTGTCTCACAGCCCTCCCCTCACCCTGATAAAGAAATTGAGATGATCCTACCACCAACAGTGCCTCAGACAGACTCCAGCAGGCAGGGGCATTTTCTTCTTCTCCAAAAAGCCTCTGAATCCCAGCAAGAGCCATTTTAATCAGAGCTTTCTGCCCTGCGGGACTCTGCACACTGTAATGAAAGAGGTGCAGACATCCCTTTTACTTTCCCTCCCATCAACCCTCTGTTTGGCCTCCTCTCTTTTTTTAATCCCCCCCCCCCCCCCCTTGCATTTCAAGACTGCTCAGTAAATGTTTGAAAGCAATGCTGATATGGTTGGTATGGCAACGCCAGGCTGGGGCCCTCTCCTGAAACCCCAAACACACAATTAGCCTTAGAGCAAGGCAGAGGTATTTGGGCAGCCCCTATCCTCTCCCTCTCCCTCTCCCTCTCCCTCTCCCTCTCCCTCTCCCTCTCCCTCTCCCTCTCCCTCTCCCTCTCCCTCTCCCTCTCCCTCTCCCTCTCTCTCTTCATCTCCCCTCCCCTCCCCTCCCCTCCCCTCCCCTCCCCTCCCCTCTCCTCTCCTCTCCTCTCCTCTCCTCTCCTCTCCTCTCCTCTCCTCTCCTCTCCTCTCCTCTCCTCTCCTCTCCTCTCCTCTCCTCTCCTCTCCTCTCCTCTCCTCTCCTCTCCTCTCCTCTCCTCTCCTCTCCTCTCCTCTCCTCTCCTCTCCTCTCCTCTCCTCTCCTCTCCTCTCCTCTCCTCAGCTGCACTGGTCATTAAGCAGCTCAGGAAGGCAGCAATCATCCCCATGACAGCTCCAGTTAATGAAGTTGCCCTTCATTAGGCATTTCCGTTCCACTTGAAAAGCTCTTTTATGAGGATGCTCCACAAACCTGCAGCAGAGATGGCCCTGCCAAGGGAGGATTTGGGGATGGGTGATACTGCTGTGGGGCAGCTAGACTGGCACGCTGGTGAGCAGAGAAGGCTGGCATCCCTGCCGATGCCTTCCTATGAGGCACTGGGACACTGCCATTGTAAACCCTGCACCCATCCATGGTCCAGCCTCAGCGCTCCCCGTCTCATTCCTGTATCAACCCTCTTCCCCAGCTGCAAGGCTCATAGAATCATGGAATCATGGAACAGGATGGGTTGGAAGGGTCCTTTAAAAGTCATCTACTCCAAGACTCCAGCAGTGAACAGGGACATCTTTAGGGTCAGGTTGCTTAGAGTCCCATGCAAACATTGAATGTTTCCAGGGATGGGGGCATTCATCATTTCTCCCTGTTCTCCAGAGCCCTGCAGGGTCCTGGAGGACAAGTCTCTGCAGCAGGCTCCACTATTTAAGTACATCCATGTCCCTAGTTAGGAGACCCATAGGGTCTAACCTTGACCCTTTCTGGGGACTTGCAGGTGGAGGAGAGAAGACAGGCAGGGGGTGACAGCTGCTCACTGGGAGCTGGCTGGAGTGGCCTGTGAAGAGGGTCATTTAGCTAATGCCTTGCAAGAGTGCTCCTAGATTAGAGAGCTCTAAAGTGCTCCGCTATTATCTGTCAGGAGGGAGCATCCTCATCTCATCAGGGACAGACTTGGTGAGCTGCCAGCTGCAGGGACAGGATTGAGAGATCCGCGGCTTCATGCCTTGGCTGATCTGCAGGGATCCAGCACCCCCAGGAAGGGCAGCCCAGAGTAAGCACAGGTAGCTGCTTTTGGGGAACACCATCCTGCAGATCCCAGACCCCCAGACATGCCCCCTGAGACAGGATGGTTTGTTGGTGCATGCTTCATCTCCCTGCTTCCCTCTCCCCTGTGACTTCCCCCCACCTCCCCTTGGGGCACTTTAGTACCCAGCTGCACCATGTCCTTTCTCTGTGCCTGGATGAAGCTCTTGTCATGCATCATCCACCCAGGGCTGCACATCCAGCAGACCTGGAACTGCCATGGCTCAGCCCAACAGATGTGGGAATGCAGCAGCGAGATAGGGTTGCATCTGACATGGGCAAAGATGAGAAGGAAGCAGTGCTCAGTTCTGCACCAGGCTATGGTCCTGGGTGGAGCTAAATCTGACCTGGGCAGCACAATGAGCTCATGCCCTCAGAGGGAACACTGAGTTGGGCTGGAGTGGGAGCTGAGCCTGAGTTTGCAGCTGGGCAACACTGGCTCTGACCCAGCCAGGATTTTAGCTACCATCTCCACCTGGACAGACCTCAGTTGCAAACTCTGATATCCTGCAGAGTTGTGGAGCTGAAGATAGATTTGTTAGGCAAAATCCCTACTGGGGGATTTTGGGGTGCTGCAAAAGCTGCGAGACAGGGGGCAAAGCCAGCCCTTGAAACCTGACAGTGCACACAAGGCTGCTCAGTAATTACATCCTGCAAGAGCTCTGCAGTCCAGCCCCAGGATGGGAGGGCAAACAAATGTGGTGGCACACAGCCAATGTCCATGGTGTCTTAACCTACTTCAGGCTGTTACTGCGTAGCTTTTGATGGGGCCAAAGAAGAGGCTGTGTCCATGCTGGGCACCATCTGCCAGTTCCTGTTCAGGGCACTTTGGCCACTGAGTACAGGTGAAAAGGTAGAACCTGCCATCCCCATCCCTGTCCCCCTTATTGCCCCCAAGCCCATGGCAGAATGAATGCAGAGAGCAGCAGTCACAAAGCATACACCACCCCCTTGGCAGTTTGGAATTGCACTGGCACTGCAGTCCCACAGACACACGTTGGCAAAATCATTGGTGGAGAGAGGAGTGGAAGAGAGGTGTCAGAGCAGCCCAGGATGGGCAGATGCTCCAGGAAACTGGCCCCCTGGGGGAAGCAGGTTGAACCCTTTGGAGTGGAGGGCACAGGTCCTCAGTCCCCATCCACCATCAGGTTTTGGGGACTAATGACTGAGCTGTCAGAGTATGGGATCACCGCAGGACAGCTGCATTGATGGCCAGGAGTGTGACAGGTAGTGTCAAGGATCTGTACTCAGTGGTGGGAATACAACAGACAGCCATTAGCAGCATGCATGGCAACTGCAGTGATGACCAGGGGTGTGACAGACAGCCACCAATAAGCCAGTGTGACAGTGAAGGGACAGTGATGGAGATCCATCCATAGACATGATGGACAGCTGCCTGTGGATCTGAGCAACAGCCATTGGCAAATGGCCTTGGGAGGTGCTGTCTGCAGCTAGCATCAGGAGGTGTCCTGCTTAGGTCCTAGTGGAGAGCAGGATCGTGTCCTCAGGATAAGGTCCCTGCGTGAACCCTTTCTGCTGTGTGGATCCCACACAGGTGGAGGGCACGGTCTGGGAAAGCTGCAGGGAACCAGATAGGTTCTCCCTTGCTCACAGGATTATTTCTGTGCTGCTTGCTGCCGGTGATGGGTGATGCTCTGCCACGCCCTCCCTGCACTCTCACACCGCAGCCCATCAGGCAGCTGGGTTTTCTCCCATTTCATGCTGCTATTGGCATCACCTCTCTCTCCTGAACCAGCTGCTGTGAGGTGCACCGATACCTCTCCAAACACTCCCTGCAAAGTGTCAACACTATTACCTCCATCAGCCAAACTTGTAATCTCCTGAAGAAAGATACCTTGCTATTTTGACAAGTTCTCTTTTCCATCACCCCCGTCTGACTGGCAAGAACGCCGGCTCATGCAGGCACCCTGCTGCTGCTGCTCCCGCTTCTTGGCAGGAGCCAAAATTTGTGCCGGTCTATCAAAGAGCAGACCCTTCCCCCTACAGCCTCCCAGGGCAATGGTGGCTTTGGTGCTGGGGGACAGGCAGGAGCTGGGCCATGCCAGGGTGGCACGAGGCATCATTCCCAGGCGGCAGGCTCCAGAAGCAGCCGCAGATGGTGAGCCCACACGCCGCGTCGCTGCAGCAGCCAGTGACCTACACGCGGGCGTCATGCGAGATTTTGGAGGGGAGAGGGGGGAGCTGACAAAAACGCACATTCCCGCTGCAGCTCAGCTCTCACCTCCTCCCCTGCAGCCCTCCTCCACCAGCCCAGCACTGCTGGCTCTGCCAAGAGCTTTCCTAGCCTGTTGCCATCACGGCTGCTCTAACGCGTGTCAAGCCACACACTGTGGCTTCCCAAAGAAGGCAGAGGATGAGGCAGGGGACCACATCTTCATTCTCCCCAAGGGGTGCAAGAGCATTCTGCATTTTCCACAGGGCAGAGGCTTGCAGAAGAAGATCTGGGCGGCAGCTCTGCTTTGATGGAATACCACACCCACCGACTGGGCCTTGGCCCATCCAAACTCCAGTGAGGAGCTGCCAATCCAGGCTCATCGAGTCCTGCTCCCAGAGCCTAGATGCAGGGGAACAACCTGGCTGTGCTGGAGGGACTGAAGAGCACCAGGGTGGAAAACAGCAAGACTGCAAAGCCAGTCAGAAGCTTGAGCAGGAGCAGAGTTGGAGTTTCTTCCCACCTTTGCTATTCCAGGAAACACTGCACTCAGGCACAGGCCCACTGGGCCAGGGCTTTCCCTGCAGAGGCACTTAAATCCTTCACAGCCTGTTGGCACACTCCTCCTCCACCGCATCCCCCTTTTTCCAGTCCTCTGAGGCTAGGGTTAGTCTGCAGAGATGTTTTCTTTTGGCCTCATTTACTGCTGCCCTCAACTTTTTCTACTCCACATGTATCCAAGCACCTTTCCACCATCCTTCCTTGGCCAAATAGTGCAAAATGTGATTCAACCTAAAGACCCCAAGAGAAGCATCCCTGGAGAAGGATGAAGCACAGACCAGGCCAAGGCAGGGTGAATAGAGGCTCTCTGCAAGGCTTCTGCAGCTGATGGAGTGAAGCAAGACAGGACCCGACAGCCACAAGCAGAAAGCAGATAAATCCTGTCTGCAGCCAGGCTTTGTGCACCTCCATCCAAGGGGGAAGGGAGCCTTGAGCTGGCTCAGGTCCTGGCACAACACCCAGATGCTGCCTTTCCCAGACCCTGGCTCTGCTTGTGGGTGACATGAGCTGCGTATGGTCTCAGATCACTCCTGGGTGAGACATGCAGGAGCAGCAAAGGTCTGTAATGGAGTTATTGCTGTTGTGGGATGTGTTGGCACCCACAGGTCTAGGGAGGGATGGCACAGGATAAAGAGTAGCAGTAAGGAGTCAGGGACCTGCCTGGCACCAGTATGTGGCACAAAGTAGAGCAAACCTATCTCAAATATGGGAGACTGGGAGCAGCCTTGAGGCTGCCCTGCCCCAGCTGCTTGTTCCTGGGGAGGCAGGGCACTGCAAGGGCATCAGATGCTCACTCCAGCACAGGCTTTTTCGAGGTGTAGAAGACCTCAGGGGTGGTGCTGTACATCTCCTGGGAGCCAGCAAACTTCAGCCTTCATCCCCATGCTCCCACCCCATGCTCCTCAAACTCTCTGCATGGGAAAGGTGACATCCCCGCTTTCTGCCACTCGCTGCTCTGCCAAGGTTTCCTGAGCCCCTGAGCACACCTGCACCACTGCACACATGTCTGCACACACAGGTCTGCATGAAGCCAGCCAGGCTCTGCCCCACAGAGGTTGGCATGGCTGGGGTGTGGCCTCAGCAGTATTCCAGTGACAGGAACAATTCAGTGGGGCTGAGCAGAGCATCCCTCTCCCATATCCAGGAGAGGAACTGCTATATCCAACCTGGCTAAGGGGCAGGACAGCCTTGAAGCTGCTTGCACTCTCCAGGCCCCTCTACTCTAATGTTAGCACTAATGCCAAGCCTGGATGGAAGCTTTTCTTAGGAGGCTGCAGAGGTTCTTGCAACCCTGAGTCAACCTCAGGTACAGCTGGTAGATCTTGAAGGGGAAAGGATAATCCTCTCAGGTAGTGGTGCTCTATCCCTGTGGGTGTCAGGAGGCCGAGTGACCATCTCCACCAAACAATATAAGGCAGCTGCATTAGGGTTGTGCCCTCTTCTCTAACTCTGCATCCTCCCTTCTGCCCTATCAGCTCCATCACACCTTCTGCAAGCCCCCAGTCCTGTGGTGTGCATCCAAGTGATATGCCATCCTGAGGACCAGGACAACCAAAACCCCAGCTGCTGAATTACACCAGCCACACAGGGCTGCATGTAGCCAGCAGTCATGATGCCACCACTGATCCCTGTCATGGTGAGGACAGGCCACCTGCAATGCTGACCAGCAGGCACTGGGTTAAAGCAGTTGATGGTAGCCTGTGGCGGGGGCACTGGGTCCAGGGAATACCCTGACAGGAGACCTTCACTCCTTTGTAGATGCAGCCCCATCTCTGTAGCCATTGAGGTTGTCCCTAAGAAAGAGACATCTCCACTGGGGGCCAGAGGAGATGCAGCAAAAGCTTTTATTGGTATCTCCCAGCCAACGTCAGCCTGGTTAAAAAAACGCTTCGTGCCTCAGAAAGCTGTTTAACACAGCTCAGGCAGCAATTCGTACAGGGACAGCAAACCAGGCTGCATCTGCTCAGCCCCAGTCACAAGCTCCCTGCTTCCTCCGTGCGTGTGTGTGTGTGTCTGTGTGTGTCAGTGTGTGTGTGTGTGCGTGCGCTAGACACAGGCATCCGCTCCCAGCATCTCGCTGTCTCCTGCATCCTCTGGCAGCAAGCGCAGGGCTCTTGCTTGCCAGGGCTCTTGCTTGCCGGGTCCCAGCCTCGCCGCTCCAGCCCCAGGTGGGGATTTGCTCACAGGGCGCAGGATGCGGTAAGCACCCGCAAGTGGAGAGGGGCTGTGGCCAGAGGCAGCGGCAATGGACTTCATGTGGACTGCTTTCTAGGATTTGTGCTGCTCAGACAGACCTCGACGCTGGTAAGTGGCTTTTCTGACACCACTGGCACTTCAACCTGTGCATGGCAAAGGCTGGCTGTATGTCGTGACACCCATGTGTGGGTTGTCCTGGTGCCCCTGGGGTGATGGTGCTCCTGGGATGGGATGCCTGGGGATGAGAATGGGGTGGAAGGGTCCTGCCCAGGCTTTAGAATCCTCATGTGGGCACTGGGGAGAGGGGCTGGGGAGGGAGATGAGGAGGAGAAGTGTGGAGCTGGGCACGAGCTGTATGTGCTGCAGGGGAAGGGATTCTGCTGTTGGAGCATTTTCATTCCCCTGTGGGAGATGGAAACGTGTGACACACCTATAAAATCTGCCATGGCGCGGCAGAATGGGCAGCCTGATCCAGCACGGAGAGCAGTCACAAGCTCAATGTCCCCAGGAGGGGGACACAGCACAGCTGGAGCTCCAGCAACGCCCTCAGACCTCCCCACTGGCCCAACAGAGCCCTGCAGAGGGTGGGGAGGGTATTATCATCTATGGACTTTCCCGCCCCACAGCAACCAGGTCACTTTGCAGCAGCAGCTCCAGCCGTGCCACAGTCCCAGCATGTGTTGTCTGCCAGGGCGAGGGGACAAGAAGGTGCTGCTGGACCACTCTGGGCAACCCCAGCCAGCTCCCAGAGGTGGGATGTGGAGAACCCCAAAGAGAGCCTGCTGCCTGCGCTGCCTGGCTCCCCTCACTCCAGGCAGGCAGCAGCTGGCAAGACAGGCAGGGCTGTGCCAGAGCCACAGCAGCTCCTCCCAGGACTCCTCTGTGCCCTTCAGGGTGAGCCCTGAGACTAAGATGCCAAGGGCCATGGGGTCTCCAGGGAGTCCTCCCCACTGATACCCCATTCCTCTGCCCCTAAGTCCACAGTACTGCTCATAGGAAGGCACATCACTCCCAGAGCCTGGTAAGGGCAGGGAGGAGGCCTCGGGGACCAGGTTTGTCCTTCTTCACCAACTAGGGAAGCCAAGAGGGCTCCTGCTCCTCCCACACCATGGCTGCATCCCCTTGAGAATAGGTGCAGAAGTGCCATGGACCTTGGTAATGGCATGCATCAGCCCAAGCATCCACTGGCACTTGGTTTGCTGGGCTTTGCACCGAGGATGCACTGGCAGGCAAGCAGAGGCCAGGTGGGGAGGAAACACCCAACTCTTTGGGCCACATCCCCAGCTCCCCATGCCACCTCCGAGCACAGCAACAGCCTACCCTTCATCCATGGCCCCCAAACATCCCCAGCACACAGCCCCAGCCTCCAGAGACGCCACCTCATACCCACAGCTGCTGCAACATCCCTGCACCCAAAGCCACCACCAATGCTGTGCCCACAGCTGCTGCAAGCCCCTCAGTGGCACACAGCCTGCAGGACTGTTACACCCACCTTGTGCCAATAGCCACACCGTAGCACATCCACCCCTGGCACACCTCCCCTCCTTCCTCCCCCCACGTAGCACATCCACCTCCCCATGTAGCACATCCACCCTGCGCTCCCAGCCACCACAACGCCCCTGCTGCACTGCGAAACACCCACCCGCGCATCTCCCACCCCCGCCCTGCACCCACTGCCACCCTCACGGCCAAATCTGGCAGCCTGTAACGCCAGCACAAGCCATAGGTGCTCCTGCTGCCACAGTGGGGAGTAGATTTCGGAGCCATGCAGGGACTGGCAGCTCTGTTTGCTTTGGAATGCTCTGCCCTGCTTCCTTCTCCCAGGGTGCCTCCATGCTGGCCACCATCCATGTCCCACTAGTGCCACACCCCCACCTAAAAATTCCAGCTGCACCAGCCTTGCCTCCATGCCTCAGTCTCCCCACGTGGAGAGCTGTGTGGGCCTGGGAAAGATAAATTCATGGGTACTCAGAGGATGAAGCACATTCTGGGTGAGTGTTTTGCTGCAAGGATGAAGTAACAGGGAGCAAATCCCTGCCAGAAAAGTACAAGAAATGTGTGGGGAAGGGGGTAGGAGTGCAGGATGTCAGGGCAAGGCAAAGGAAAGAGGTAGAAAGGTGCCCATCACCTGTTTTCTCTGTCCCTGGTGCTAACAGGGGTGTGTGGAGCTGGGTGTTTGCAGGTGGCTCTAACCTGTGCCCAAATGTAGCTCCTCTCTGGGAGCAACCTAAAAATAGGCCCTGTGTTGGCACCTGGCAGCCATGTTGAGGACCTGGTGAATCAGGCCAAAGTGAGCTGGGCAGTGGCACCTCAGGGGATAGCCACAAATAGCAGCAGAGACACCAGGGACACACAGGGACACAAGGGCTGCTCAGGCAGCTGAGCTGCTATGGGGCAATGGTGCCTCTGGTCACCCCTCTGCAAATCCAGGGGTCCATGGGAGAGGGAGGACCCCACAAGTCTGGCAGGACATTGAGCCAGGGCCAGGCTCTATGGGGACAATGTTCCACCCCACACAGACAATGGGTCAGGGAGAACATGGGGAAAAGGTGGTCCTGGAGAGTGCAGAGCAGTTTTGGGGTATCTGGGAAACATCAGAGCCCATGGAAAGGCAGCAGAATCTGGAGATGGAGTGCAGAGTGAGGCTGTTCAGCCTCCGGATGTGCGGGCAGGGTTTGGCTGTGCAGCATTAGCACAAATAGGGAGGATAGCGGGGCTGAGAACAGCCACAAGATGTGACAGGAGTGATTCCAGATTCCAGGCATGCAGCAGCCAGTGGCACTGAGGGTGGCAGGAGACATTTGAGGTGGCCTCAGGAGGGAACAGGAGACAGGGAGTCAGGCTGGGAATCTCCAGCAGCAATGTAGGGCAGGGGGCAACCATGCCGTGAACATGCAAGGGAACCTCCTTTTGTGGGGTTACATCACGCCCATACACCAGACAGCTGACTGCTGTCTTGGCACATCACAAGGTGGCTGGAGATGGACCATCCAGAGTCCCATGGCACTGCAGGGAGAAGCTGCCAGTATGCTAGGAATCAAGAGCACTGGTGCAGCTACTGGTAGGAGTGGTGTGCTGAAAGCTGGGGCCCACACCTCTCTTTTGGCTCTCCTCCATAAGCCCAGCCCTTCTGTGCCCTCTCTACCAGCATCTACCCAATCCTCAAGCAGGATAGGGCCATGATCTGGCCCATGCTTGGTGATGCAGGGACCTGCAAAAGTGGGGATGTCCCTGTGGTGCCCCCAGCTTGCAGGCAGATCCACAGTGCTGCCCAGTAGCAGGGCTGTTCCTGTCTATGGCCAGCATGATTCGGAGCCATCCAAGGCAGGAAGTGACAGTATGGTAAGGAGGCAGAGACACCCAGGTACCTTCCCTCCTGCTGACGCAGCCGCAGGGATGCTGTTGCTGTGGCTTAGACACATACCTCCAGCCCTCCTGTGCTCCCACCTTTGCAAAGCCCCAGGAGCTGCAGCATGCTGGGCATTAGCTCTGAGCTAGCACCGGGGTCAGTGGGTGAAAATCCCCCTGCCTTCATGTGTGCATGCTGCTGGGACACATACACGTGGGACAAGGGACACAGGTACTGCACATCTGGCTCTGTGCGTGGGAATCTGCCAGCCAATTGTTCCATGGTGGTGGGGGGAGGCTAAGAGACCAAAGATTGTGCTTGCAGCATGTTGGGGTGCAGCCTGCCAGCATGCTCTGCACAATATCACTGATGTGGGGCAGTTGTAATTACCCTGCCCCAGCTCCCTGCGTCGGCAGTGCCTGCAGCACCACATCCCCCTGCAGCAGAGAGATCCAGCATGTGCACACGTGCTGCTCATTAGCCTGCTACCTGGGGACTACCCTGCTGAGACTGGCGGGGCAGGAGATGGCTACTCCAACATTCCCCCACTCACACAGGCAGCAAGTGCTGCCTCCTGGTTCCTGGGCACCAGCTGGGAGATCTTGGCTGCAGCATCTTCCACAACACAACTCCAGTGGGGTTAGGACCCACGCAGGATGATGCTGTGCTCCAAGACACTGGGAGGCCAAACACTCCTCTCCAGCTTCAGCCCAGCCCTGTGGAGATGGAGACCAACCTGCTATTGCTGCTGCCATTGCCCTCCCCATTTTACCCGAAAAGTATCTTCCCCCAGTTCTGCAACCAAACACCCTTATTGGGATCCATGCACCCCAGACCCATGCAGCACTCCCTTTCCTTCCTGCACCCTCACACCTTTTCCGTGGCTGGCCCAGCCTTTCTATGTGGCTCCTGACCCACATTTTGGGGTGAAATGCAGGATGAACAGTGATCAGGGCAGCAGTAAGCACACATACACACACACATGTGAGCACAAGGAGTGAATTGAAATTTAGGGAAGGTAAGAGCACCAGCACCAGCCCTGCTATGCACCAGCCCTGAACAGAGTTGCAGGGAGGACACCTCTCACCCTTGGCTGGCCCGAGAGGCTTTCTCCAAGACAGAATTGGATGCATGCCAAAAGCAGGGTTACAGCTGGTCCCTATTCCTCTGGGATTTTGCTAGTCTGGTATGGGAAGGGCCTAAATATGTTTCTTACTAAGACAGAGTTTGCAAAGTAAAGATGAGTGAAGCAGGGTGCACCCAAAACAAGTCCCTGCTTGCTGCCATGCTCCCCAACCAACACTCACTCTCCATGACCAGATCTCTCCATGGCTTCAGGTCCACCTCCCCATGGCTACCATGGATGACCCCAGCACCCCCAGAACCAGTTGTAAAGGAGACAATTTCTCCCTGCCCTGAGTTGTTCCTCATACAGCCAGGGCAAAGCAACGAGGACACCTTTTTGGAGCCAAGGATATGGTGCAGGGCTGGGGAGCACTACAGGGCCTCAACACTGAGCACCTTTCTCACTCCTGCAGAGCCATGGGGGTGTTGATGTCCAGAAGGCAGACAGTGGAGAAGGTGCAGAAGGTCAGCTTGGCTGTGTCAGCCTTTAAGGATGGGCTGCGGGCAGAGGGGGGAGGCACACGCCGAGGCACACTGGAGCAGTCTGTGCAGGAGGGAGAGGAGGATGTGTCAGCAGGACCTTCCCAGACAGAAGAGAGCAGTGCTGCCAAGGCGGCCTGGGAACGGCTGCGGGATGGCCGGGGTGTGGAGCCCGAGGAGTTTGACCGAGCCAACAGGTTCACACCGCCCGCCTTCATCCGGCCCAAGAGGGAGCTGCATGATGATGAGCCTCTGGACATCAGCCTGGAGCAGCGGGAACAGGTGAGTAGACAGGACACAGGGACAGGTAGGGAGGTATGGGGACAGGGCCAGAGATTCAGAGATTCAGATTCATAGAATGGTTTAGGTTTACATTGGAAGGCACCCTGAAGATCGCCTAGTTCCAACCCCCTTTCCACGGTGGGACGCCTTCCACTAGACCAGGTTGCTCAGGGCCTCATCCAACCTGGCTTTGAACAACCCCAGCGAGGTTCCAGTGCCTCACCACCCTTACTGTAAAGATTTTTTTCCTAATATCCAGCCTAAATCTGCCCTCCTCAAGCTTCAGCCCATTCCCTCTTGTCCTATCACTACAAGCCCTTGTAAAAAGTCCCTCCCCAGCTTTCTTATTGGGCCCCTTTAGAAGGCCACTATCAGGTCTCCCTGAAGCCATCTCTTCTCTGGGCTGAACAGTACCAACTCTCACAGGCTGTCTCCTTACGGGAGATTTTCCATCACTCTGATTATCCTCATGGCCCTCCTCTGGACACACTCCAGCAGCTCTATGACACTCTTATGCTGGGGAGCACCAGAACTGGACACAGTACTCCAGGTGGGGTCTCATGAAAACAGAGTAGAGGGGGAAAGGGGGAGAATCACCTTCCTCATCCTGATGGTCATACTTCTGATGCATCCCAGGACATAGTTCACCTTCTCAGACGCACATTGTCAGCTCATGTTGAGTTTACCATTAACTAACACCCCCAAGTCCTTCTCCTTGAGTCTCCTCTCAAGCCACTCCTCGCTCAGCCTCCACTTGTGTTTGGGACTGCCAAGCACAGAGACAGGGCCCAGGGATCTGCAAGTATCCCCAAAGCCTACTGGGCATTGACAGCCTCTTCAGGCAGAGCAAAGGTGCATCAAAGTGGCTCAACTGGACAGGTGGCTAGACTGAGCAGCAGGAGATGCCACAAAGGGTGCAACTGACCAGATGTGCCTCGGAGGGATCCCAAGGTGTCTTGTCGAGAGAGTTCACTGCCGGGCACAAGTAGCTCCAGCTTTGATGAAGAAAGGACAATTAGATCCATGTTAGTCAGCCTACAACCAGACAACCCACCCATCCACACTGCCGCCCAGCCCATCAACAACCCAACATTTTATCTGCCTTTGCCCACAGTCCTACAACCCACCCATCCACATCCATCTGCCCACCCCCAACAAGCCTACAGTCCAGCACACCCACTGCCTTACAGCTTCTCTGTCCACACTTGCAATCACCCAACCCACAGACCAGCATTTTAACTACCCACCCTACTACCCTAAAGACTACCCACACCCTGGCCATCCACACCTGTAATGCTACACCTCAGCCATAGACCCACAACCCTATAGCTGGACCCCTATACTCTCCATTCATTCCCACAAACCCACTCACCCTCCTCTAACCCCACCAGCCATGATCCCTATGACCCCACCACCCATCTATTCCCTATGCCAGCCTTAAGAAATCCCACCCTCCTATCTTCTCTGTCCATCCCCACCAGCAAAGCACCACCCTGACACTCATGAAACCAGCCCCTCTGAGCAGCTGCCCATCTCTTCCCAGGTCCTTAATGACGAGATGTGTGAGATCTGTGAGGTGTGGACAGCTGAGAGCCTCTTCCCCTGCCGTATCTGCAGCCGAGTGTACCACGACGGCTGCCTGCGCCGTATGGGCTACCTGCAGAATGACAGCGCCGTGGAGATGACAGAGACAGCACACACCGAGACAGGCTGGAGCTGCTACTACTGCGTGAGTGTCTGGGGTGGGGGACATGTGGCTCCTGCTGGGTGGTGGGTGCTCCCCAGGGAGCTGTGCCCAGCATGGACATGAGCAGGGTCCCACACCACAGCCTAGTCCAGGGCAATGGGACTGTCCAGCTTCACCACCCTGGCCTGATGGGGAGCCACCCAAAGCAGGGGACAGCAGCCCTTTGCCACCCCAGCAGCCAGCCCCCAGCACCTTGGGGGGGGATGTGACACCAAAGCCACTGGGCACATAAGGAGCCATAGTGGACTGAAAACAGCATCCAAAGCACTCCAGCACCCCCAGGTGACATGCAGCACCATCCCTCTTTGAATGCCCAGACCCACTTGCCTTCAAGGGACCTTGGTGCCATGACACAGCTGGGTGCTCCTCCAACCTTGTGCTTTGCCCCATGGCTCCTCAATTTCCCTCACCCCAGGACAACCTCAATCTCCTGCTGACAGAGGAAGAGATGTACAGCCTGATGGAGACCCTGAAGCACTGCAAGATTATTCCAGGTATGGACCCTCCCTGTGGCAGGTCCTGAATGGCTGGGGAAGGTAGCTGCGGAGGCAGGTCCCCCTCCCTGGGCACTGCACAGCCCATTTGTCCTTCACAGAGACCTGCCTGACCCTGGATGACTTCCTTCACTACAAGCATCTGGTGCACAAGCAGCAGTTCGAGCAGCCCATGGCTGAGGCGCAGGAGGAGCAGGCAGCCCTGCAGTTCTCTGCCCTGGACCCTGACAAGAAGGGGCATATCGAGTGGCATGACTTCCTCTCCCATGAGTCCATTCAGCTGCTGCAAAAGCTGCGGCCACAGGTACGGTGGTGACACCTGGGGCTGACTCCCACAGTTGGCACCCACAACCACAGCACCTCAGGACAGCTTCCACCACTAGCACCCATACCTGTGGCACCTGCAACCAGTTCCCAGGGTACCTGGAGCCAGCTTCTGTGGCCAGCACCCATGATTATGGCATCTGGGCCTGATCCCCATGGCCAGGTATCTCTGCCAGCACCCACAACCATGACTCCAAGGCCCATGACCAACATCTATGGCTGCAGCACCCAGGCTGCTACAGCTGACATCCATTCCATGGCTGCAGCAGCTTGGACTGGTTTCCCATGGCCAGCACCCATGGCCAGGCACCCGGGCAGGAGACTCCCACAGTACTGGGCACAGCATCAGGGGGTTCCCATGGAGCACGTGCTCCCCCTTCCCCTTTCACTCCCCAGAACGCCCTCCTGCGGCTGCTGACGGCCAAGGAGCGAGAAAGGGCACGGGCAGCCTTCCTGGCCCTGGACCAGGACAGCGACGGGTTCATCGGGGAGGGCGAGTGCCGCCGGGCCCGGCATGCTTGGTTCCACAAGCACCAAAAGGAGACACCATCCTGCAATGTCAGGTACGGGGGACACCCACCCTGGGGTGCGGGGGTGGCACTCCTGCGGGGACTCCCCCCGCAGCCCCAGCACCTACTCAAGGGGCTCAGCATACAAATGGGTGCTCCCCTTCCTGACACCTCGGGGGCCCCCACAGCCCTGCCCTGCCCCTGTGCGCCTTCTTCCCCCCCACTGCCACCACCTGAGGCGGAAGGGGAGGGGACGAAGAGCACCGTCCCGCTCTGTCCCCGCAGCATCAGCCACGTAGGGCCCATGTCAGAGAGCAGCCCTGCCAGCAGCGGCAGTGGCAAGAGCCAGGAGAAGATCCTGCCAGCCACGGAGCGTGAGGAGGCCAGGTAAAGCCGGGGGTGGTTGGGAACACACACCCCCGTTTTGGAGAGGATGCTGAGAGGTGGGTGGTGAGCTTGTGTCTGCCCTGCAGGCCTATCGACTGGCCCGGATTCCTGCGGGAAAATGTCATCTACATCCTGGCTGCCCGCCCCAACAGTGCCGCTCTCCACCTGCAGCCCCCCGCCTAGTCCCTGCACCACCATCCTGGGCGGCGAGGCCCCTCCTGCCACCGAGACCTGCCCTGCCCCTTGCTGTGGGCAGAGCCGGCCAACGACTGGCTGGCGGGGAAGTGGCCACACTGCCCCCTCCCTGCTGCTGCCGCTTCGGATTGGCTGTGAACAGAACGCGTGCTGCGGTCTGATTGGTTGAGGGATTGGGTGTGGCTCTGGGGGTCTCTGATTGGTGGGGGGGAAGTGGAGAGGGGCAGGGAGTGGCTCCACTGCCCCCATCACCCACAGACCCCACTGTGGGAAGGGGTCCAGTGCATGGGGATGCTATGGGGCACAGGCGGGACCCCTGCCTTAGACCCTGCTGCAGGTAGGGGTCCAGTCCTTGGGAATGCCATGGGGTACAAGGGATGGCCCCACAGTGGGGTCCAGTGCATGGGGATGCCATGGGGTACGGGGGATGCCCCCTCACCAACCCCACTGCAGGAAGGGATACAGCCCTTGGGGATGCCACGGGACACAGGGATGCCCCCCACAGAGTCCACTGCAGGGAGGGGTCCAATGCATGGGGATGACATGGGGCACACATGATGACCCCCTCCACACCCACCCACAGACCCACTGTGGGGAGGGGTCTAGTGCTTGGGGATGCCATGGGGCACCGGGAATGCCCCCCACAGACCCCACTGAAGGGAGGGGTCCAATGCATGGGGATGACATGGGGGCACAGAAGGAATTCCCTACAGACCCACTGTAGGGAGAATTAGCACTTGGGGATTCCATGGGGCACATCACATGCCCCCCACAGACCCTGCTGTGTGGAGGGGTCCAGTCCTTGGGGATGCCATGGGACACATGGGGTGCCCCTCACATACCCCACTGCAGGAAGGGGTCCAATGTACGGGGATGCCATGGGGTACAGGGAATGCCCCCCACAGATCCCATTGTAGGGAGGGGTCCAATGCATGGAGATGACATGGGCTACACATGATGACCCCCCTCCCCCCCTCCATAGACCCACTGTGGGAGGGGTCTAGTGCTTGGGGATGTCATGAGGTACAGGGGATGCCCCCCCACAGACCCCCTGTGGGAAGATGTTCAGTGCCTGGGGATGTGCCAGGGGGCAGGGAACCTATTGACCCCATGATCCTCAGCCGCACAGCACTGGCGTATCAGCACCTGTAGCCACCAGGGACCTATCCCCATGTGGCTACAGAGCAGGGTCTGTCCACAGGGAGAATTGGGGTTTGCGCTGGTTCTGGAACTGGTTCTGGGTGGTTATGGGGTCAGAGTGGAGCCTAGAGCAGCCATGTGCCCCCAGCTTCCTGCAGCTCCATGGGGACCATTTCATGCCAACATTGAATGTCCTGTGATGGAACACCAGAAACAGAAAGCACCAGAGGGCCAAGTGGGCAAGGTCAAATGTTCGGGAGCACTCCCCTGTGTCCTTTGACCCCTCTTGTACCCTGATCTCATGAGATGCTCTTCTCCACCCTGCTCAGCAGTTCAGCATTCTGGTACCACACTAGCCCCACTCCAGCATGTCAGGTGGGCATCTCCATGTTGCTGGAGGCATTAGTGCCACGAGTGAGGAAAAGGCAGAGCCCAGAGCCTCTCTGGGTGTCAGCTGCGGGGATGAGGCATTCACTGGGCAGGGCTGATGCCCAGCAGCCTTAAGGTGGATGGATGTACTCTGACTGCAGTCAAGGACTCCTGGAAACCTCACTCCATGCATGCTAGGGTTCAGGATGTCCAGGTCCCACAGCAGCCCCAGTAGCTGTCCCTCTCATGCTCTGACCCCTTCCTCACAGTACCCTCAGCCTCTTGCTGCCCAGTATGCCCTGGCTTAGATGGGGCGCTCCAGGATGTGCAGAGTGGTTGCCCCTTCACCTCCAACCTCACCCGCTGTGCAATACGGGCACTGTTTCACTCAACCCCCCTTCCTCAGCCAGGGCACAGGTACCCTCTCCAGGGATTTTTCTCACTGCAAGACAGGGAGGCACACCAATGCCATAACATATTCCTCTACTACCATGGTATGTCAGGCCAATGGGGATATTTTGGATGCCAGGTCTGAGGTGGGGCCAGAGCAAGGAGGCGGCCATGGGTGCACGGGTCGCAAGCCCTCCTCTGTACTGAGAAGCGTCCATTAAACAGCTGTGTCCAACCAGCCTCTGCCCGCTGTGTCCAACCAGCCTCTGCCCGCTGTGCTTTCAGGGCTTCTGGCTTCCCCTCAGGGATTTCTGGGCAGCCAACAGCTGCCCGTAGCATTTAACCCCCTGCCTCATCTTCACATCCCTGTCTAACAGGCAGCCTCGGCCTTATGTCCCCAAAGTGTCCCACAGCAGCAAGGAGGGGACAGCCAAGGCGTGAACACAGGACACAGCAAACCTGGGATGCCCCACATCTCACCGAGAGAGCAGGCAGTGGGGAGAGTGCCTGCCTGACCCTGCAACCACCCCAGCTCCTGCAGTGGGAGGGACACTCATCCACCAGGATGAGGCTCCTCCTTGCCTGCAGAGGCACTGGAGGATGCAGAGCACTGGGGACCAAGTATGGCTGGATGCTGGGAACAGGCTGTTTGCAGTGGTGATGGGAAACCTCACATAACCTCACGGAGAAAATAAGGGTCCCTGGGAGGAGGTGTTTGGAGTGTGAGCCACATGACTGGAGGTTCCTCCAGTGCTAGCCCTATCCACGGAGCTCTGAAGGGAAAGCTGTGGCTGTTGCTGGTGGCATGTGGTCTGTGGGACCCAGGCTGCTGGCAAAGGGGGCTCATCTGCCCGGTGGGGGGCTTCCTTTGTACAGTGCCTGTGCTGCAGCTGGGAGGGGAGTGGAGCCTGAGAAATGTTCCTAGGGGAGAACTGGGAAGGAGACATTGCCCTGGCAGCATCAATAGGGTCTGTGGGGACACCAAGCTTCCTCATAGAAAGCTGGACTTGGATATTTCAGCCTATTGTCATGGCTCTATATCCAGATCACAGCAGTGGTACCCAGCTGTCCCTCATCAAAAAGCCAGCGAGCATTTTGGCCCCCAGAAGCCCCATTAGCTGTAAAAGCTCCCAGGAGAGGCCACTCATCACCTTGAGGAAGAGGACCGGTACCTGGACTTTGTGTCCATGCTTTTTGTGCCTGAAGCCAGGATTCTGTGGGTGGCTGATACCATGAGCTCTGCCAGTGGGGTCAGGCTCCAAGGAGAGGAGACGGTTAAACTGCTGTTATTGTTACAGCTACTGGATCTGAAGAGCAAGCTGGGGCAGAGCACAGGTCCTGCTGCTCCACTGCCAGCACTCCACACCCATGCTCTAAGCACCCCACAGAATCCAATCTGGGAGGAGAAAACTCCTCTGGACCCTAATCCAGCTCCTTTCTGCATCCAGCCCTTCCTCTGGGGACATGGGTTAAGTGGCTTTCCTGGCCCCAGCCTACTTTGCCACCAGCTTGGAATCCCTTCCAGGACACGAAGACAACTAGTGTCCTCAGGGACCTGAATAATGAGGGCCTCGGGAGGCCAGGCTGGCCGGTATCCCCTCAACAAGGGCTGGTGTCACCACATGGTGCCAGCTGTCTGACACACATGTTCTGTGGCAGCTGCAGGTCCCCAGCAAGTGCTCACCATGGTGCAGAGTGTGCCCCAGCCACCTGTGCCTCTACACAGGCAGCCTCAAGGTCTGGGCAGAAGTGGAAGGACATGGTGGGGAAATGGGTAAGGTGATGCTGTGACTTCTCTTAGCTGTCATCTGTTCCTCTGAGACTGGTGACCTCAGAGACTGTGTCCCCAGAAAGTCTCCATGGCCTTCAAACTGCCCTCACAAATGCTGGAACAAACTTCTTCCTGAAAGCTGGTGCAAACCTCCTCACCACCTGAATGCTGGAGCAAATCTCTCCCCAAATTCTTGTGCAATCTTCTCACTAAACACTGGCCTTTCACTGAACAGTGGTGCAAACCTACCTACTGAAAGTCCTGGTAGCTCTAAACCAAAGGATTAGGGTGCTTGTGTAGGACTTAATGCTAGGACAGGAACCAGCTGTCCAGCCCAACCGCCCCCCAAGACCCCACAAGGAAGGAGAGTGCAAATTCCTGTTGTAGTGACAGTGTCTGTGCAGCCCACGTCTGTTGTTCCAGGGCTGTCACCCATCACTGAGTGCCAGGCAGCATGCGCTGTGGTCTCTGCAGGCTTTCTTCCCTAGTGGTGGGGTTCCCAGCCCCAGGGCTCCAGCCCTAGCATCAACCATCCTGGAGACCTGAGGGGCAGCTCCAGCTCATTTGCTGTTTTGCAGGAGGCAGTGGTCAAAGCACCAGCCACCCTCCACCCAGGCTGTTCTGCAGTCCGCAAGGGGACTGGAGAACCTCATGCTGTCCATCCTGGCTGGCTTAGTGACCCTGCTGTCCCATGAGGACTCTGGTGGGGAAGCAGTGCCCAGTTCTGCAGGGAGGTTGCACCCTCTGCTGGGATGCACAGCCATTCACAGAATCCTAGAATCATAGAACACCATGTTGGAAGGTACCTCAAGGACCATCTCGTCCAGCCTTTCTTGGCAAAAGCACAGTCTAGACAAGATGGCCCAGCATCCTGTCCAGATGAACCTTAAAAGTGTCCAGTGTCGTGGACTCCACCACTTCCCTGGGGAGATTATTCCAAAGACAGACCATCTGCATGGTGAAAAAAAATCTCTATTTGCACTCAGTCGAAATCTCCCCAGGAGTAACTTGTACCCAATGCCCTTTTTCATGTGACTCCTGGTAAACAAAGAGTCTCCACCCTCTTGTAGACACCTTTTAAATATAGGAACATGGTGATAAAGTCTCCCTTAAGCCTTCTTTTCTCAAGGCTGGGAAAAAAAAAAACAAAACAAAACAACAACAACAAGAAAACATTCTCTCAGCCTTTCTTCATATGACAGTTTCCCAGTCCTCTGTGTTTGTGGCCCTTCTCTAGACCTTCTCCAGCCTGTCCACATTGTTTTTTTTATGGCAAGCAAGAACTGAAGCTGAACACAGTATCCCAGGTGTTGCCTGACCAGAACTGAGTGAGATAATGATTTTATCTCTGCTGGTGATGCCCTTGTTGATGCAGCCCAGCATCCTGTTGGCTTTCTTTGCCACAGAAGCACACCGTTCACTCATATGGAGCTTGTTGCCCACAAGGATCCCCAGATCCCTTTCCACAGAGCTGCTCTCCACTCAGGTAGATCCCAGCCTGTGCTGCACTCTTGGATTATTTTCTCCTAGGTGCAAGACCTTACACTTTTCCTCGTTGAACTTCACCAGGTTCTTCTCAGCCCACCCCTCCAGCCTATCCAGGTCTTCTTCCAGGGTTGCTCTCCCTTCCCAAGTGTCCACTTCCCTACACAGTTTGGTGTCTTCAATAAAAGTCACCAGGGTGCGCTTGATCCCATCATCCAGCTCGTTTACAAAGACATCCAACAGCCTTGGGACTCCACCCACGACAGGCTGACACTTTGAGTAAGAGCTATTTACCGTCCCCCTGCGGCGGAGCAGCTCATTGCACAGAGCTGCTATCCACCCAAAACCTCTGTTCGTGGGCAAAATGGGTGCTTGCCTTTGCACCCCAGGGTGCAGAATAGCACTCTCCTCCAATCCTGAGCACTCCTACATGTCCCCAGGACTCCCCTGGGCTTGGCCAGGTGGTGTGGCGTGTCACAGAGGGGAGGTGACTATGGTGTGCCTCACACCAGAGGCAGCCACCCCACACGGGGGATGTGTGTGGGGAGCTGTGCTGACGCGGAGGAGATAGGGCTGACTCACCGGGCTGAGACAGTGTCTCCACGAGCCATGGCATATGGCTATTGCAAGATGTCAGAGCCCCATCTCATTGCTGCCACGGAACCAGCCAGGGACCACCATCAGGAAAAGGCTGCTCTGTGGCCAGCAGGTGACAGTGACGGTAACAGGCACAGCACCTGGAGACAGTGCCGCTCCAGTGGCCTTAATGTCCCTTCCAAGGCACAGCAGCAGTGATCACGCCGAGCAGCTGAAGTGCCCCTTCCCGAGATGCAGGCAGGGCGTGGGAGGAGCCGGGTGATGGGGACGGTGGAAGCCAGCGGGATATGGGGTGCGGAGCTGGGATGAGGAGGATGGATGTCACAGAAGTGACCTTCCCACCCTAAGCTAGGGTCCCTAGAGGAACCAGGGCCCTGGGGGGTGACCTCGAGGTGGACTAAGGAGTGAAGGGGCTGTGAGGAAGAATGCGGAGGGCCGAAAGAAGCGTGTATGAGTCCCCAGCAGACTGGTGGCCACAGGGTGTCGCCTCCGCACCGCAGAGCAGGTGGGGCCATTTTTGGACCTGCAGACTGCACAAATATCCCTGGCTGCTCCGCTGGGTACGGAGGCAGCGGGCAGTGCACGGGCAGTGGGGAACAAGAGCATGCCAGTATGTCATCCCAGAGGAGTGGAGGGGAGGGCACAGCACAGGAGAGGAGGAGGGATGCAGGGACTTACTTCCATCGCTAGATGGCATTTTATAGGATGGTTTGTGACCCCGTTCTTCTGACTCAAACCTTGTTCTGACCCCAATCTCCCCCCCCCCCCATAGCACTCTCCTCCTCCACAGTTAATTGTGCCCACGGTTAATTGTGCCCACAGTACAGGAGACAGAGCTTGACCCAGGCAGCCCTAGGTTCTGCAGTCTGGAGTGGGCTCCATCCTCTGCAGCACCCAGAAACTGAGAGACTATACAGGCCTTGGAGAAGAGGGACTGGCACAGAGCTCCGTGGGGTCTAGTGCCCCTTCCCCACGAGGTGCACAGGGAGCCAGAGCCCTCTCCTCTCTGTGTCCCCTGGCAGAAGACATGGGCATCCCCTCCTCTGCACAGAGCCACTACACTCCCCAAAAAGCCATGGGTTCTTTCCATATCCAGTACTGCCACAGGGCTGGGGCAGGGGCAATGACGCCCTGTTTGTATCAGCCACATGGTGCTTTGGTCCACAGGGCAGCCAGGAGAGAGCCATATGGGATGTGAGCAGGCAAATGGGTTTCCCTCCTCAGTATCTCCTTTAGTACACTGTCAGGAGCAGCCAGATGAGCTGCCTCAACAAGACCTGATGGCTGCAGGCACTCCAGCCCCCACAAGGGGCTGTGCAAGGCTTCCCACCAGTATGCCGTGCCTCTAGCTCCTGCCACCCCCACGATGCTGGCTTGGTGGCCCTGACATAGCACAAGGCTGCCAGACACTGCCTCCTGTTCTTGTCACTCTCATTCCTGGTTTCCTCTCCGCAGCGCAGCTGCACCTGTGGACATGGGGTGCCTAAGAGGTGCAAGAGATGCGGAGGCATCCCCTCCTGAGATGAGGAAGGCCACGATGTGGTGCCAGGCCTGGTGAGCACCTTGCTCCCGGCAGCAGTTTTGCCATGATTGCTCTCACAACCTACACAGCAGCCAGTCAGGGTATCTGGGTCCTTTCCTGCCTCAGTCTAAGGCCATGCAGCAGCAATGCATTAACACCACAAGTTCTGGGTGACTCCCTCCCTGTCTCCTTTCACCTATTGCCCTGGCCTGGCAGTAGGATCAGAAGCTGGCCCCAGATCTGGGCTCCTATGTCCTGCTGTTCCACTCTCTGCAGAACCCTGCACTCTGCTGGCCCCCATGCAGTCACTGTCAAGTACAAGGGCTATCAGCTGCTGAATCATGGAATGGTTTTGGCTGGAAGGGACATTTAAAGGTCATCTAGTCCAACCCCACTGCAGCAAACAGGGCCATCTTCAACTAGATCAGGTTGCTCAGAGCCCCATCTGACCTGATCTCATATGTTTCACGGGACTGGGAAGGAAAATTATTTGGGGTACCATGAAGGGCAGGACCTGCCTCCCATTTTGGCTGAGGGTCCAAGCCCTGCAGCTGGCATCAGAGCAGATGCTGACAGTCCTTCCAGGTAGCACAGTGGGTAGCTGTACAATGCCAAGCATGCCCCTGTGTGCCCCAGCATCCTTATCACACCACATGTGTGCTGTACATCCTAGCATACCCTCTTCATCTGGAATGCAGCCCTGAACCTGAGAGCCAGCATATGAGTCCCCTCTGACCCTCCCCATACCCTTGTGTCAAGGCATGTGATATGGACACCTGTAACAAGGCATCACTCCAGGACTAATCTGGCAGTCCCAAGGGGCCTGGCTGACTAGGGAAGGAGGAAAGCAGACAGGGTACCTGGAAAGCAGGGATTTGGACCTCAGCCACTCTAGAAAGGCAGCACCATGCCTGGCAGAAACAGAGGCACCCAGCCAGTAGCCATCCAGGGACACAGAGCCCTCTTTGGGTCATTTGCAAGCCCACCCAGCATCGACAGGGCCACCTGGTCCCCAGACCAGGGGTTAGGGGCTTTGGCAGTAACAATGCAGGTAGTAAAGGAGCAGGCACCTTGTGTTCAGCATGAGGCACCCTGTGACCCAGCAGTGAAAAGCACCGGGGGCTGGAGTGACTGATCCGTGAGGAGCAGCACGCATCTATATCTGCCTCACTTGGCTAAGTGTTGACTAAGGGAAGGAGAGGAGAGCAGTCTGTATACCACTAGGCAGAGGAGGAATTATTTAGGCTGGAGTGAGGGGCTAGAAGAAGATGGGTGGAGAAAAGGTGGAGGCTGGGTGGGATGCTCTGGCAACATTTCCCTACTCCCAGCTGGGACCCAGGCTGGGTACCAGCACAAGAGCTGGGGGACTGGGAACTGCCAGTTCACTTTTGGGGGCAAAATACTTTCAGCCAAGGGAGCATCCTGCCCTGGCCCCACCCACACAGCCAGGTGCTGGCTTGGAGACCTTCAATTAGCAAGGCAGGAGAGCCAGCATCTCCCACTCATGGAAAACACCCAGCAGCTGCCTGCACAGGGCAGGCTCCCAGACAGGCACAGCCCTGTCCTGCCCTCCCCAGAAAGCAGCCTCTGTGCAGGAGTTATTTCTGCTGGCCTCAGGGCCATGACACTCCTACACTGGGGCCAGCCCCCCACCTGCAGACAGGCTGCACCACACTGCATCAGGCCAGCTGCTAGGGGACAAATGGGCATGGTCTTGCCAAAATTCACCTTGGTAGTCATAAAATATTAATGGCAGAGAGAGAAAGGCAGAAAAATGACCCTGCTGTGCAGCATCTGTCCTGAGCCCTGGCTTGGCACAGTGGTGCTCTCACATGAGCACGCATCACATAACAAAAATCAAAGGCAGGAGGAGAGGGTGCCAAGACCCAGGGGCTCAACATTCTCTGGCACCAATTGCTTCTTCCCAAGAACAAAGGGACCCCACCAAGCAAGTCATTCCAACAGCCAAACAGGTGCCAAACCTCACTCTTTGGGTCACCCCATGCTTTAGGGGCCAACAGCAGGATAAAGAAGAGCATGGTGCAGAATTTAAATGTATGTTACAATCAGGAAGTGGTGATGAGGCTGAGTGTGAGCCTCATCATCTGAAGATCTATAGGTTACAAGAGCATGACCACAGTCCAGGGTGGTGCAGGAAAGCAAATTAAGAAAGGGGCTATAACCCAGTGGTTTGTCAAACAACCCTGGCTTCTTCATTTCATGACTCACTTTCACATCCAGGGACAGGGCTTCTACCACCTCTTTGGGCAACCTGTTCCAGTGTCTCACCACCCTTATGGTGAAGAGCTTCTTCCTGACGTCTAATCTAAATCTTCCCTCCTCTAGCTTGGAACCCTTCACCCTAGTCCTGTCACTACCCAACACCCTAAAAAGTCCCTCCCCAGCTTTCTTGTAGGCACCCTGAAGATATTGGAAGGCTGCAATAAGGTATCCTCAGAGCCTTCTCTTCTCCAAACTGAACAACCCCAACTCTCTCAGCTTGTTCTCATAGGAGAGGAGCTCCAGCCCTCTGATCATCCTCGTGGCCCTTCTCTGGACATGATCCAGCACATCCAGATCTTTCTTGTAATAGAGGCTCCAGAACTGGACACAGTACTCCAGGTGGGGTCTCACCAGAGCTGAGCAGAGGGGGAGAATCACCTCCCTTGACCTGCTGGCCACACCTCTCTTGATGCACCCCAGGATGTGGTTGGCTTTCCGGGCTGCAAGCGCACACTGGTCACTCATGTTGAGCTTCTCATCCACCAGCACCCCCAAGTCCTTTTCTTCAGGGCTGCTCTCAAGTCAGTCACTGCCCAGCCTATACTGGTGTCTGGGATCAGGTCGTCCCTCCAGGACCCTGAGCAACAAACAATGCCAGGGGAGCATCAAGCACTGACAGGGGAGTCCTGAGAGGCTGGTGACCTGCCAGGACTCAACCCTGGGGACCTCTAACCATCTCATCAGCTCCTATGCACAGCAACACCTCTGTCAGGATCTGGTCTGGGCTGGCAGGTCCCTGGGCTGGCAGCAAGGTGGGATTCAGAGGCCACAGTATCACTTAGGCTTCGTTTCCCATCTTCTCATCCTCAAAGCAACCTCACATCCTCTTCCAACACCCTCTGCGTAGCCTGGCAACGGCAGTACCAGCATGGAAACAGCTGCACTGGCATGGAAATGGCAGTATTGGCATGGCAACCTGGCTGCCATTGGAGAGACAAAAATGTCAGGCAGATCCCTCCTTGCCCTGGCTGTCTCTCCGGTTCCCAGTGCTGTCCTGTCTCCCCTGGGTACTTCCAATGGACTGCATAACAGGCTCTGCCAGCCTTGCCTCTTTTTTCCCCACTGCCTGTCACTGCATGAGATCGGTTGCTGGGTCTCAGCCCAGGTGTCACAGGTCCTGGCATCTAGGGAGCGACAGTAACACACAGACATTCCTCCTGCAGGAAGGAGATCCATATTCCCCTTACCTGTGCCACAGCAAACACCTGATTGGAGAGGCATAAACTTGTGAGACCCACGCAAACGGTTCCTCTGGGGTTTGACTGATAAGGGCTTTTTCCTGCAGCCAGTCCTTTTGCCTGCTGGATCCGGTCTGCCATTCGGGGCCAGCCCTCCTTTGTGCTGGGGAGGAAAGGCGCTGTCATCCCCGGGTAGGTGGAACACTAGAGTTGGCCTCCTCGCCCATTTGGACAGAGGGATATCTCCTCAACAGCAGGCAGGGAGGGCAGCCGGAACATTTCCACTTTCTAGGGAAGGACATCCGGCAGGGGCATCAGAAGTTACACAACGCTGCGCCAAGCAGACAAGGCAGCAAGCAGGGTGGGGGCGCACGCCAGCCCCCAGAGTGAATTCCCTGACGTGGCAAACATCTCCTGAAGCCCCCTCGACGCCCACCTGCACACGCAGGCAGGAGCCCACACACATACGCAGGCAGGAGCCCACGCACGGTGCATGCCTGCCTGTAAAGGAAAAGCCTCACCAGAGCCTGAGCTGAAATAGTGAATTGCCTCATTCATTCAGCCGCTCCGGAAGCTCTGCCCGTACATGCAAACACACAGGCGGGGAGCCGTGTGCCGCAGACGAGTGCGCCCACCACTGCGCCCTCCAGGAATCCCTTCCCCAGCCCCCTTCTTCGCCACCCACTCCAAAATGCCAGCACAGTCTGCACCCCTCTATGTCCCTCCATGCAAACCACAGCTCTGCAGGTGGGAAACGCTGCTTGGAGCAAATTTTGCACGCTACTGTCTACATGGCATGGTGGGGTGACCCACATTCCTGGGAGGGGGAAATGCCTCCCTGACATTTTTTGCTCCAAATCAAGAAACTCTCATGTGGAAGATGCCCCCTTAGCATACCCATAAGCACTCCCAGCCACGTGTGCTCCCACAGCTTGGAGAAGACCCTTCTACTTGGGGTGCTTCTGCAGCAATAACCCCTCCCTTTAGCCCCAGCAAGAGCAAGAGATGAGAGGCACTGTACAAGACATGGCACATGCCTAGCATGGGGGACACATATGTGCATGGCCTGTATTGTATGAACACCCAGTGACATATGCACATGAAGTATGCATGGACAGAAACCACCATTTCTAACCTGGGAGGTCTGGCCTTGGGTTGCCGCCCAGCAAATGCTCCCCTGGGATGCACAGGCTCACAGCACACACACCTGTGTGCAGCTTCTGGCAGACACAACCTGTGCCTACACATGTGCACACTCCTGGCACCCTTTGAGAGGCACAGCTCTGCAGATTCCATTTGGGTTTCGACATCCACAGGGCACATGTATGTATGGCCAGGCAGAAACAGGGCAGAGCAATGTCTACAGTCTGCACACCTGAGCCCTGGCATGACTTCACTCTGCTCCTTACTTAGGAGCAGGCATCCTTACTTAATTCCAGGCAAGTGTGGGACAAGTGACTGCACTGAGCAGGGAGATGGAGCATATTCAGATAATTTCTTTTCCTGGAATAACTTCTTTTTTTAAGCCCTGAAAGGTGCCCAAGAAAATATCCCATCTCCACCCCCAGCCTACTCATGTAGCAGCCTACCAGCAGCACCAAAATGCAGTGCAAAAGAGGCAACCAGCCCAATGTGTGCAGCACCCACGAGCATGGCATCACTCCCTGGTCTGGGTCCTTCTCCTGACCCAGCATCCTGGCATCTGTCAGCTGTCACATCAGGACCTGCAGGATGAGCACCAAACTCAATTCCTTCCTCTAATCACTGTCACAGACAGATGCCAACATCTGTGTTGGACCTGGAAGTTTTCCTGCAGTGGGGACAGTTGCATCACTATGATCCAAGGACACAGGCACTGGACTCCCCACCTCAAGGGTGCAAAAGCATCAGCACCTGCAGTCCAGAAGCTGTAACCTGTCTTCATCTGCCCCCTCAGTGGCTGCTCTTCCCATTCGTCTTTGAATATTCATACTTTTCCTCAAGCTTATCTAGCATTTCAGTCCAGACACAGGGGCTTGATTCTGCACAGGTTGCTTTTCCTCCTTCATGACCCCAGGTCACTCAATACTGTTCCTGCCAAGAGAGGCTTTGTTTTGCCAAAAATGAGTCTTGCCACCACCACAGTGTGTGGAAAGAATCCCGAGGCCCCTGGTGCAGTTCAGCCACTCTCCCCAAGCCCAGCACATTGAACGAGTCCTGCTCTATGTTTTTGTTCCCCTCCAGTAGCAGCAATTTCTCCTCCCCACCTGCCTCCCACTCTCCATCTTCCTTCAGGCTGTACATTCAGTGCCACTGCCCTAACTGAAGGTTGAGGCAAAGCAGGGAATTAATTTGGGGTTATATTTTCTTAAACATTAATTATTCCAGCTCCTTCTCACACAGAGACGCTGCTGCTCTCCTCATTTGCTCCCTAATTGCACAACACTAAATTTTCCCTCTTTGCTGGTTCTTCCAGCAAATCCAAGGGTAGCATTTGCATAGTTTTGCTTTCAGCTTAACCCACTGCCACCCCCAACCAGGCTCAGAGGTATCTGCTTTGTGATGGTCCAGCAGAGATGACAGCCACCACCTTTATCTTGGTGCCTTGCAGCAGCTTTGGGTACCATGTGCCAGGATGAAACCTCTTTGAAATCCTCACCATGGGTAATGGGATGTGGCTTTGAGAATTAGAGCCCAAACATTCCAGATGCAGCCTCACAGTTCAGTAGCTGTTCAAGGTCTCCAGACACCTTAACATCCACAGCACACCTTAAAACTGATGAGCACCAGGATCCTACAGGGGCCTGGCTGATGTGGCTGCTGGAAAGCATTGGTGGATGCTGGGGAACAGCCAATCTCTTTGTTCTGTCCATTGGTCTGGCTTGAGAAGAGAGCCTGGGGCTCTCACTGCTCTTGGGGTCTCCTCTTAAGTCAGTATTATAGAGAGGAATGTGGCAAGTGTTGCAGGTGATGAGCAGGAGCTCCCTTTCATCCTGAGCAAATACAGGAAGAGCAGGATAGCAGGTCAGTGGATGTCTTCGAGGCTGCCTGGGCAAGATTAGTCTCCTTTTCCCAAGGAGCAACAGGTTCAGCAAAAGCCCGTGCATGGAGTAGCCATGACAGACAGCTCTGCCAGGCAGGAAAGGATGACTGTGCTCAGATACCATTGTGACCAGCACTCAGTGAGACCAAGTGAAACCAAAACCTCCAATGACCGCCCTCTAGGCCAGATACATAAAAAAGACGCTTGACTTGAAGATCAGGAAATCACAGAATTGTCTCAGTTGGAAAGAACCTCTAAGAGCAAGTCCCAGTATCAACCTAACACCACCACAGCCATTAAACCATTTCCTGAAGTGCCATGTCTACATGTTTTTTCTGAACCCTTCCAGGGATGGTGACTCCATCATCTGCCTGGGTGTGTCGGTGTGAGCTGAAATTCCCCCCCCACCGACAATAACCAGGCTAGCCCAGTCTGGAAGCAAATGAAGGCTGTATTTACAAGCAGAGTCTAAAATCTACAATGAAATGCAATGAGTATGTACAAATATACAAAATACACAACATTTACAAATATATACAATCAACAGAAAAGCACAACCCATCTCCCTTTGCTTCCCCTCAAGGGGACCCTCCCAAAGGGGCCTCTCTCTCCCAGGAGCTTCCCCCCAGACCCCCCTGGACAGAGAAGCAGAGTTAGTTAAGCAGAAAGTTGTTAACTTAGCTGCCAAGGTCAGTACGTGTCATCTTCAGCCAGAAGAGAAGAAGAAACAGCAGCCAGACAGCCCAGCAAGTGCCCCCACTGCAGAACGCAGAATGTGCAGAGTGCCTACTTTGTTTTGGGTAATAGTTCTTAAACATTTCTATCTATCCAATGGAAGTGTTTAGAACAATCAGTATTTTGCTTTCTTACACCCAATAGTGACTTATTTACATTCTTTCACTTTCTCTGTTCTGAACTTTGCAAGGAAAAATTAAAAAGACAGTTTCAAACCATCACACTGGGTAGCCTGTTCCAATGTCTGACTACTCTTTAGTAAAGAAAATTTTACTAATATCCAATCTAAACCTCTCCTGCTGCAACTTGAAGCCATTTCTTCTGAACCTATACTTGTTACTTAGGAAAAGGTACCAACATCCGTCCCACTACAACCTCCTTTCAGGTAGGCCTCCTCTTCTCCAGACCAAACAATCCCAGTTGTTTCTCACAGGACTTGTTCTCCAGACCCTTCACCAGCCATACTATTCCTGATACAGCCCACCTGGGCACATTACTGGCTGATATTCAGCCAGCTCTCAGCCAACACCCCCAGGACCTTTCCTCATGGGCAACCTTCCAGCCAGTCTGCCCCAAGCCTGTAACATTGCCTGGGGTTGTTGTGAACCAAGGGTAGGAGACCTGGCAGCTGGCCTTGTTAAACCTCATACAACTGACCTCAACCCATTGATCCAGCCTGCCCAGAACCTTTCTTCAAGTAGAGCAACAAGTTCCACCCAGTTTGGTGTCATATACAGCCTTACTGAGGGTGCACTCAATTCCCTTCTTCAGATCATTGATAAAGATATAAAAGAAAATTGGTTCCAGTACTGAGCCCTGGGGAATACCACTTGTGACTGGCCACCAACTGGATTTAACTCCATTCACCACCACTCAGAGCCTGTCCATTTTAACGCAGCTTTTAAACACAGCTTTTAATGCAGGGGAGAATCCACCCATTCAAGTCATGAGCAGCCAGTTTCTCCAGGAGGATGCTATGGAAGACTGTGCCAAAGGCTTTACTTAAGTCCAGGTAAATAGCATCCACAGTCTTTCCCTCATCCACTAAGCAGATCGTTGTAGAAGGAGATCAGGTACATCAAACAAGACCTGCACTTCATGAACCTATGCTGACTGGGCTTGATCACTTGTTTGTCCTGCATATGTTGCATAATGGCTTCAAGATGATTTGCTCCAAGACCTTCCCTGGCACTGAAGTCAGACTGACAGTCTGTAGTTCCCCAGATCCTCCTTCCAGCCCTTCTTGTGGATGGGTGTCACATTCGCCAATCTCCAGTCAGCTGGGACCTCCCCAGTTGGCCAGGATTGCTGGTAAATGATGGAAAGTGGCTTGGTGATTACTTTCACCAGCTCCCTCAGTATCCTTTGGTGTGTGCCATCTGGCCCCAGAGACTTGCTTATGTCTAAGTGGTGCAGCAGCTCACTAACCATCTCTTCCTGGATTGTAGGGGCTTCATTCTGCTCCCCATCCCTATCTTCCAGCTCAGATGGCTGGGTATCCAGCAAACAACCAGCCTTACTACTAAAGACTGAGGCAAAGAAGGTATTGATTACCTCAACTTTTCTTTGTCCTTGACCACAATGTTCCCCCCAGCGTCCAACAATGGACAGAGATTCTCCTTAGTCCTCCTTCTGTTGCTAATACATTTGTAGAATCACAGAATGTTAGAGGTTGGAAGAGACCTCTAAAGATCATCTAGTCCAACCTCCCCCACCCCCGGCAAAACAGGACCACCTAGGGCAGGCCACACAGGAACACATCCAGGTGGGTTTTGAAAGTCTCCAGAGAAGCAGACTCCACAATCTCTCTGAGCAGCCTGTTCCAGTGCTCCATCATTGTCATGGTAAAGAAGCTTCTTCTCATATTGGGGTAGAAACTCCTGTATTTCAGTTTGTGCCCATTGTTCCACATCCTATCTCAGGGCACCACCGAAAAGAGACTGTCACTGTCATCTTGATACCCACTCCTCAGATATTTATGGATGCTGATAAGATCAGCATCTCAGCCTTCTCGTCTCAAGACTAAACAGACCCCGTTCTCTCAGTCTTTCCTCACAGGAGAGAAGCATTTCTTGTTCTCTTCACAGCTCAGCTGAAGACAGACCAATATCCAGATGGGCTTTGGCCTTTCTAATTTTTTTCCCCACTTAGCCTCATGACAACCTTGTAGTCCTTCTGAGTTGCCTGCCCCTTCTTTCAATGACCATAAATTCTCATTTTCCCCCTGAATTGCAACCAAATGTCTCTCTTCAGCCAGGCCCACCCTTTTCCCCAACAACTTGTGCTTCAGCACATGGGGACGGCCTCATCCTCCACCTTTAAGACTTTCCTTAGTGACCTTAGTTCTCTTAGTACACACTAAGTGTCTGGTGACCCGTAACACAAGTTAACCACTGATCACTTCGTATGTGACCCACATCCCCACACCTTGGAGTGAGAATGGGCAGAGAGGGAAAGCACCCTTGCTCTGATCTACAGCTGCGTCACCATATCCTCAGCCAGTCCCTGCCAGCTCACTACCACATCCCCTCCCAGTTCAACCTCAGCACTGGTTGGTGTCTCAGGCTCATGATAAAAGGTTCTGAGCAAGGGTGTTCCAAGCCAGCAGCAGACAGTGACCTAAAGATCTGCAGAGTTACCAGAGCAGTGGCACAGTGCCATATGGTAGCACCAAGGGCTGGCCAGCACAAAGCTCCAGAAGACTGATCCCAGGGCCTCACATCTCCATTCACTTGCAAGTCCACCTGTCTTTTCAGAAAACTCCCCATAACAACTCCCAGGTCTTTTTTGTTTTTTTGGGGGGTTGGGTGGGTGGGCTTGGGTGTGGGGTTTTTTTGTCTGTTTGGTTTTCTCAGAGGTCACATATTTGGTAGCGCCACAGAGGTATTAAGCTTCCTACAGCAGTCAACTAGCAAGACACTTTGTGTCCTGAAGAATGCATTGCATCTTGCCACTGCCACCTCATCTGACAAATTAAGGATTAGATGCCAGGCAGATGTGCAAAAGGAAAAGCATCAGATGGAGGCACTCCCAAGAGAGGCATCAGGCTGTGTCTCCAGCCTGGACACTACCCACCTCCAGTTGTGACCTTCAGGGCCAACACGCCTGCTGGGAACACACATGGATGCCCCTGCCCTGGAAAGTAGAGACTCAGGATGTGTTTCAAGGCCAAAATTCCCCAAATGACGGAGTGGCTGAAGAAACTGGAAGAGATCAGTGTGCTGATAGACTAGAAATAACTTAGTTAAAATATAACTTGGAGAAAGCCATCCCCAGGAGAAACCACCAAGTGCTACAGGACGCCTTTGCTGAGGAAAGCAGAGCAAAGGCTGGAAGCTGAAATGGAGCCAAGCCAAACTTCAGCACATGTCCTCCACGTGCAGATGGGTTCCCAGAGGCGACCAGTGCTATTCAGGCTCCACAGCACGGCTGGCCTCCTTCCAGGGGGAGTCATGGGGTGGCAGGTGGGTAGCAAGGAGAATACCAGAGGCTGCAGTAGTGCTGCTAGCTCTCAGCTACCACAGCCCTGAGATCTCAACCACAGTCTAGATGCTCCAATCTGAGTTGACATTTTAGGACCCTTCAGGGTAGGTTAGGCCAAACCAAGGTGTCCAGAGGCAGGATCGAACTTGGTGGAGCCTTGCTTTTCCCAAGCTCTGCCCCTGAAAATCACTGAAGCATCTCTCACACTGCTCTTTCCTCTTGCCCCTGGGTCTTGGTCACTCCAGCAGTTCTCAGACACAGCTGGGGACAGCAGAGGACTGGAGAGGACTGAGTGTTCCCACACTCTACTGCCCACTGCCATGAAGAGCTGATCACATCTACCCACACACACTCTGTGTAGGTTGCAGAAGAGCCCTGGAGCTCATCTGAGGGGGTTTGCAAAGTACAGCCCAGGAGGAGATCTCCAGCGAGGGCCATGTGCCAGCACCGGCTGGGAACCACTCGAAAATAGAGGCAGGAAGGGAAAAAAAAAAAACAAATAATGAAAACATAGCCCAGCTGGCAGCACAGACGCTGCCAGGAGAGGAAGCAGCAGGTTGAGTCAAGGACACGGCTCATTATACCACCCCCGCAGGTGCGGAGCTCTGAGCAGAGCGGCAACGGCCGGCACCTTCATCCTCAGGACCAACCAAACGCTATCATTATGGCTAAGTGCAGCTTCCGCCCCCTTCTCCCCACGTGCCCTGGGGGACCAGGCAGGCTCTGGTGAGACTCAGTGCCACGTGGACGTGGGAGATGCTGCTGGAACAAGCTCTTCCAGTGCTGTCACCATCCTTGATCGTTTTCATGGCCAGCCTAGATAAAGCCCCAAGCAGCCCACTCTGATCTTGTGGTTATACTGTCTGTAGTGCAAGACCACCCAGGAACTATCTGCATCTGGATTATCCCATGCTCAGAGCTGAGCAGGCACAAGCCCATGTCATGCTGGGGCTACTGACAAGGTGACTGGGAACTGTTAAGAGCCACTCAGATTTGGTGGTTTCCTTGGGCTAGATGAACCCTGAGGAAGATGATCCCCCATGTCCTCAGGATAGGGGTCACCTGCATAGACAGCAGTTTCAGCAGGAATCAAGACCCAGGCCTGACCTGGAAGGTGACCCATCAGCATATCCTTGGAGATGCACCAATCTCAGACCACAGCAGGAGGCAGGGAACAGGGAATTAATCTAACAAAAACACCACAGGCACGGATTTTTTTCTTGCAGCCCTTTCCTCATCTTGTAGCTCAGGGTGCTGGAAAAGGCAGGCGGTATCTCCAAGGATGGGAACAGGCAGGAAGGAGAGACAGTACTGAATGCGTAGGTGCTGCTCTTGCTGTGGAGAACGGAGGACAAACCCCACTGCTGCCAAGCCCAGTGTCCTCAGATGCATCTCCCCAGCTCCCCCAGCCACAGTTGCCAGAGACTTCCTTGTGCTGCACCGAGCAGAGGAGTCAGAGCACGATGGGGGTAGCACTTCTTCCTTATCTGCTTGGACACAGGGACATTAAGATCCAGCTTGGAGGGGGTGGTGGCAGCAGCAACAGGAGAAAGATTTCCTTTGCATCCAGCACTCATTGCAGAGCTCAGGGGCCTCATCTGCTCAAGCCTTCAGACATCAAGGAATGGTATTTTAACAGAAAGACAGCCTGGGCTGCAGGCCCCCATGTCCCCATCCTCCCTGGGACAGAGCACCATGGGCAAAGCCTAGGAAAGACCCAAAGCTCCAGGGGAACACACTGTGCTGCTCAGTCCTGCCACCTCAGGATTTCCCACACCAGAAGCACCATCACCAGGGCTCACAGCCTTTGTGGATTTCTCTATTCAGGAATTTGCATAATTGCCTTTTGACCACACCTTCTCTCCACCCAAGGCCACCATTTCCACATATTAATCAAAAATACTTCACAAAACATGCTTGCACCCTGAGGTACATGAGGTACCCCATTATGGCAAGGGAACTCAAACTCACCTTCCCCCAGCCGCACAGGATTTTATTATTCCCTGTCATGCCTCCCTCAGTCATCTCTTCCCCCAGACGGAAGAGAGTCAGTTTATGTAATTGTTCCTTCTATGGAAACAGCTTTGTACCTTTAATTATTCCTGCCATCCCTCCCTGCAGTTTCCCGGCGTGTCTTTAAAAGGGAGCGGACGTGCTGGCAGGCAGACAGGCTGTGAAGGAGGAGCAGCTTTGGTTAAGACACCCACTGCCCCCCAGGAGAGAGGCTGTGGTCTGTCCTGGTCCCAATCCTGCCCAGCTTTCAGCAGCAGAGGGGCCACATCCAGCCCCTGGACCAAAGCTCTTGTTTGTCCCTGGGCAGGCTGCACACAAAGCAGATCGTTCGTGAGCATGGGGACAGTCAGCACCAGCTCCCCCACACCGGGGCCTCCAACGTCCCTGGCAATGAAAAGCCAAAACAAAAGCATTTGCAAGGCCAGGGCATTGGCGTGGGACAAGCAGCACAAGTCCTCTGCGCCAAGGGTACAGGGCTGGCTGAACAGAGCAGCAGTGAAAGGGCTGAGTAACAGCAAGTGCTGGTTGAGTATCAGAATGGTTCAGCCACTGTGCTGGGAGTGCAGTGTACACTTTCCCAGCTTGGAAGGGCCCCACAAGCAGCTCAGGAGGGAAAAGGAGGAGCTCAGTAGCTGCTCACAATCTATCCTGGGGAGTCAGAACCTCCAGTTTACGAAACAAAAGGGAGACCAATGCTGTGAACCAAACCACAACCAAGAACCCAGAAGTTAATCCAAAATGCCCTATTCAAACACCTCCTCAATAAGGGAAGGTGAGCAGTACTTACAAACAGTACCCTCTAATCACGACAAACATGGTAGAAGCCACAACCATCCACATTGCCGTCCAGCTTCACCCGTGAGATGCAGCATCTGCTAGTCAGGCTGCTTCTCCCCTTCTGGCCTCTAGACAGGTCTGAAGGTAGGATACTGTCCTGAGAGGGATCATTGCTCCACATCAATGTGATACCTCCACAAGGGCAACAGGTGAACTTGTTTCTCAAGATGGGCAAGGCTCCTAGGACAAAATCCAGGACACTAGGTCCAGACAGTTCCTCCAACCAGGAGTTGCCTTGCTCCATGTCTGACTGTGGCCAGAATGTGGTAAAGACCAAGGAACTCAGTAAGTGAAAGCCCAAACACACACCCACCCTCAGAAGATGTGTGATGGGGTGGGGCAGAGAGACAGCGCTGGGAGCACATCTAGCTCAGCCAATGCAGCTCCCCTCCTTGCTGTCCATGTCTGCTGGGTGACTGCTGTCCACAGAGCTGGGGTGACTAAGGTGAGTAGATAAGAAGCAGTATTAAACACAGACCCTAAGCCTCACAAAGGACCCAGGCTTTGGGGTCTGATGGCTCTTTCCTGAAGAAAAACATACCCCAAGGTGCCTTTGAAGGAAGACATTCTTTAACATGAGGGTGGTGAAAATCTGGCACAGGTATCCCAGAGAGGTGGTAGATGCCCCATCCCTAGGAACATTCAAGGTCCGGTTAGATGAAGCTCTGAGCAGCCTGCTCTAGTTGAAGATGTCCCCTGCTGACTGCAGAAGGGTTGGACTAGTTTTAAAAGTCCCTTCCAACTCAAACCTTTCAATCATTTTATGATTCTGCAATAAGGTGAGCCCTCACACCCTCCTAGGACTGAAGAGCCTCAGCCAAAGTCTCTGCTGCAGACAGTGGCCTCATGACAATGGGTGCTTAATGCAGGGACAGTGAGCAGATGTTCACCCAGCATCCCTGTCAGACAGACCCTGACCACTCCGTGCAGCCACTTGAGACAGGCCTTGCTCAGTCAGCCCCATGCTGAGCGGAGTGCTGCCTTGTGAAGGCATGAAGTTGTGGATGCCCTGTTCCTGGAAGTACTCAAGGCCAGACAGGATGGGTCTTTGGGCAACCTGGCCTTGTGAAAGGTGTCCCTACCCATGGCAGGGGAGGTGGAACTAGATGATCATTAAGGTCCCTTCCACCCCAACCCATTCTGTGTGTTCATGACCAGCTACAGAGAGTAATAGTTTGTGAAATTAACAGAAGACATCCAAAATGTTCACTTGGCCTGCTCCAGTAAACAGAATTGCTGTTGCTTTTAGAGAGCAGATTGGGTAAGACTAACATGGAATCAAACGCCACCGTTGCAGACTGATTAGAAATCACTTTATTTCAGGGCAGAGACCAGCCTCAAAGCAATCCATACTTGCTTTCCCCTACATTGTTATCTTAGGAAACAGCCCAAACCCCTCCCTGGAATTACGGATCATCCAGCACAGCAGTTCCCACCAACTGCTCCAGCCTGGGTCAAACCTGAAGCTGAGGAGAGCTTCCCAGCTCTGCCAATCGCTTCCCAGCTCTGCCAATCGCTTCCCAGCCTCCTTCTGCACCCCCAACCCTGCCTGCGGCCTCACTCCCCTCGAAGCAGCCGCTGCCCACAGCACGAGCGACGCGGGCTGCGCAGGCCTCATCACCGCAGCACCTGTACACACCCCGGCTGTGGAGCCCCCCGGCCCTATTCAAGCCCCACGCAGGGCGGGGACGAATCCCTCCGTCCCCCCGCGCCCCGGCTCCAAGCCGTAGGAAATCTCCACACCTGACCCGCACATCCCGCCCCCGTCCCCTGACCCGGAGCCCAGCGAAGGTGCAGGGGGGCGGTGTTTGCTCTGCCCCGCTGACGTCACACCCTTCCAGAAGATTCCCCCCGAGAGACCCTGCCGCTACCACTAGGGGGCTGACCAATGAGAGATCCACAAGGGGGCGGTGCCCGCTTGAACTGACCAATGGAAGGCAGCAGTAGGAAGGCGGGGCTCAGCGGGCGGGTCCCGCCTCTCCTTCAAAAATAGTCAATGAGAGCGGGGAGGTGCTGTGATGGACAGCCTGTTGGCCCAATGGGGCGGAGCGCACGCGGGCGGGACTCCCGTGGCGTAGCGGCCGCGGGGCGGTGGCGGCTCAGCAAGCGCGCGGCGCCCCGGGACAGCGTGAGCGGTGAGTGCCGCGGGCGGTGGCTGTGGTTCTGCCCCATTAAGCCGCCCTACACAGCTCCTGGTAACAGCGTGTCCCTGTGGGGCTGGGTCACTCCGCCTGCCCCGTGGGGTGACAGGGTGTCACTGTGGGGCTGGGGGGGCTCCGTCCACCTGTCCTGTGGGGTGACAGATCGTTACTGCGGGGCTGGGTCAGACCCCCTGCCCCGTGGAGTGACAGTGCATCACTCTGGGAATCGGGGGGCTCATTCCCCCGGGCTCGGGAACGACAGGGTGTGTTTGGGGGCTGGGTCACGTACCGTGCCCCTGTGGGGCTGGGGAGACTTAGTGGAGTCTCCCTGTGGAGTGACAGGTTGTCACTGTGGGTCTGGGTCAGACCTTCTGCCATATGGGGCTACAAAGGGTCACTGTGGGACTGCATCAGTCTGCCTGATGCCACGGAGTGAGAGTGTGTCACTGTGGAATTCGGGGGGCTCTGAGGGTCTCTGTCAGCCTTCCTGACCTGTGGGGTGACAGAGTGTCTCTGTGGGACTGGGTCAGTCCCTCTGCCCTGTGGGATGATAGGGTATCACTGTGGGGCAGGAAAGACTCAGACTCCCTGCCCCATAGAATAACAAGCTGTGTTTGTGTGGCTGGGGAGGGCTCAGTCTCCCCGGCCCATGGAGTTACAGGGTCTCACTGTGGGGCTAGGGTGGCTCAATACCCCTGCCCCCGTGACAGAGTATCACTGTGCTGCTGTGGAGGTTGTGGGTGGGCTCAGTTCCCCCATCCTGCAGGGTGACAAGGTGTCACTGTGGGGCTGTGTCACGTCCCCTTCCCTGTTGAATGACAAGATGTCACTGTGGAGCTGTGGGAGCTTAATCTCCCTTCCCATGGGGTTACAGGGCATCACAGTGGGGCTGGGGAGGCTCTATTCCCCTGTCCTGTGCAGTGATGGGGTGTTGCTGTGGGGCTGGGGAGGGTCACTGCCCTGTGGAGTGACAAAGAAGTTTTGGGGCAATGAGGGGGTCACCTCCCCTGCTCTGGGATGTGGGAGGGTGTCACTATGGGATAGGGTGGGAGGCTAGCCTTTGAACACACATGGGGTGGACAGGCTGTCCTGATGAGGGGGTTAAAACTCAGCCTTTCAAAGCGTCGCTGTGGGGTAGCAAATCAGTCCCTCTCCCCTTGAGGTGACAGTGTTTTGCTGAGGTACTGAGAAAGAGAGATTACCTCATCTGCCCCTTCATGTGTTGGGAACAGAGGCTAGCAGCTAGTCCCATTGTCCCCAGAAGGTCACAGGGCTTTCTTATGGGGCTGAGGGCAGGGGAGGAAGGGCCTGGCACTTCTGCACCCATGGGTTTGACAGGGTGCCCAGGTGGGATGCTGGGTCAGGGTTAACTACTCTGCCATATCTAGTGACAGTTTGTCTCCCTGGGTACAAAGGGGATGGGAGGAAGGGGTTAATCCCCTTACCCCATAGCATTAACAGTGAATCCAAATGGGGCTGAGAGGAAGAAGTTAAATCCTCCCTCTTTGGGGCTTTAGTACATCCCTGTGGGGCTGGAGAGGATAATGAGTGAGAGTTAATCCCTCTCTCCTCTCCTGTTTTGGAGCTGTGTGGGGTGACCAGGAAGGGGATACCTCACACTCCACACACCCTCCAACCCTTCTTAGGGGCTTCAGTGTATCCCAGTGGGGTTGAACTAAGTGGTGAGGAAATGGGGAACCCACCCCAGGTAACAGTAATGAGGTCGGGGGAGCCAGCAAGGAAAGGGTTAATCATTGTCCCCAGTCGAGGTGACAATATCCCCAAGGAGAGCTGTTGGTGACGAAGGAAAGGGTTAACCACTTTGTTTCTCGTGGCAGACTGGATCCCAGTGGGCCTGAAGGAGTGGCAAGGGGTCTTCCCTGGTCACCTCTCTGGGGCCGTGCACTAGGGCACAGTGCAGGACTGAACCCCTCCCTGTGCTGGTGATAAGTCCTCACCAAGCGCCTAAATGGATCACCCCTAAAATGCCCTTTCTTGTAGGGGGTGGGCTCTTAACCCCATCCCCACACAGGTCTCATCTCCCCAGAGCAGGTAGGCAGGGGTCATGGTGTGGGGGATGCAATGAGGGAATTTAACCCCCACCCCCATGCCAGTGTGAGCACCCCAGTGGAGCTGGGAAGGGGAGACACCGAGGGGCTTTACTCTGTTACCACACCGTTCTGAGTATCCCGCTGGAAAGAGGAGATCCTGTGTGAAGAGGCAGAAAGGGGGACTTGACCTTGTCCTAATGCGGGAGGCAGAGCCTTGTGAGTGTGAAAATGGGGGTCCCTATCAGGGGAGGCGCTGAGGAAGGTCTTGACCCGTCCCCACGCAGACTGGTGGTGGGGGCGTGCAGCAGAGCAGCGAGGGGAGGGTTAACCCCATCCCCACGCAGGTGCCAGCACCCCGGTGGGGCTGTCGGTGGGGAGGGGGAGGCGGGCGGTGCGTGTGGGGGCCTGGGGAGGGGATGATTCATTGCGGGTAGTCATGACATTGCTGCCTGGTTGCTTACGGCTGCCAGCCGGCACGGGCACGGGTGGCTCTGCCTGCTGCCCCAGCGCTCCGAGATCGCAGCCGGCTCCCTGACCGAACCCAGGCTCCGCTGCCATGCCGGCCATCCTGCTCTTCTGGAGCCGCGCGGAGAGGTACGCACCCGCCCCAGCGCTCACAGCGGCACCCGCCCGGGCACTGGGTGACCAGCGAGCCATCGCACGCCTAGTCATCAGGGATGCAGCGGGAGACGGGGCTGGTACCCGCCGAGGGCAGGATGCAAGAGCTGTTCGGTGGTGTCCTGATAGGGCTGCCTAGTTTCGGTGTGGGGCATCCGGAGAGGGGATGCTTTCTATGTGATGGTGATGAGCGACCAGAGGGGCGCAGTGGCAGCGGATTTCCTTGGAGTGCATGAAGGTGACTTCTCAGTAGTTATTGTGCCACAGGGCTCAGAGGAGGCACCGTTCCCAGTCACTGTTTGGGAGTGTGGTGGTTGGACCCCTTCTCCTGTCACCCAGTGAGAGGGATAGAGGCACTTGTGCATCTGAGGGAGATGCCAGGGAGGTGCAAATTGGTGACTTTCTTCTACATCACTGCTGCCCTACTTTTCTCTCTCTCCAATTTGCCTGGCAGGTGCACAAACCTGGGCATCAGCAAAGTCGTTTCTGGGGACGCTGGGGTGCTCCTGGCTGTGCTTCACGTTCCTCGTCAGGGGCTGTGCACCAGGGGGATGTGACGGTACTGGGGTGTCTGGGTGCCATGCGGCAGTGGCAGGGAGGGGATGCCAGAGCTGATGGCAGGAGTGCCGTCATCCAACATCTTAGGGAGAAAGCGTAAAGAAACCAATTAAAAGGAAAATTACAGTTCAGCAAGCGACTCCATTGAAGGGTCCCCTGCGTGTGGCTGGGAAACGCTCAAAGAACAGCAGCTCCCTGGCAGCTCCCAGGCAGCACTGCCTTCACATCCACTGTCTGTTGGAGCTGTCCTGGAAGCAGGGGTCAGTGCCTGCCATAGCCGTCAGGCTGGCAAGGAGCTACCTTTTTGGTGCTCCGGAGGAGCTGGAGCAGGAGGATGGCCATGGGAGCATCCCTTGGCGGCAGCAGCGGCATCCCCGGCACAAGCCGGCACCTTTGTCTCCGCCATCCTCCCGCCGCCCTCCGGTGCCTCCCGGTCGGGCACACAACAGCTGCTGGCGCCTGCGGACAGCCGCGATGTTTAAAATAAAACTGGAGCCTTTAAAAATGACAGCATGGACTCTGAATGTGTTCGTAAAGTTTCGGTAAGTGGGCATCTGCCTCTCAACCTCATGTCCTCATCAAACCATCCGTGCTCATCCCCGGTGTCCTGTGGTGGCCTTTGTACCCTGAGATGGAAAAAAAAAAATCTCAGGGCTGTTGCCAGGGTGGGTTTGTTCCTGTAGATAACTGCCAAGCAGGGGCATTATGTCAAAGGATTGCTATTCAGCTGGTGCGCTCATCCAGCAGTTGCATGGGCTGATGTCATGTGCAGGACCAGAACAAAGATTCGGTCTTTTCTTTTGTGATTGCAAGGGGCGGACGGAGGCTGGGCTTGCTTGGTTTGGCCAGGGAAAGTCTATGGGTTCCTCTAAGGCTGGGTGATCTTGACTTGTCTGAAAGTGCCCAGACTGGGAGGGCAATACAGGGCTGGCTTTGCTCACCAGAAACCTGCCCTGTGGTGCCTTCCCAGAGCAGCCCCCCCACTTCCCCACTCCCCGCTCCCGAGGGGGTTAAATGGGAAGGCAAGGAGAGGATGACTGAGCAGAAGAAGAGAGGAGTAATGGGAGAGAAGCAACGGCAAGTCGCAGCTGATCCCTGGGAGGTAGGAGGGAAGGAGGGAGGCTCAGCGGGGACAGAGTCGTGTTTTAGCATCATCACTGTGCATTGTGAGCGTCGCCTCCACAGCGTGCTGTAGCCCACCAGGTCACCGCCCTCACTAGCAAGGTAAACCGTGGCATGGCGTGGGGATATATTTCGCTGCCGAAATCACTCCCTCCCTGATCCCAGCTGGACAAAGGGGTCCCTGGCTGGGAGAGCATCCCAGGCAGGCATCCCCACCCTGGGCCAAAGACCCTTGGTGGGCAAGAGTGTAGATCTTGTGGAGGGTGATAAGATAAGATATGTTTCTGTGGGAATCGTAGAAGCCGTGGGAAGTGCCATGAGGTTTTGTCTGGGAGAGGGGGTCACTGTGGTACCATCAGATTGGGCTCTGTGGGGTTAGAGCTAGGTACCGTGGTCCCTGGGAGCAAAATCAAAGGTTTGCCACCTCTCTGTCTCAAGCTGGCATGCAACAGGATTCTCTTGCTCTTGCTTTGTGAGGGTGGGTTGGCTTCATTCAGATGGGCCAAATTCTGGTACAGGTCTTGGTCCTGATTGGTAGAATGCCCCCACCCCACACTGGAGGCTGCCCTGGGGAAATGGGGAGGCATTGGTATTGGCAGGTTACTTCTAGGCACTCTAACCTGTTGCTTACCCCAGCGTCTGCAGCAGCCCTCTGGCCCCGCAGGGAGGGCAGATGGGGAGGCAGGTAGGGGGCAGAGCAGCCCCCAGTGCCTGCGTGGGCTGGGTGCTGGTGGCAGCTCTGCGCGCAGGAGCTATTACAGAATGTGCTGGCATCCAGGAGCTGCCGCAAGAGATGTGCTGGATGCTCTTTACGCCCCCAGGGACCTTCTCCCACCTCTTCTGTGCCCCCACGTGGTGCTGCACGCATCCGTAGGTGCCCCCATCTCCCCTCATGTCCTTCAGAGGTCTGTGCCTTGGCTACCTTAGCTCCCCTCATTAGCTCCCCTCCCCACCTCCAGCACAGCACCTGCTCTCTGGCAGCGGCGAAAAAGGGCAAAAGTTGGTGTTTTGGGTCAAGGTGGCTAAGCATGGGACCAGTTTCCAAGCCCCTGTAGCAGCTCCCCACACGTACTGTCTGAGGCATGACCCAAGCCAAACCTCGGGTGCTTGCGAGGGATGCTAGGGTCTAAGTGCAATATTGTGGGCTTGCACCCTGGTGGGGGCCAGACACTCTGAGCTTTTGTGATTCAGGGGTTCCTCTGGGACCTCCTCTTGGAGCTTGTGGATAGAGTAGGAATGGGAGAGACTATCTGGTGACTTGTATGATAGTGAAGGAGAGGGCCAAAGCTCACACCCCATGCAGAAATCTGTCTGCTGGTGAGACACAATGGGCTGGGGCTGCCCAAGAGTGCTTGGAGCAAAGATGGGATGAAACATGGACTGTAGCAGGGAGCAGGACATTGGCAGGAGGGCTTTAGCAGAGAGCAGCAAGTCTACTGGGGCAGCATCTGGGGAAGAGCAGGGGTGGCAGTGAGCACTGAGCTGTGCTGAATGAGGTGAGTCTTGAGGGGTCAGGAGTTTGCTGTTGGGTAACTGAAGTTCAAGGGAGTAGTGGGGAAGTGTTCTTGGAGAAGCGTGGGGCTTGCTCAGCCTCTGCCCAGAGGAGCTGCCCTCCCACCTCCTCTGGCTGCTCCCTGGGTCTGGTAGCCTGAGTGGGGGATGAATTAGGGCAATTAAAGTTTTCCGTGGTTTCTAAGGCATGGCTCTGGCCTTGGCCCCTGCATAAGTGAAGCTCTTATTTCTGGCTTGCTCCAAGGTGCATCTGAGGGTTCTCAGGGAGTGCAAGTCAGGCTAGAAAGCATTTTTTTCTTCTTTCAAAACAAAAAAATAAAAAAAACCTCCCACCGTCACAAGATGTTTCTGTCTAACAGCTTCATTCTCTCTTCGCTAAATACAAATTATGGCTCTGACAGCCGGAGGCACTTATCTCCAGCTGAATGCCAATTGCTTTCAGGAGCAAAATGTTGCAAGTTCCTTTGAGGTGAAGGCAGCAGCGTGGGTCCCTGGTGCCGCTTTCAGCCTCCAAAGATCTGCTGTCTCCACCCCGACTCGTGTCCCAGGTCCCCAGCTGGGAGAGAACCAGGGGGATGGTCAGACATAGGCCAGCGGCTACATTTAGACATAGCTCAGCCCTCCTGGCTCAGCGGGTGGGAACACGGGACAGAGACGTGGTCCTGGCCTGACGTTAGCTGTGGCGTAGACCCTATAATAACACCGTGCCCTGCTTGGGTTCTTCCTTTCCCCGTCAACCTCAGAGATGAGTCTTCCTGTCCCCACCGTGGGGCTTGAAGGGGTAAATCCAGAGCTGGGCAACATCCTGGCACCGTGGCTCTGACCTCTGGTAGGAAGCGTGGACTGGTGGTGGCTGCAGTGCTGCTGGCCAGCGGGACGTGGGGAGCGCCGGCTTTGTGACACGTGCGTGAGGGTCCTGTCCCCGGCTGCCCCAGTGCAGCATTCACCTCACAGAGCTGTCTTTGCTTTCAGGAATAAGTACTCACCTCCTGGCAGCGTTACCGTCATGGGGAAGGACTACTACAAGATTTTGGGCATCCAGACTAGTGCCAATGAGGATGAAATCAAGAAAGCGTATCGGAAAATGGCCTTGAAGTATCACCCTGACAAGAATAAAGATCCCAGTGCTGAGGAGAAGTTCAAGGAAATCGCAGAGGCTTATGACGTTCTGAGTGACCCCAAGAAGCGAGCTGTTTATGACCAGTATGGGGAGGAAGGTAAGGGGGTGAGCACTGCCCACCTGGAGGCAGAGCTGTGGGGTCCAAATCAGTTTTTACAGACAAGGAAATGTTTTCACGTGGAGGTGTTCCAGTGGTTCATACCTGTCCCCAAACAGTGCTGGTAGCCACAGAAATGGGGAGAGTAGAGGCTTTGTGGGTGCCAGAAATCACCTCTCATTTCGCTCCTTCCTGGGCTGTCCCGCTTTTCCAACCCCCAGTCCTGGGATGGCTGGTCTCTCCCTGCCCTCTGCCACCTGGCAGCCAGCTGAGACAGCGTAAGTGGAAGGAGCTCACCTCCTGGGTCATACCTGAGCTACTTCATTAGCAACTTTTTAACTGATCTAAATATGCTAGTAGAGAAGTTCTGCTTTTGCCCTCTGCCTGTGGGCACTGGTCCCACTGTCATCCCCGGTACAGGGTGACCTGCAGAATTCAAGGCTTTTCCCAATTTAAGTAATAGGTCCTTGTTTTGAAACCAAGTGGCTGCTGTTGTCTGGTGGTTGGCACGGAGGAGGAGGAGGAGAGCCACTCCACCACAGGCGGCCTTATTAGTCGAAGATGGAAGAGCACAACCCCATTCGAGGAAAGCACTGAATAGCATCTGCATTAATCAGCTCAGGACTTGGGTGCTTAAAAGAGCAGGAGGTCTGGCAGGAACAGGCTCTGGGCAGAAGAGGCAGCTCCTCTCCAGGGGCCAGTGGGCAGGTACATCCCCTAATGAGCCACCAGGAGAATTAACCAGTGGTGGGTTAATTCACTCCCTGTTAGTTCTGTCAGGGCTATGACGGATGCACAGTGATTTGACACCCTGTGAAATAAGAAGAGACTGTCTCAAGCAGTAAGCCAGCCTTTGCCCAGAGGTGATGCCAAAATTGGACAACACTTGGTCTGGTGTCAAAACTGGACCCTGCTCAGGCTGGTGTCACAGGATTAAAGGTGAAACCTCCTGTCTGTACAGTCTGTTAGGAACAAACTCCTGGCTGCACAATCTGTTAGGGACAGAGGCTTACAAGGAGGGAGGGGCAACTACCCCCTTAACTCATTGAGGCCCAACACAGTTTCCATTTCCCATCAAATGCTATTTTTCAGCTGGTCTTATGTAGACCATGACTAGATGGTCCTTGAGGTCCCTTCCAACTTGGTATTCTGTGATTCTGTGACTTTTGGAGTAAAGTGTTTTGGTGATTGGCATTTTGAGGGGCTTCTGGGTTCCACACACTGCAGTACACAACATAAAGCGCCCACCCAGAATATTAACTTAATCAGAAAATATCTCCAAATTTGCCCATTCTGTTTGTCCCCCTCTTATTTTTCTGTGCTTGTCCTCCTCCTATCACTTGCTGAGGGGAGCTGGCAGGAGGGGCAGCCTGTCAGAAATAGCCCTTCACTGTCACTGGTGTGCCCTGAAAATAGTTCTTGAGCTAGGCTTGGCTTAACCCTTCCCAACCCTCCCGGTCAAAAATAGCTTTGCAGAATGAGTTTGACCTCCTGGGGGACATTTGTCATGTGCCTCGGCCTTATGGAACTTTGGAGGTGTTGCAGTGACATTAGTTTCAGCCTGGGACCTAGCAGGGTAGTTTCCCATGGGAACAGTTGCCAAAACATTAAAACCTTGAGCTTACCTGGCATTTTGTACAGTCTGTATGTGGGAAGCTGTGTTCCAGCCTGGAGGTCTACTGACCTCCTGCTCTGCCGCAGAGAGTCACGGTCACTTTCTGGGCTCAAAGTCTGTTCTTACTTGCAGGATGTGATACTGTGGTCATTGATGCAACCTAAGAGACTGAGCTATTTGGGCAGAATGAAGCCTACCGGGGGAAGAATGGAGATGGGCTGGACAGGATATGTTTTAAATGAAAAGGCCTTCAACTGGGTGGAGTGAACCAAAGAAACACTTCAGAAGGGAAAGGACAAAACCTGATCAGATGTCAAACTTGCCGGGTGTAGGAGCAGGACTGTATGTTGTGGGTTGAGGTGGTGTCTTCCTGGCCCATGATTTCTGCAGAAGGCTAGGCTGGCGAAGGTGACCTGCACCCCCAGTAGCTGCTGGAAGGGCTGCCTGGAACCAGCAAAGACCACAGTCCCATCTAGAAAGTGTGGTCCCAGCCTGGTATCTGCCAACAGGGAGTGTTCATGTTTCCTCTTCCCCCTTCTCTTCCAGGTCTCAAAACCGGAGGTGGTCCTTCAGGTGGCTCAGGGAACACTTTCCACTACACCTTCCATGGAGACCCCCATGCCACATTTGCGTCCTTCTTCGGAGGCTCCAACCCTTTTGACATCTTCTTCTCTACCAGCCGCTCCCGCATGTTCAATGGCTTTGACCAGGAAGATGCAGACACAAATGACAATGATGACCCTTTCAGTGCCTTCAGCCGGTTCAGCTTCAGTGGCATTAACGGCATTCACCGGAGGCACCAAGAGTCCCTACACACACGGAGGAGGATTCAAGACCCACCCATCATCCATGAGCTCAAAGTGTCCCTGGAAGAGATCTACCATGGTTCCACCAAGAGGATGAAGATTACGCGCAGAAGGCTCAATGCTGACGGCCGGACCATGCGGACTGAGGACAAGATCCTAAACATTGTCATCAAACGGGGTTGGAAGGAGGGAACCAAAATCACATTCCCTAAAGAAGGGGATGTCACTCCAGACAACATCCCTGCTGACATTATCTTCATCCTCAAGTACAAGCCTCACTCGCATTTCAAGAGGGATGGGACGAACGTGATCTACACAGCCAACATCAGTCTTAAAGAGGTGGGTGTGGGGGGAAATCTCACGGTGGGGGAAGGTGACACTGACTTGCAGCACATGGGGCCAAGATGGGAGCCAGTCCTTCTCTGGTGCTGATAAGGAAGGACCAGGTGGGTTGTAAAAGACATGAGCAAAGACCTCTTCAGAGAGGAGCTGCAAAGGCCAACTCATGTTTGGTTTGGAGGTACCCAACCTCCATGCCAGGAGTAGGATGTGGGTGCTGTGGTCCCTGCCGAACGCACTTTGCTTCTTGAGCCAGGACAGGTGGTATTTACCCATTTTCTCCCTTCCCCATAGGTCTTCTCCTTCTGTTTTAGCACAGGGTATTCATAAGTAGAAGAGAGCCCAGATTCTCCACAGTGATAGCAGTGGGTGTCTCCCACCACGAGCAGAGAGCAGGGTCAGGTGGAGAAAGGAGGTACCTTGCCTACCCTGAGCAATCCTTTAGCTGTATTCCTGGGATCTGGCTTTCCTAGATAGAGGTTCTTTATCTAGGAATAAAGAGCCAAATAAAAGAAATATTCAGACAGTGGGCAAAAGCCAGCACAGGGCATGCCAGTCCTGGAGGTCACAGCAGGACTGGAAGCATCAGATTCAGCCAGCTGCATAAAGGTGGGAGAAGAGGAGGAGATCACCCCAGTAGAAGATGTGCCATTGGCTGCAGCTGCTGCTATGTAGCTACCTTTTAATAAATCCCAGCTGCATTTAACATTGATGTTTTTGGCAGCTGCCATTAGCTGCTCTTTTCAAACTGTATAGGCTGCCTGTCTTCTTAATGAGCTGATTTACTCTTTTTTTTTTTTTTTTTTTTTTTTTTCCTGAAGACAAGATTCATATTCTGAAATGCATTTATTAAATATAAGCTCAATGGGCCAAGCCTCAGGCATGGAAAAGTGAACTTCGTTAGTGTGCCAGCGAGTTGGGAGAGCTTTATGGTGGCTCTGCATTCCAGATTGGGCTGTGAGTGGGTATACTGGGGGTAAGGGGGAACCACAGGGGTCAGGCAGAGCTGGGTGCTCCTGGAGCAAACTCCAATCAACCTGAGACTTAGGAGTTGAGTTTCCAGTGTAGTGCAAAGTGCAGAGGTTTATTCCTGTGGTGGTCGGCTCCCCTGGCAACTCCAGAAATACTTGGGAGAGACTGCTGTATTTTTGGAGCCATGCCTGCCATATCTCACATGTTTCCTTCTGTGTGTTTTCCTATTGGTAAAATTAACCCCAGACTGGCTGTGCTATGTCCAGACCGTGTTAGCCTAGGTCCATGCACTGCTCAGGCTCAAGGGACTCTTGCCTTGAGTTGCCCTTTGCGTAGCAAGTGCAAAAGCCTGCTCCAGCACCAGGTGCCATTGCAGCAGAAGTGCTGGTGCTGGGTACCTGAGATCTCTGTGAGCAATGTATGCTGGCGTTTGCTTTGCACCATGCAGTTGCAAAGTGGAAAACTACTGGGCCAGGCAAGTTCCTCATCTCTGAGCTGGACTTTTTGGTCTCTATCCTCCTTCATGGCAAGCCCAATGTGCTGGGCATCCTACGGCAACTGCTGGCCTGGCTGCCATCCCCAGTCTGTTGCTTGCCAGGCAAAGGTGATACTAAAAGAAGTACCTTAATTGCTCTAGAGCAAGAGCAGGTGCCAGGAGATCCCCAACTCCACAGGCCATCACCTCAATATGTGATGAGGTACAACCTTTTCATCATGTGAGCCTAAAACCATAGCCTCGAGCGCTGCCCTTGAGCCTTTCCTTCTGGTAAATCTGCCTTTTTTAGCCTGAACATTCATCTCTGCCAGTGCCATGAGAAGAGCACAGCACAGTGCTAACAGGCCCACGCTGGAGACCCTTCACCAGCCCTGTGGAGCAAGCCACCTGGTGCTTGGGCAGGAGAGCATTGTCCTCCATCCCACAGACCCCTACAGAAGGCAATCCAGGGAGGTGATGCTCTCCTCTCATGTCCCGGCCCCAATGGGTGCGGTGCCCCCCCATCTGGGGTGGCATGAGTTGGCTGCCACCAGGTTGCCACAGAAGCCAGAGATTTACAAGGGTTTCCCCAGGGAATCGTGGGCAGTGGTGAAGTGTCCCTTCTTAAAATTGCAGGCACACATCAGAGTGGGAGGCTGAGAGAGGCAGGTTTGACACTGCTGGTTGGCAGCTGCCTCTCCTGGCAGGCAGATCTTCAGGCAGGTGCTGCAGGCAGGGCCTTGTAAATGCCTGCCCTCAGCAGCCACCTACTTTGCATCCTTTACCTGGCATCACCTTGCTCAGAGCATCCACACATCAGCACCCAGCCAAGATGCAACTTGGTGGCACTGTCCCTGCTGGCAGCTTCACTGCAAGCGGAGGAGGACCTAACACTAGATAGACCTGACCTAGATAGAGCTCTGCCCTCACAGCACAGCCCTCAGCTATCAAACCCAGGGTGATTTCATGCATAGGGATAAACCAAGCCTCTTTCTAGGAAGTGGGGCAGCTCCCACAGTTACCGCTGTTACTTCAGCAACTGGTTTTCCAAATGCCAGCGAAGCTGAGCAGGAAGAATGAAAAATAGGGACATACAGGGGAGGAGCCAGAACCATGGATTTTTGCATCTTGGCTCTAGATAGGAGATATTCAGATCCCATCTGCCTTGGCTGTTACCACTCACTCCTGCTTGCATCCCTCTGCTTGGTGTGTCCTTGTGCTCCCATAGGGGGTTATTATTCTCCTTCCCATTTTGTGGCTGGAGATGCCCTTTTCTTGGCATACATGGACCAGTGCAGCCCTCCACATTCCACAGCAATGAGCACCAGTGAGCTGGAATCCTTGGGTGAAGATGGGGCAAAAATGCATTGATAGGGGGACACCATCCTTCTATTCCCTCTAGCCAGCTGGAGATCCAGCCAAGCACCCACTGCTTGCACAGAGCCAGCAATGGGCATCCTCCTGCATCCAGAAAAGCTCATCCCTGAAGGGTGTCCTTCGCAGGAGGAGACACTGTACAGATGAGCTGTGCAAGCAGAGGGCTGTGTCTTTCCTGTTCTTCAGTCACCAGAGTCCCCCATTTGATTCTGGCACAGGTCCCTCCATGCTCACCCTGGTGCAAAGTCCTGGATTAGCCACAGAGACCGCAGCCACCAGCCTTGAGCCAGTGGCCAGCATGAAAAGTTATTTCTCTCCTGGTGCCTGTTGCTGTTCTGCCACCGAAGGCTCTTCCTGATGAGGAGAATGCAGAATATCCCCCCTCATCTCCTGAGAAACAGCAATTGCATCCTCCTCCCCTCCCTGGGCAAGATGTTTTTGGGACAGCTGAGACACCTAGGACCTGACTCGGAGGAGCAAACCCTCACCAGCTTCCAAACTGGAAGCCTAAGGCTGTACCCTGGTAGACCTCCTTCCCCCTCTTCCAGAAGCATCGCTCCGCAGTTCTCTTCCTCAGCTCTTGCAGAAAGCCTGGAGACGCTCCTGCCCACGTGTACGCCAGAGCTGTCTGAGTTATTTAAGGACACAAGGATTTTCTTGCTGCATTCCCATGTCATGTGGCTGGCTAATGCAGGCTGGTTTGCGGCTGCCGCGGCACCCACCACCCTGGCTGCTGCTGGGGCTGGGGTAGAACCGGATGGCACCCACTGGTTCTTGGCTTTGCCACGGGGGCTGGTGGCAGGGACCAGCCCCTCCAGGACTCCAGCTTCTAGAAAAGCTCAGTGCTGTGCTATGGCTGCACCACCATCCCATTCTGTTATAGTCTTTTGGGGTTGTTGTTGGTGGGGGACAGGATGCAGCCTGTGCTATAGATAACCCCCAGTGCCAGGCAGAGCTGCCGGCTCTAGAGGGTGACAGCTGATGAACCATGGAGGCATCCAATGATCTCAGCTGGATTTTTGGCTGCCCAAGGCTGGGAAGAGGCTAAATTTAGCTTGTCTTGTTGCTGCAAGTGGCTGGGTGCTTGCTGGTGGTGCCTCCTGGAGAGCCCAGGAGATAGGGAGGGGAGTCCTTTTACCCATGAGGTTTGGGCAGCCCCCTCTGCAGCCTATAATGGCTAGACTGGACTGGCACCAGTAGAGACTCAGGCTACACTGAGGTGAGGATCAACCAATGCTCTTTGCATCATCCAAAGGGAGCTGGGTGGTTAAACCTGGGGAGCAGCTGGTGGGGGCACAAGGTGTGGCTGTTGGTGTGGTTTGGGGCATCAGACCCATCTGACAGTGTGTCCCATCTCTCACCAGGCCTTGTGCGGCTGCACCGTGAACATTCCCACCATCGATGGGCGGGTGATCCCTCTTCCCTGCAGTGACATCATCAAGCCAGGAACAGTGAAGAGACTTCGTGGGGAGGGGCTGCCGTTCTCAAAGGCCCCCTTCCAGCGAGGAGACTTAATTGTGGAGTTCAAAATCCGCTTCCCTGACAGGATCGCTCCCCAAACAAGACTGCTCCTCAAGCAGCACCTCCCGTGTTCCTAGAGCCTGGGAACACTCCTTCAAGCAGCAATACTCTAAACGCATGTGCCACAGCACCTTGGGCCCACCTGGAGCAGAGGTGCCACAGCACTTTCAAATGCAAAAAAAAACCTCATCCACACCACTTCTCTTCACTCAAACACCCAACCCACCTCCTGTCCATCCCTCCCCTGCCATCCATCCCTCCCCACATCCATTGCTCTTGGCCTGTTTTCTACTCCAGCAGCAGAGAGGCTTCTGCCCATCACCACTCTCTTGGCTGCCAAACTTGTAATTTTTTCTTCAGAGGTCCAGCTTTTCCACCTCACACACGTGAGCAGTGTGGGCCCTTTGCCCAGGGAGGTGCGGATTTTTTTACATCACCTGCTTCTCAGGCCACTTCTCTCACAAGAGGCAGGGCTTGCTGGGGTCTGGCAGTGTAAATAGGACTCCGCAGGATCTGGCACCCCCAGTGCTGATTTTTCACTTCCCCACTTTGATACTTGCTGCTTTTTGGGGTCCCGGCTGTACCACAGTGCTGATCACTCCTGCCTGTGGTTAGCCCCCCTGTAGCTGGACTGTTTCTCACCTGGGACCACGGTACCGAGTCTGGCCATGGTCCACTCTCCTGTGCCAAGCCTACAACCGAGCCTCGGCTGTGTCAAGAGACAGAGCACTTGGGGATGGTCCCATCCAGCTTCCTGCCTCTGCCCAGGGCTGTCCCCAGTGCCTGTGGGTGTGCGTGCTTGCACCTGCTGTCCACAGGGATGTGGGGAAAGCCTGGAGTGGAGCTTTCTTGTTCAGATGTGTTGAGTTTGCATTGCTGCTTTCTTTTTCAATACGTATATATAGAGCTCGTTAGATAAACTCTGTAAGGGTTTTTTTCTCTGCCCGTTTTGGCGTGTTGCACCTTGACTTTTTTATTGGGGATGGTTCAGTCACATGAACGTCAAACCCTCGTGATAGGGGGTGTGTAGCACAAGTCAGGGTGCAAGCACAGAGCCAAACGTCAGCAGAGCTGTGGGTTTCACTAGCATTTGAGGTCAACCTTAGGGATTTAATAAGAAAGGTGTGTGTATATATTTTTCTACAGGGACAATTAATTCAGGAGGTATTTCTGGGCATCAGGGTGGAGCTGGGAGGCACCTGAGGCAATCTACTTGGTGGCTTCATTTTCAAATGCTGTATTTTTTTAAAACCTTCAGAATTTCCATCAGAAGAATTTTTATATTTCCTAACTTTCTCAGCCCACCCTGCCTCGTGAGAGTTCTTTTTTTCTCAGAAAGGCTCCTAAGGAGCAGGAGGCGCGTTTGACCTGGCTTTGTACAGCTCTTCCACCACAGCGCTGCTCAGAATAACCTCTGCCAAAACATTCCCGCTGCTCCAGGAATCCTTTTGTTGTTCAGTGAAGTCACTGACTTGACAAGGTGGGGCAGGGTGTCAGGCGCAAGGTGTCTGTAGGGGCTGGGTGTAGAGCTGTACAGTGTTAGCATGCAGAGTGAGGAGAGAGGCACTGCTTAATTGCCCGGTTTGGCCAGCGAGGGAGCACCACCGGTTCCCTCCACTGGTCCCTGTGGAATTTAACGTGGAGAAACCTGATGGACACCGCGAGCGAGAAGACAGGCCAGCGCGCAGATGCAAGCTGCTTTGTTTTTCTCAGTTTCAATGAGACCTGAATGTTTTCTAGTGGAATTTTTTTGTAACTATTTTCTTCTTTTTCTTTTTTCCTTTCCTTTTTGTAATGTCAGTATTGAGAGAGAAATAAAGTATTTTGAAAAAATACACTGCCCCAGTGTGTTGTGATGGAGGAGGCTAGGCTCCAGTCCCTGTAGGCAGCAGGAATGGGGCTCTTTGTGGTCATGGTCAACAACATCTGGTTGGCCAGATGCATGGGGCCTTCAAGGCCAGCCAGGAAAGGAATAACTAGCCTGGCACTCAGCAACCTTGAGGCTAGTAGGGAGGAGAAGAAGAAATCTTTGTTCTGTCTGCTTGGTGTGCAGGACCTACAGGACCACCTCAGTCACAGAGGACAGCTGCTTGCCTGATTAAATGGCATTAGCTGTGCTGAGCATGTTGTCAGGGGCCAGGAGTAAGGGAGTCAGGATCACTGTGGCCCCTTGTGAATCCTGGGATACAGGTGGTATGGACAAAGGAGGTGACTCTGGGGCTGCCTGGGGGGAACTGGAGAGATGCCAGTGCTCAGCTCTTCTCAGAAGGGCTCTGGGACAGGGCCAGAGGCAGTGGCACATGTTTGACCCAGGCAAAGTTCTGCGATCAGAACTTTGTAGAGACGTGACTGTCAGTAAGGTGGGCACATCTGTGGAGCAGGGGATATCCATGGAGGAAGAACGCCTGTGGTGGTGGGGATGCCCTTGCTACAGCACTAGCCATGGGGAGCAATGTACTTGGGCCACAGGCTGCCCAAGGGGATGGGATGTCATAGAATCATGAGAGACTCACAGAACAGTCTGGGTTGGAATGGTCCACATACATAAAAGTCATGTACTCCCAATGACCTTGCCACAGGCAGGAACACTTTCCACTAGAGAATGTTACTCAAAGCCCCATCCAGCCTGATCTTTATTTCTAGGGAGGGGGCACACTTACCACAATTTCTCTAGGAAACCTGTTCCAGTGCCTCACCACCCTCATAATGAAGATTTTCTTCCTTATACTCGTCCTCTCACTGTATGCTCTTGGAAAATGTCCCTCACGACCTTGCTGTAGGCCCCCTTTAAGTGGCAGGCCACTATAGGTCTTTTCAGAGCCATTTCTCCAGGCTGAACAAGCCAAAAATCGCTCAGCCAGTCCTCAAAGGAAATGTGCTCCAGTGTCCTGATCAGCTTTATGGCCCTCCTCTGGATCTGCTTAAGCAGCTTCATGCCATAGATTCACACTCACAGAATGCTTTGGGTTTGAAGGTACCTTTAAAGGTCATCTGGTCCAATCTCTCAGCAATGAGCAGGATCATCTTCAACTAGGTCAGGTTACTCTGAGCCCCATCAAACCTGACTATAAAGGTTTCCAGGGAAGGCATATCTACCACCTCTCTGGCAACCTGTGCCAGTGTTTCCACCCTCATTGTGGAATAAAAAAAATCTTTAGATCTAGTCTGAATCTACTCTCTTCTAGCTTAAAACTATCACCCCTTATCCTATGATGACAGGCTGGGCTAAAGAGACTGTCCCCACCTTCCTTACAGGCCCTCTGTAAGTACTGGAAGGCCACAGTGAGTGTACCCAGATCCTTTTCCTCTCCAGGCTGAATAACCCCAACTCTCTGAGCCTGTCCTTGTAGCAGAAATCCATCAGCTCTTTGATGATTTGTTGTGGCCTTCCTCTGGACCTGCTCCAACATGTTCATGTCTGTCCTGCATTGAGGGCTCCAGCACTGAACTGGCTAAACCCAGTCCCTGTCCTGGAACTACTGGGAGGTTCATCAGGGTGGGGGAGCCCAGTCAAGCTCCTTGACTGCTGCAGATACTGATCTGGAGAACACCTGCAGCCCCCACTAAGTTTACATTGTTCCAGTGCAGGGGAAACGTGGGGATTCTGTGGGTGCTGTCCACGTAAGGAGCCAAAACCTGCATGTGGCAGAGAAAAAAAAATGAGGTTTTCCCAGCCTTGCTGATGGATTTAATTAGTATTTACAATTTGAAGAGGCAGCAGGGAAGAGTGGGGCTGCCAGGAACTGTGACACCATCCTATGCCCTACTTGTCCCAGCCTCCACAGCAGACAAGAGATGCCAGGATGGATCTTCTCCCAGCACTTGCTGGGTGGTGATAGTCCCAAAATGACAGGAAAGAAGACATCCACCCCCTGACAGTGCTGAGGACAGTTTTTGGGAGTCCTGGAGAGCTCTCAGCAGGAGTGCAAAGCAGCCCTTTCCCCCTTCCCATGCAGCTGAAAGTGGCTGGTTGTCAGTTCCTGCACCTGGCTGGACCTGCCCCTCTCAAGGGTGAAGCAGTGGGATATTAAAGCAAAGCCAGCTTCAGGTCCCTGCAGAACGGAAGCAGCCCGGCAGTAAAAATTTATAGGGGCAGCTAGAAAAGGGCTGTTGTGGGGCAGAGAAAGCACAAATATCCCCTCCTCAGCCCCACTGCCTGAGGAAGAGGCCACTGCAGCATTCCTGCCAGAGAGCGGAGCATGATCTCCCTTTAATAGGGGTGGCATGAGGATAGGGCTGTGGTGCTGGCAGAAACCTCTGAAGGACGACGGGCACCTTGTCTGCCCACCAGCCCTGAGGGCCTACTTTCCTACTCCCACAGGAAGTTGTGCCATACAAACACAGTGCTCCCCCTTTGAAACACTTCCCTGAGTCAATCTAGCCGGTTTTATGGAACCCTCCATGACGTGCCCGGTTTTGGAGCACAAACTTCCACTGCCTAGCCCGAATTGGCTCCTTGGGGAGACAGGGGAACCTTGCTCAGATCCAAAGGCCTGGGGAAAGACTGTGCCACACAATCTGCATTTTAACCCTCTTTGCAGAAACCCTCCCTTCCTGCACATACCTAAAAGCAGGCAGCACTGCCTTAGGCTCCTCCCTGAGGCTCAGCACTGGGCCACATCCAGCCTCTGGACCTGCTCCTGGGTAGGAAGACCAGACCCAGGGCTTCTCTCACATCAAACACACAGAAGCACAGCCGGACAATCATTTTTCAGTTCATAGAAGGGAAAATAAACCAAGGAGCAAGGCAGTGAAGTGGAACGGAAGGAGGAGAACCATGATCAGAACTGACTAGAGAGTTCAGCACACAACATTGAGCCAGCTGGCACCAGAGATCCAAGACTTCTGTTAGACAAATGAACATGCTGCAGCTCTCCTCTTCCCTAACCACAGCGGTGTCACACCGCACCACAAAGCCCAGACAGCTCCAGTACCCCCCCTTGCCTGGGCAGGCATTGCTGGGTAAATCCTTTGCTGCTCAGGAGCCAAGGTAACAGAAGACCGAACAGCTCACAAACAGCATCAAAGCAACACCAGATACCTGCTGCCAGGCCCATGTCAGGAGACAGACACTGCCAAACCCATTTCTTCTGTTAGTGTGGGCTCAAAGGTGTTAAAAACAAAAAGGAACCCTGAAGGCAGTAGGGACGTGAACAAGGAGATCGACACCACCGGAGCAAGGACTGTCCAGACGGCACCCAACAAACAGCTTACAGACAGTGTCAGCATCACACAACGAAACTGCCAGAGCCTGGCAAGAGTTTTGTGGGATTTTTATTATTTTTTAATTATTTTTTGTGGATTTTTTCATGTTTTTTTTGTTTGTTTTTTTTTAATACAGGCTAGCGTTGTACCCTTTGCTAAAGCTGCTGATTCTGCCACATAAACTAGAACAGAAATTTCTCAGAAATTAAGCTGGTTCCCCTCCTTGTCAATTCACTGTCAGCCTCCCAACTGAAAAATGCTCTAGGTTTGTGTTTGCAGAAAACATTCCCTGTACAAAGTCTGACGTGCAGCTACACTGTTCTGACTGAGGAATGAAAAAGCCAAGAGTCCACTGAACATTAGATTTTTTTTTTTTCCCTGTTACAACATGGCCTGATTTGGAGTTTGGTCCACCGAGGACGGTGAGTTAACCGTAGAGATCATCATCGTTGTCTTCACTGTACACGTTGCCCCCACTGCCACCTCCTGTGCCTTGGCTGGGACCAGCGCCACCCTGGCTACCTGATGGGAACCTGCATTTGGTGGTACAGAAGAGAAGAGATGCTGTTCAAAAACCTTTTCCCAGACCAGCACCATCCCCTCCCCTCTATGACAACATGCTGGTGCCAAGTAGGACAGGCAGGAGAAATGGAATGAAGCGTTAGGGCAGGTCACACAGCTGCTGGCTGTTGGGTGTGTTAAAGGAAAACGTTGGGCTTTGAGAGCACTGACTGAGTAGCTACAACCGACCAGCAGCACAGCCCACACCCACCACTTTTGTCCATGGTGCTGAGGAGTTTGCAACTCAGAATCCAGCAGAAAGCTGCCTCAGTGCTCTGAGGCTGTCCGCCCTGCTACCCCATGGTTACCTGAAGCTGCCAAAGCCACGGCTTTGCTGAAGAGTCTGTGCAAACATCTCGTACTTCCTGATGTCATTGTCACTGACGGAGCGGCGAGCAAAGCGCATGGCCTCCTCAAAGTGATCCCTGCGGATCTCAGGAACTGGGTCATCCTCCTCCACCTCCTGCAGTGGACGGAGAGCCCAGGTGAGCCACAAGCTCGAGCCGTGAAAGCTGCCCACAGCTTCCCTTCAGTGTAGGATGTTCCAATGCCTGCTAGAGCAGGGGCTGGAGGGACGCTGCAGCAGACTGTGAGTCAGAGCTGCAGCAGGGGCCTTCTGAGCAATGCTGAGCACGAGACCCAGAAGAAACCTCAACCTGTCACAAGATGAGGACAAAGTGCTCCAGCTCCACACACAGTGTGACAGTCAACTCATACCCATTTGAGGAGGACAGAGAGAAGCATACCACATGCCAGAGATGTAAGCAGAGAAAGCTGAGAGTGCTCCACTCACCATGGCAGAAGGGTTGGTCTGCCTCTCCCGTTCTCGCCTGATCTCACTCTCAATGGACTCACGGATGGCCAATTTACAGGCACGCTGGCAAATCTCTGTCAGGTCAGCCCCCGAAAAGCCATTGGTCATCTTAGCTAGGAAATCCAGGTCAACGTCCTAGTGGAAAAAACAATAGCAGGAGAGGCCTCTCCTTAACACCTTACATCCTCAGGTGATGGTGGTGTTATTAAGCTCCTACCTTAATTACAGCAAAAACCTGTTCAGGTTCTTAGGTTTGGAAAAAAGTTAACTACACATGAAGACAGGCCATGCTCCCTAAACCCCAACCAAAGTCCACAAAGCATCTCTAAGTTTCTCTGCACTTGTGGATTTAGGATATGGTTTGCACAGCTGTGAACATTAGTAGACAAACAATACATTGTCAGACTGGAAATGGAGATGGGGCACAGACAGATGAAGTCAAGTAATGACTCCCTCCTCCTTTTCAGTTGAGGGGTTAACACTGCAACCTCCTCTAAAGCGCTCCTTCCTACAATCTAAAACCAAGCCTAGCACAAAAAACCTTGAGCTCTCACTACTGGTTGCATTACTGCCACCTCCCCAAACAAAACAACAGAGGGGCACAACTGTTGCCTAGGACAGAGTTCAGCAATGATTAACTGCAATGGTTCCTCTTCAATTTCCATTTCCCACCCACATGTTCAACATTTGTTGTAACAGGCTTTCCCGTTCCCACACCGTGGGCAGGACCACACTATGTGACAAAGACCTGCTGTGCTTGACCACCAACACCTAACTTCATCGACACCTAGCCTCAGGCATCAAGCCTCCCACTCAGTCCTTCATGGATTGAATGTTTCCCAGCTCTCCACCATGCAGAGCAGCCACCAACGTTCTGCTCTGTCCCCAGCTTGTGAGGAGCACACACAGCAGACCCAATCTGTATGCAGTCAGAGCACACACTCTACCTTGGCAACTGGCGATTTCCTCAGGTTGGCCTTAAGAATAGCAACCCGGGACTTCTCGTCAGGCAGTGGGATGTAGATGAGCTGATCCAGGCGGCCAGGGCGCAAGATGGCTGGGTCAATGATGTCTGGCCTGTTGGTGGCACCAATGATGAAAACGTTCTTCTTGGTGGACATGCCATCCATCTCTGTTAGGATCTGGTTGATGACACGGTCTGCAGCACCACCACCATCGCCAATATTCCCACCTCGAGCCTTTGCGATGGAGTCCAGCTCATCAAAGAAGAGCACACAAGGGGCTGCTTGACGGGCCTAAAGAAGCAAAGGGAACAACTGGTCCATGTTAGTATCACCTGGTTAACAGTACATGCATTTCCTACTGTGCCTACCCTACCATTAAAGCAGCTCAGAGTACCACCACCAGAGCACAGATGCTGCAAGAAGGGTTTGGAGGAGCTGCTCCAGAAAATCTCCTGCTACACAGACACCCAATTACATTTTCCTGAATGAGACAAATATCCCCAAAGCTAGGAGCATTGCAAACCAGGCAGTAGACAGGTAACTCCAACAGCTCAAGGGAATGATGGAGCCAATTTGCCAAGACTAGGCCTCTCCCTGCAAGAGTTGTGGATTTCAACTGGTTATTTAGCACTTGAGCATCAGTAGGCAAGACATATCCAATGGAAGGAGGAAATCCAGCCACTATCTTCAGCTGCTTAACAGGTAGTCATAGGGAGAAGGCAGACAGATCATTCTTCAAATTGTGCACTGAAAGAATGCAGGACTACAGGCACAAAGAGCCACTGAAAAAAACAACCAATTAAACAGGAAATTTAAAAAAACAAAAGAGCTGAAACACTACCATAAAGGCACAGAGAGATCACCCTGAGCACGTGTTCAGAACAGAGGCAGTGAGCAACCTGCCTGAATTCCCATGTTATCTCCCTGCCCTGGGTAAACAGGTGGACTAGATGGCCTCTGATGTTCACTCCCAACCTCACCTTTCTCTCTTTCTCTCACAGAGAAGGGGTGAAAAGAGATTTCAGCTGTTCTATCAGCACCTTTTGTGACCACAAGGGCAAGGATCCCCAGTATAACACACGCACGCACTTTCTGTGACACAAGGTGACACTATGTATGGAACAGCTGGGCAGTAGGAGTCATGGATACTGCAGGACAAGAACCCACAGGCTATTCTGGAAATCCATAAATGGTGACAGCTAATGAAGTGTCAAGGTTAAGTTTTCAGGGATGTGGAAGATAAGTATGCCATCCTAGCTCTAGTCTCACTGCTAAGGCACTGGAGAACTTACCGTGCTGTAACATCAGATGCAAATTGCAGCCAGAGCAAACAGTTTGAATAGCTATGCTGCTGAAGAGGTTAATCCCTTGACACCAGAAGAGCAGTCCCTGCTCTCAGTGCAAGTGAGGGAAAGACAAGAGACACATACAACAACCAGGCTTGTAAGACAGATACAGTGGAGACAGACTTCTGAGGGTACCTGAGCACAGACGTAGCAGTAGTGAAAGTAACACTTGCCTTGTCAAAGATCTCGCGCACATTGGCTTCAGACTCGCCAAACCACATGGTGAGCAACTCCGGCCCCTTGATGGAAATGAAGTTTGCCTGGCACTCATTGGCGATGGCTTTGGCCAGCAGTGTCTTACCACAGCCAGGTGGCCCATAGAACAGAACCCCTTTTGATGGAGTCATACCAAATTTGAGAAACTTGTCTGGGTGCTCCACAGGATACTAAAAGAGAACAAAATAAACAAACAAAAACCTCTCATGGTAAGCCAGAACAGTAGGTCAGTACCTCAGAATCACTCAAAGGTTTGCATGGGAAGGGACCTTCAAAGATAATCTAGTCCTACCTTTTGACCACGAGCAGGGACATCCCTTTCTTGGTCAGTTTTGTTTCTCCTCTTACCACCAATGCTACTTGAGATTTCTGGTGTGTTAAACACTAGATCCTGCCTGCTCAGTGCAGGAGTTCTTAAATGGTTCAAAGAGCACCATGGCTAAACTGGAAAGCTACCTTAAACAACCTATTTACCTCCAAGAACTGAGTAGTTTTCCAGCATACTTAACCCCAACTTCACTCTGCCCTGCAAACCAGAAGCAAAGGGGAACAACTCATTATCTAACCTACTTGCTCTGCTCTCCAGAGACAGACAAGGTGTCTGATGTGAGTTTTTATCCTCAGCAACAAGGTCAGAAATAGGTGATGATTTTAACATCAGAAAATTAGACTGAAAATTGGATTCTGTTATTCACAAGACAAGGTCTCTCTACCATGCCAATTGAACAGAAATTTATCAAATCCAAGCCATCCCAACACAGCCACCAGGTATTTTCACATTCATGTGAAAAAGACCATTCATGACTTTAAATCTAAGTCTTCCCCGTTGTAGAAGGCTTCACGATTACTTCTCACCTGTCCCTATGCTAATGCTAATGGTAAATCCTTTAGCAGCTCTCCCTGTAAGAATCTTCATCCACTTTCTGGCATATAAAACCATCATGTAGGAGGATTCTCAGCAGTGGTCCCACTGCAGGTCTCCGCTCAAGAGAATCAGAACTACTGCTGTTTCTGCATGCAGTGCAATACCTGCTCAAGACGGCACTGCAGACTCAGCTAAGGAAAGCCTGGTGCTGCTTTTCAGCACCTTCCTTCCTCTCCAGGTTCACTAAGACAGAACAGCATGGCTCTGTTAGCACCATCACATGCAAATTCCATAAAAACCTCTACATTTACTCTGATCGCAGCCTGAACAGGAATCTGAAGAAGTCCTGGATTTTATTAATATAATTACTTTTCAAGCTGACCAGGCAAATATCTGTTGGAAACCCTTACCTGTACAAGCTCCTGGAGTTCTCTCTTCACATCTTCTAGACCACCAATATCTTCCCAGGTAACTTGTGGAACCTCCACCACAGTTTCCCGAAGAGCAGAAGGGTTGCTCTGGCTCAGAGCCCACTATTGTTAGAAGAAACAGTATTACACAAATTCTAGCACTCTATGTTCACTTGCTTCAGATAAAGCAGTTACACACTGCACCCACAAGAAGGAGGATCACTCCTGCATTACCCTGAAGTCATCCATGGTCACAGCCAGTGAGTTCATCACTTCAGCATCAATAGTTTCATCTTCAAGGTCTATGAGATCCATCTTCTTTCTGATAGCTTGAAGAGCAGCTTCTGAGCAAAGAGCAGCCAAGTCAGCACCAACATGCCCATGGGTCTCGTTTGCCACCTGAAAGCAGAGCACTGACTATGACTCACAGGGACACAAGCAAGTGCTCTGCAAGGGCAATGCATGCTTAGTAACTCACCAGGGAAATGCAACAAAGCTCTGGAGGAGAGTAGCATCGGTGCCTTGCTGCAGATTCAAGACAAGTGCTACCACATATCTAACATGCTAATACGCTGCTGTTCCACCTCCCACTTCAGATTAAAGTTGAAACTGGGATTCAGATGGTGCACAGAATTACAACCCTGAGGATTGCAGTTCTTCATTCAGGACAGAGGTTACGGGAACCATCCAGTTTACATGTGATGTCCAGTGTCAGCATGCTGCTCACCCAGGTAGGTCTACATGAGCTGTTTCAAGCTTGCTTTACTTTTAAAGAGAATCCCACAGCAAACAAACCCAGGACAGGGGCGATGCACTCTCCAATTGGACTCAAACATCTGCTTCACTTAGCCATGTCATTCTTAACCAATGACTGAGGAGTTGCAGTCATTGGTATTTAGAAGCCCAGAGATCACACACTCACCCAGCTCCATGCTGTCCTGAATGAACAGTCACATTTTATGCTATCAAGCCTTAACATCTCTTCTACTAAAAACCAGAGCATTGGGAACATCTTCCTGCAAAGACAAACTTTCTTAGTAGCACCCTACTCACCTGCTCCAGATCCACATCATCAGCCAGTTTCATGTTTTTCGTGTGGATCTGCAGGATCTCCAGGCGCCCAGTGGCATCTGGGATACCGATATCTACCTCTCTGTCAAAACGACCTAGGGAGTACAAAACATGTGTTGGGCTGCTGATTCTGCACATGAGAAGAGCTGTGATTGCTGCCTTTCTTTGAACAGCATGATGACAAGCTACCAACACATACAATCTCAGAAAATACCAGAGCTTTGGGCTTCTCTGCCGTGCTGTAGCTATTTAACGAAAGTGAGACTACTGTATTAACTGGAGTTGAGGACTACACAACACAGAGGACTGCTGGTTTAGTAACATTTCCCAAGCCTCATCTTCAGGAAATATGCCTCCTCAAGCCAACATACCATGAGACATTTTTATTTATTTCTACCTTTGAGTCCTCATCACAGGAGCCACAACTTTCATAGCGGTATCCAAGCAGTGAAAAACACGAACTGTCCCAATACATGGAAAGGCAGGAAATGTACCCCTGCCACTGTCATCTAGCCATAGCTGTGCATTCAAATGGCTCACTACACATTTAATGAGTTGGTTTCCCCTGCACACTTGACTGGTTTGCTATGAAGAGACTTTACCAACAGGCCATTTATCAGACATCCATTCACAAGACCCAGTTTCATAAACCTGTATCTCAGAAGCTACAATACTTCTCATAAAAAAAACAGAAAGAAAGCTGACAATTTAGAGCCTCCTGCAACTGAAGTCATGTACATGAACTTAAGCATTTACTCCTTCAGCATATCCTGAAATAGCTTAATCTAGGAGAGGCTAGTACACTTTTCCACTTCAAAGTATCGTATTTGTTTGTTTGTTTTATTTCTACAAGTTCTAACCTAATATGGCACCGAAAGTGATACCAAAGGCTGGAAGCCTAGAAATTACTTTCAAACAAGCAGCTGGAGACGAGTCAGTAGTTTATGTAACACAAAGAAGATGTTTTATTTCTGCTCCATCCTTCCAAGGCCGCTGCAGAATGGCCTGTAACAAAGTGTGTGATACACAAGAGACTGGAATTGTGATTACCAAATCTCCTGAGTGCTGGGTCAATGCTGTTAGGTCTGTTGGTAGCTGCCATAACAATCACATGCGCTCTCTGTTTCAATCCATCCATAAGAGTCAACAGCTGAGACACTATGCGACGTTCCACCTCTCCATGTGTCTATGGAGAGAGAAAGCGGTGCTTAGACTCAAAGCTCCACAATGCAGCACAGGAGCTGTTGCAGCACCAGAGCAGATACAGCAGCCACAACCTGTTAAGATAATGTCATGAACTCTATCTGATTCTTCTCAGATTCAAGTGAAATCAGATGTTAATACTGCTTTACCCTGTAGTCAAATGCAGATTGGTGTCAGCTGCTACAAAAAAAGGATGTACTGCTTCACATTCTCCAGGCTATCTTTACCTTCTCTCTTTTAGGAGCAATGGCATCCAGTTCATCAATGAAGATGATAGCAGGAGCATTCTTCTCTGCTTCTTCAAAGGCTTTCCTCAGGTTGCTCTCTGATTCACCAGCCAGCTTGCTCATGATCTCAGGACCTGAAAAACAGTGGCACTGTAGCAGTAGAACAGAGGTAGCCACCCCTAAGACATGCAGCTGAGTTTTTTAGCACAATATTCACATGGGACAATCTATATTTTAATACAAAAACTATCAGGTGCATTCACTAAACTTGCAGCTGAACAGAAGAGCATGCAGAATTACTTTCTATCATTATTCTGGTGCTTCCAATTTGCTCTAACAGAATACAGTGCTAGTTGATCAGCTGTCTTTAGCTCTTTCCTTACCCTACTTCACACTTCTCTGTAATGTGCCACCACACACTGTTAATGCCAGTCACAGCTTGCAAAAGAAGCAATCAAATTATATGGTGATGAATTATCAGAGTAGGGAAGGAAAAAGCTTTAACATACTGAAGCTGCCTTTAGCTTGTGCAAACAGGTATACAATTACGTCTCTAAATAGATAAATGAGTTTTGAAAAAACAAATCCCAAACAAATTAAAAATCCCCAACAAACCAAAACCCCCAACCCCTCTCAAAGAATAAATAAACTAAAAAAAAATAGAAGTATAAGTACATTCATTCCATAGGGAAAGACAGCATTCTCCTGAGATCGCCTACAACTGACGAACACTAGTACAGGCTTACAGCTCTACTCTGGTTTTCCATCATTCTGACCAGAGCAGTGATGAAGACAAGACTATGTTTCTATAAGGCCAAGGAAAAAGAAACCTGACTCTCCAGAGTACAAAGCTGCTAGCTGACTGAATCCCACCACTGCAGAGCCACTGGTGTGGGCAGCATCAAGAGCATTTCACTACAGGTAACTGCAGTTTATACCAGCCCTGTCTGCAACTCTGCCTACAGCTGCCCACTACTTGGGATCAGCACACAGAGAATTAACTTTGACATTAGTTTTATTATGCAACAGAGGTTTGAAGGAATTGATTTAGGGACCAGAACCCCAGACACTGTCTTACTGATAGAAGGAGATGCTTTAACCCTGATGGGTGGCAAACCCTGGGAACAGAGTGCAGCTAGAAGGAAAACACAGACAGGTCGGCTCCCTAGATGCCACTGTGACCTAAGGGAGTTATGCAGGGACCTGATAACAAGAACAAAGCAAAACTTGGGACACAATTATGGAGCCCCCTTATCTCTTGCTTGATGGTTGCTCAAGCCTTGGAAAAAATATATGCGTTTGTGTGGTACTTTCTCTCTGTAGCCAATCATGAATTTGAAACTGTAGTATGGACATACCAATGACCAATTACAAGCTGCCTTCTGATGTTATGTTAACCTATATAAAGAAAAAGCTTTGTACAATAAATCGACAATTGGCTTGCATCAGGCCTCGTCCTGTCTCTCAATCACAGCAAAATGGTGACCCCGACGTGATGAGGCAATAACCACTATACTGTGGCCTGCTGTGATGTCCCACAGAACTTAAGTGAGCTGCTGAAAGGAAGCAGGATGCCGGCCGGCAACATATCATCCCTCCAGGAAGTGAGGTGAGCTGTGGGAAACTGAAATGGGGAATCAAGAGTTGTCCCCAGAGAGAGACATATATGAACTAATTAATGCACTCCTTAAAGAGCATGGCAAAGTTATTTCTGGCCATGATCTTGGCGTAGCGCTGAAGTGGGTGCAAGAAAAAATCCCCACGGTTACAGCACGAACAGCGGTATGGGGCAGCGGGAGGAGATGGCCCCTGGCTGGGTCATCACGAGTCTCAGAGCGGCGGTGCCAGCCACAGCAGGGAGCCAAGCGGCGACCCCCGCACTGGCTCTGGCTTGTCCCGTGGAGTCGCTCTCGTCTATCAGCAGCGGCAATAGTGTTTACAGACCTTGATTCTTTAAAGAAATGTCACAGTTTTTTCATCAAGAAACTAGTGAGAAAGCAACCTTGGAGCTGAAAGCAGTGCTCATGCAGTCAGAACCTTCACTTCAAAGATGGAAAATCTGCACATTTCTGAAGATAACAGCGTGTCAACAATGAAAAGAAAAAAAAAAGTGTCTTCTCTACTGCCGTTTGCCTCCCTCCCCCTCTTCTCTCCCCCCCCTTCCTTCTCCCTCCTTATCTCACTCCCTTGTTTCACTCCCTGTTGAAGGTCTACAGAAACCTGTGTTCTCATTTTAAAGTAACAGTGTTAAGTTTCGTTAAGAAAGGTATTTTACCATTTCATGAATGCAACTGATATCTATGTATTGTTTTGTGGCAGTTTAGGCTGGGTGCCCCCTGCCACTGCTGCATGAGATACACCTCTGGTGTCCTGGGTGCTCACCCAATACGGGTGGACACAGGAAACGACGTATTTCTACCCATAAATCCTGCACCCTATAAGGCCATCTGCAAAGTCATTCTCTTCCTCTTTCTTCCCTCTCTGCTCCCCTGGGAGATGTCCTCTGTTATCAGGTAATGCCGGGGGAGTATCCTCAAGGCCTCTTAGGCCTGTCTAGGCCTAATGCCAGGAGGAGAATGGAGGGGGGGGCAGTCTCAGACCTGGCCAGCCTGAGACTTGCCTAGCAGCGGGATGGGGGAAGAAAGAGCCCTGGGGGGTTTGGGCTTACCTTCAGGTGGGAAGAAGGGAAGGACTGGGAAGCCTTTGGGAATTCTGTGAGGGGTTCTGTACGCTTTGGGATACTCTTTGTCACTATGCTTTGTAGTTTGTAGTTCTCTGTAGCTTCACCAATCGCTTTTCCATTTAAACTTTCTATCACTCTCCAATCCATTTGTGTGAGTCTCATTCTTTTGTCCCTTTCAGGGCAAGAGACGATCTGTCTGGCCCCAAACCAGCACATGTTTTTATCATTATTTCTGATTTTAAGGCATTTGGGAATTTATTATTTTAGTGTTTGCAATTGTTGCGTTTCTTTACAATAAGCATGATGGTAATTGACTACCCAAAAAACAAACTTAGTATTTGTAATAAGGTATACTGTTAAAGAAAATGACTTTTGCTTATAAGTTTTTAGTGATTGTGTTAAAGTATTTTTCCTAATCAATAAGCATGATAGCGTGTAAGTGCTACTGGTTTTATGAGTTTATAGGTTAAGGTTTCTCTTTTTTCCTTTTTTCTGGTTCGAACCTGTCTTTTTTTTGAGTTTGCCGGCAAAATTTTAAAAAGAGCTCTATATGGTAAAAAAGTTTTCATTTTGAAAAGCGTGCATTATCTTTTTTTGTGGTTTTTTTGTACATTATATTGATGGTTTAAGTTTTATGTAGTTTTTTAAGTTTTTAGGACTTTTTTTGATATTAGCAGGACATAAGATTATTTTAGGAATGTTATAGAGTGTTCTATTAGTTTTTGTGTTTATAAAGGTTTTAAGATAAGGTTGTAAGAATATGAAAAGCTGCAAAAAAAAAAAAAATTTCTTTTCCTTTTTTGGTACACAGGTTTTCCTTAGGGAAAACTCAGGGCTAGGAACGAGATTCACCTTTTCCCATCTACAGGTTCTTCCTGATGCCAGCATGGCATAACACCAGACTCAAAGAACGGGACAAACAGCAGTGCCGGTGAAGCTGACAATCAGCTGACCACTGAGTCTGACCACAGTGCCTGTTTAACTGAGATCAGAAGCACCGATCTGAAGCTGACTGCATGAGTGTCCCCGGAGGAAACATTTCATTCGGGACTGAATGTTTCAATGCCTTAATGTCATGTAATTAGGGAATATGTTTATGTAGATTTATATGTTAACTCACCAGAATGTTATAGTTAAACAGTGGTTACCCCGGAATAGACAAACAGCCCAGCCTATCTATCTGGTAAAATTAATTCATTCTTGCAATTGTGGGGTATCGCTCATGTTCCCTGTATTCCTTATTCCCTCACGCAGTACACTGAAGTGACTTTTGCAAAAACTAAAGTGGGGGAATGGTAGGGGCCTATTCAGAGGCCTGGTTAAACAAAGCTATGTATGTTTTTACATTTTAAAATTTAAATTTTTTACAGCTTCCTAATGATTCCCAGGAAACCCCAGTATGGGTGGACCAATGGCCCATACCATTGGAAAAGCTCCACACACTCCAAGAATTAGTTACAGAGCAATTGAAAAAGGGGCATATTGTACCTTCCACAAGTCCATGGGACTCTCCTATTTTTGTCATTAAAAAACAAACAGGCAAGTGGCGCTTGCTCCATGATCTCAGAAAAATTAATGACGTTATGGAAGATATGGGGAGCCTCCAACCAGGGTTACCCTCCCCTACAATGATACCACGAGATTGGCATTTGACTGTTATTGATCTAAAAGATTGCTTTTTTAGCATTCCTTTACATCCAAATGATGCTCCTAAATTTGCTTTTTCAGTTCCAAACGTCAATATGCAACAACCATTACAGAGATATCACTGGGTTGTGCTTCCACAAGGAACGAAAAATAGCCCTACAATTTGTCAATGGTATGTGGCAAAGAGCCTTAGTCCTGTTCGAAACGCCTTCCCTGATGTCTTAATACATCATTATATGGACGACATCCTAGTGGCAGCACAAAGCCCCGAGCTCCTGGAGAAAGCCGTGGCCCTTGCAATAAGCACTGTAACGCAAGCAGGTTTTACTGTAGCACCTGAAAAAATTCAAAACGTACCACCTTGGAGATGTTTAGGATGGCGAATACGAACTCAATCAATTGTACCACAACCTTTACAGATCAAAACACATGTTAAGGCCCTTCATGATGTTCAGAAATTATTAGGTGCCATAAACTGGGTGCGTCCCCTCTTAGGAATTTCTAATGCAGATCTGGGTCCCTTATTTCAATTGCTGACCTCTGCTCCCCTCGTTCCTTAGGTCCTGAGGCGCTCCGATCTCTGCAAAAGGTTGCTATGATTATCGCCTCAAGACAAGCTCATAGGTGGGCTCCAGAGTAACCCTTTTTTCTGATCCTGTTAAATCCTGCTCGACAGCCACACGCTTTGATTTTTCAGTGGGATACGCGAAAATCAGATCCGCTGCTTCTCATTGAATGGATCTTTTTGCCGAACCAATCTACAAAAACTATCTTTTCACAGCATGAAATGTTTGCTTCTTTGATAATCAAAGCCAGACAAAAATTGCTAACTTTAGCAGGAATGAGCTTTGAATGTATCTATTTGCCTGTCACTGATGCATACTTGCAATGGCTTTATCAGCAATCAGAAATTTTTGCTATAGCCCTAACAGCCTACACAGGCCAGCTCTCTATGCACCCGCCTTCACATAAATTATTTAACCTTGATTTCTCTTTATCTCCCCTGCCTAGGAAAAGCATCCAACTGTTACAAGCCATCACTGTTTTTACAGACGGGTCTGGAAAATCTCACAAATCTCTCATTGTATGGTGGGACGACCAGTCCAAACAATGGCAATCTGATATTGCCACAGTCTCAGGATCCCCCCTAGTAGTAGAGCTGAATGCAGTGGTACAAGCCTTTCAAAAATGGTCAGAACCTCTTAATCTTGTCACTGACTCAGCTTATGTTGCAGGTATAGTTCAAAGAGCTGAGGCTGCAGTACTAAAAGAAATCAGTAATCCACAATTATTTACCTTGTTGCAGGAGCTGGTTTTTCATTTAGATTCCAGGATACATCCTTATTTCGTCATGCATGTGAGATCTCATACTTCTTTACTGGGTTTTATTGCAGAAGGGAACTGCCAAGCAGATCATCTAACTTTACCAGTAAATGTATTACTGGACCGAATTGCCCAAGCAAAACTCAGCCACTCCTTTTTCCATCAGAATGCGGGAAGCCTTAAAAGACAATTTGGCCTCTCTTCACAACAAGCTGCAAATATTATCTCTGTGTGTCCTGATTGCCAGAGGCATTCCTTTCCTAGTATCTCTGGGGGAGCTAACCCTAGAGGGCTAGAAAGTCTGCAACTATGGCAAACAGACGTTACACATTTCCCTGAGTTTGGTAACTTGAAATACATTCACTCTTCTATTGATACTTTTTCAGGAGCTTTATATGCCCTTGTCACACAGGAGAAAAATCCCGAGATGTTCGCAGACACTTTGTGAGAGCTTTTGCAACACTAGGAATTCCCTCTCAAATAAAACCAGACAACGGTCTTGCTTACACCTCTGCGGCCATTAAATCCTTTTTTACCTCTTGGGGTATTAAATATACCACAGGTATCCCTCATTCCCCTACAGGTCAATCACTAATAGAACGTTCCCACCAAACACTGAAGCAGCTTCTTTTGCAACAGAGAGGGGGAATGGGAAATACAACACCAGAGGAAAGACTGCAAAAGGCTTTATATGTTTTTAATTTTAGGCATTTTAGTACAAATCCATCTCTGGAAGTACAAGAGAAAGCACCAGTTCTAATTCGTGATCCTGAAACAAATAAGATTTTAGGCCCATATCCTTTAGTAACATGGGGCAGAGGATATGCTTGTGTTTCAATAGAAAAAGAACCACGCTGGATACCAGCCAAAAACGTCCGACCTTTTTGAGAGCGTCTAACACAGCAGCAGCAGCAGGACGACGATACAGGAGAAGAGTAGCTGATAACGACAGAGGAAGATCTGCGCAGCTGCTGCCTGAAGACAACTAAAAGACGCAACTGAATTTTTTTTAAAGAAACTTAATGATGTTTCGTTTCATAGCTTTTATTGTACTAGGGATAGGGTTTATAGAATCGTGGGGAACTCTTTTTCCTCCTCCTTTGCCAAAAACTAATGTGTGGGTTACGCTTGCTAATGTAACAGGCCAGGACACTTTGTGCTTGGCAACTGCTTCTCCTGATAATCCCTTTTCTACTTGTCTTGTAGGATTACCCTTAGATAAATGGCCAGTTCCACTAACACTCTCCTCTGTAATCAGACAGCCTAGTAGAAAACTAACAGATAAGTGGGATTTTTGGACTCCCCATCTCCCACGAGCTAACTTAGAACCACAAGAGCTTGAACTTTTAGGATTAGTAAAAATGGATTTCTGCCTTTATTTTAATTATACAGGGAAAAATCAGTCTAAAGCATGGGATGTTTCTTCTAACTATCCTGTATTCAGGAGTGCAAGCTCCTGGTGTAATTATAAGTCTCCTAACATTTCTAAATCAAGCAACATTCCTTTGCAATTGCCAGGAGGCATGTTTTTGATTTGTGGACATAGAGCCTGGGCTGCAATTCCCTCCCACAACAAAGGTGCCCCCCCCACTGTAGCCTTGGACGGCTTTCTGTGTTAACCCCTAACACATCTTCCATTTTTCAACATCGACTCTCACACAAACAACGCTTACATCACAGAATGAATCGGGGCACTCATGCATTTACCCCTGAATGCGATGATAATGTTGATTTTTGGTCTCTTAGCCAGCGTTTTACAGCTTCTGTGTTGACACCATGGGTTGCTGCAGCGAAGGCTTTATCAACGCTAGATAGATTAGGCTGTTGGCTTGCTAAGCAAAATAATGCAACTAGTAGTGCACTTTCTAACCTCTTATTAGATGGTGATAGTGTTTGTCACGCTACGCTACAAAATAGAGCAGCAATAGATTTTTTGCTTTTAGCGCAAGGACATGGCTGTGAGGATTTCGATGGTATGTGTTGTATGAATCTTTCTGATCACTCTGTGTCTATTCATCATAGTATTCAAACCCTAGAAGAAGGATTCACTAAACTTAAGGAAGAAGATAGTTGGGATTGGTTAGACAAAATATTTAGTAGTTGGGGGCTTTCTGGCTGGCTACGTAGCCTTGCTAAAACAATCATTTATGCTTTTGCTGTTTTGCTTTTTTATTGCTTTTTTACCCTGTATATCGCAATGCTTACAAGGCTTAATTAGTCGATCACTCAAGAGAATTCTTATCATACAGTAGGGAGGGGGAAATGAAGGAATTGATTTAGGGACTTTAGCAAGTCACATCCTTACAGCTAGCCATTTCCATGCTGTGCTATATAGTCCTTTGCTATCACTTTCATGGGTTTATGTAACTGAAATCTGAAAAGGCAGCACTCCCTAAATCTTCCAGCACTGACTGTCAAATGGGACATAAAAAGCAGTAAGGAAAAATCAGAATTTACTTGAATCAGTAACCAACACAACTACTACAGGTGAGAGTTATCAACAGGAGGTTCTGTCACTTGTAGGTCAGTCTCAAAGAACTCATTGTAGCTGTCAGCAAAGTACCTTCCAATTGATGTTACATGAAACAAAACGGGTCTTGTGCTTTACTTGAGCGGAAAGAAATCCACAGTGGAGCAGTGCCTTTTCTGAACAGAACAAGAGTGTGTTCTGTAAGAACAACAGAAGCCTGTGTCCTGCATCCATATTATTACAACAGTCTCAGCACTTCATTCCCAGCTTTGCCCTCATCAACATCAATAGAAGTCCCTGCATTGCAAAACTGTCTCACATACATTCTGCTGCAACATAATCAAGCTTAAGAGAAGTGCCACTACTGACGCTTCCACACAAGTGGCTTCCAAGTGTCTCTAGAGGCATGCCTGAAGAGGTCAAGGAAGGATGTCAGGGAAACAGCGTGGGTCTGTGAGTCCTATTAAATACCACTGACTGCCGTAAGACGGGTGAGAGAGCAGACAGCAGATTGGGGGCCACAAAACTTACCATTGATCAGGAAGAAGAAAGCTCCAGTTTCATTGGCCACTGCTCGGGCAATCAGTGTTTTACCAGTGCCAGGAGGACCATACAGCAGGATCCCACGTGGAGGCTGAGGACAAACGCAACAGACTTAGGTGATGAGCTAGTCTCTGAATGCCTAAGTAGCTTCACAGTGAAGTTGTAAGCATTTGATTAAATCCAGTCCAAGACTGTGATGCAAACTTCTGCAACAGCTGTCATCCCAGCACTGCTATCAACACCTTTACTACTTCATATGACACACAAACAAAAACCTTGCCAGGAACCGACAGCACTGATTCAAAGCAACACCCCACAGGCTGCCAATACTTGGTGTCCAGAACACGTAAGGAAATACTTTCCTAACTCCAGCATTTAAAAAAACCCCACAAACCACAAATTACTTATTCCCTCCACCTACGCCTCATAAACCTCTGACATCGAGAGTCATCTGCTAGGTGGTGCACATTAAGGACTCACCTTCACCCCTATAGCCTTGAAGAGCGCAGGGTGTCGGAGGGGAAGTTCCACCATTTCCTTGATTTGAGCCAGCTGCTTCCGGCAGCCACCAATGTCATCATAGCCCACTTCATTCAGTGACTCCTCTTCATCCTATCCAGAAAGAGACATATTAAGCACATGTGGGGAAGAAGGTCATTCACAACCCCTCCCAATATAGAGAAAACAAGAATTCAGGTTTTTGCTCATGGCCATCTCTTTGCTGTCTGGAGATTCTAATTTCCAAGTCTTCCTGTACAATTGGTTTTTAGCTTTGTCTTCGCAGACATATTAAGGAAATTGCCTGCACATATCTAGACCTCACTGAAGCACACCTTCACGAATGCCTCTGCTGCCAGCTTCCCCACAGAGTCCAGCACAAAACAAGCTCTGTGACCCTCCGAGGTGGCTAACAAACACAGTAATGGTCAATGAAACGCAGCATAAAATACTTATTCCTTAACTATAAGTGATTATCTCTAGCTGGTCCAGACACATGAGTAAGATCAACTGTAGACAACTCTTCTGGTATATTTCTACAGCATCCATTCATCTCTTTGTCCAAACCTCTAGTGGCATTAGTTATCTGTGTCATTAGGACATACTAAAACAATAAAATAGCACAGCCTGGAATCTCAGAGGGGCATAGTCCAAGCCTTACAAACAGGAACTACTACCTTGGGATCTGGCCCTAACAAGCACTGAAGGTCTCCAGGTCTTGAGATTCCTGCCTGCTCTGGGCCCTGCTTCAGGGTGAAGGCATAAACCCTTTTCCTTTTATCTACTGGGGACCTTCCCTTGACCCAGTTTATGCTACTGCCCCTAGAGCAGACCCTGAGCACAGCCCTCCAAAGAGCCTTTGTCATCTACTCTTTTCCATCAGCCATTTGCCTTTGCCTCCCCATCTCCAAGCTGCATTATCCCACTCTCCCAGCCCCTCCTCACTGCTTCTGGCCTTTAGCCCATCATTTTGATGGCCTTGGTTGAACTTGCTCCTGCCTTGTCTCTGCTGTGTCCTGCAGAGCCCAAACTGTACTCATGGGGTTTCAGAGTCTCAGAACAGTCACACAGAGATGACTTTTTCAGGAGGCAGCTAAATACAAACCAGCACTCACACTGACTTGCAGGCACTTCCTTTATGTAGTATACAACCTCCTTAGCTCATTTATCTGAGATTTCCCACTCTGTAGGAAATTTTCCTGTTACTCTGCAATACTAAGGTTAGATTCTACCCAGACAACAGACAATCCACCCAGGCTGTCTCAACCCTGTGACACTCAAGGGACTGGGATTTTTTTTTTAAATTTTCTTTTACAGTCAACCATTGTGAGATTTTAAATTTCTCACTGAAAAAAGGCACTAATTGCTTTCTTTTCATTTGGCATGGAATTTAGCAACATTGTTAAACTGCTAACATTGTACCTCTCCTTGCTACAGATAGAGAAAAATTTGGAATTAAAAAATGCATCTAAGTCCAACATGAGACATCTGGAAGCAGATGCAAACCCAGCTGCTGTCAAAGTATGGCATCTCATCAGCAAACCTACACATTGGTGCTATCTCGACATAAGGAAGAGCAGTGGAAATAGATTCCTCTGGCTACTTTCAGCAGCAGCTCATCTCCTGAAACCAGAGAATCATTACCCTCAATCTACAAAATGCCAAAACAGGAACTGTGAACACTGTTGCTCTCAAGCACCATCATAGAAACAGATTTCAGAGAGGACTCATTTGGGGAACCACATGGCAGGACTTTGCTCACCTCTCGTTTGATGGAGTCTCCTTCACAATGGATCACTGTGTCTGGAGCCACTATGCAGTATGGACTTGGATCTGTCTCCACCACTTTGAACTCCACAGCACGCATCCCTCCACGCACCAAGAAGATGTCACCTGTAAAACCCTGAACTTCAGTAGCCTGCTGCAGCCAGTGTCTGCAAAATGACAACCCTTGTACTGCCAGCAGCCCCAGAGGACAAGGAAGTTGGTTGCACAGCAGATACTGCTGGCATTGGTAACATTGCTTCAGAGCTGCATGTACTCTGAGTACCTGAGATGCACAGCCAAGAAAGTTCTCAAATTTCCTTCAGTAACAAACAGCAAACAAACCCAGCAATCAACAGAATACTCAGCCTACACACAAAAAGGCAAGGAATCACATTTTTTTTCCATTCTGTTTCAATTTAGCATTTCTAAAACAGGCAAAATGCCCCAATTTAATAAAAATTCATTTTAAAGTTATTATAACTAGCTGTTACTAGTTGGCAACTGGTTGTCTCCAGAAGTGGAATAACATGTAATACTGCACTGTGACTCCTGATTGAACCAACTACAGAGGCTGGGTAACTTCAACTTGTGTTTACAGTGTATTATGTATTATCTATTTGTTCCAGCAGAAGTGCTAACAGCACAATTCCAGGAATGCATTTGGTTTTCTACACACTCTCACAGCTACTAATTAAATTACTTTGAAGAAGTGAATGTAGTCAGGGTGCCAGTTAGTACACTCAACCAATTGATTAGTATACAGACAACTATACCATTCCATTCAAGTGGCAGCAACTTAGTTTAATAAAATTTTCTCCTGTGTTCTAACTGAGCCTTTTCTGATGCTGTCTCATCTCATGTAGCACAAATAAACTCACAGAATTATCAAACTGTTCCGCCAACCAGCAGCATCAATGACCCCTTTTTCTGCAGGTAAGGGGAAAAAAGAAATCAACACCAGCAAAAAAATCTCACTCTACTGATGTTAATCTAATGCTTTGCAGAAATGTATGCAAGCTACTAGAAATCCTCTTTATTCGGTCTCAGGACTACCTCACATTTGCTGTCACCAGGACTTCAGTAACAAGCATCATTACCTTTCCTGATGGGTCTGTATGCTTCCAGGAAGTATGGCTTGAGATACACCTCAAACAGGTTTCCTGTGATGCCTTCTACTGTGTCATCAATTGGCAGCACATGGATACGTTTGCCGTACTTCACATCTGGGCAAGGCTGGATGCTGCAAAAGAAAACTCCAGTTAGCCAAAGGCAGTGATGCCCCTTCCCAGGCCAGTACAAATGCTAGAAAGGACCCTCCAAAGCCCTGGTGAGACTTCCCACCTGTACAAGAACATTTCAGTGCTGACAAGGCAAAAAATCATGCCTGCCAAGAGTTAGGCTTCCCAACACACTTTCCTTCCCTCACTTCAGCCCTATCAAAGGCCACTGTGGAGTTCAATACTTTCTTCCTAACCCCCTGCTCTTCTTTAGCCCCTCTCACCATTCCCAAGGTACACTGACAGCTTAAGGTTACTAATACAGCTTAAAGACCTATGCAAGTCACAAGATAACCTATGTTTCAACAATGAGCTACTGCTCAAACAGCTGCAAGGAAAGGGAGCTGGGAGAAGCTTTTTGCCCCTTTTACTCTGCTTTACAAGAGGCCAGAGGACCTGTTGCTGACAAATCTGATTTTGGTACTGTGAGAGTCTTTGCTCAACCATGCGAAAGCACTGTTAAGTCAGGGATCTGTCAGCACCACTTCACTGAGAATATCCTTCTAGGTTAAAGTCTGAAAGCTCCTTGGCCATGTTTAAATAAACACTACAGATATTATTTCACACTGTAGGACACCAGCTTGAAGTACCACACTGCAGCGGAAAGCTCAAACTGGCTTTGCCAGCTAAGAAAAGCCTACACGGAGCTGCTGCAGAGCACAGAACTTTTCATGTGTGACTTTGCTTAAGACTTTTAGATTTTTATCATGTACTTTACAGAGAGAACACAGCAGAACGGTAAGGGAAAAGACAGACAACAAGCAGGAATCATTTCTTTGGCAGATACCAGCCCACAGAAAGTAAGATGATAAAACCTACAAGAAAAATGTTGAGGGCAGGAGGCTGAAAATTCTCTGACCCCAAAAGCTAAGACAATCAGCAAAATATCTAGAAGGCTGAGAACCACTACATACACAGCCTGGCAGAGAAGGGAAAAATCACAGGCTGAACTATTACACTAGAAATTATTCCAACAGTAACCCTAACCAGGTTAAAGGAAGTATTCACCTTTATTTTAAACTCATAATCTGTCTCAAAGTACTCTTGTGTTCCACCTACAGTGGTGTTTAAAACTTGCATTTTCTAGTGGTAGGATGGGTGGAGCATTCCTCTCCTCTACAAAGTTTGTATGCAATACACTTTGCAAATATATTATTTCTCATTAAGGTCCTGAATAGACTTCAAGAATCTTTAGCATATTTTTTTAATCCAAATATGCATACAGCCAGAAAGACAAGCAAAAATAAACTGAGATTCCTAATCTTGAAAGCATTTCTGTGATCTCCACTGAAGATGTGGCTCTGCTACTGACTGAATCAATTCAGAGCCATCATGCAAATTGAGGCAACCCAAGCCAAGCAATAGTTAGTGAATGAGTTTTCTCACCTGATCACGTCACCCAGGCGCACTCTCAGGTTGTTGCGAACAACCCTATTCATGCGAATCTTCTCATCTGAGCAGGTATCATCTGACAGAACAATGCAGACTGCTTCTCTCCTCTTCTTTCCTTTTAGCAGGACAGTGTCTCCTCTGAAGAGCTGCAATTCATCCATTTTTGCCTGTAAACGGTTACATCATAAGAAGAAGCTTTTGACAAAAACAAGAACTCAAGAATTTGAAGGAGAGTTACTTCACTTCAGAGAATGACACCTCAGAAGCAATACACTGAATTCACTCGAACAGACTCCCACTACGCTGAGCTAATCCTGAAGGTAGACTATGGGGACAAGCTCAACTGCGCCCTACAAACTGAATCAAACCACATTTCAACATGGACGTGTTAGGAAACAAAACAACCCTCTCTCACTCCTCACAGCTGCAGCTTCTGACACAGATTCATGTTGCAAAGCTACATTCCAAGTTAATACCCAGCAACACCTTGCAAATTACAGGGTTAAATGTTTTGCTTTTATAGGTAACGCACCTGGGACAGTGACACAACACTGTTGTCTTCATTGATGGCTTCATCAACAATTAACCGATTGGGCCTGTTCTTCTGCTTCAGAATAGCAGTTGATAAGTCATCCGCTTTAGAACTGGTTAAAAAAACAAGTTATGAGTTTCAGTGATACTGCTCCCCACCTTCCTGTCATTCCCTTATTTTCACCTCTATTTCCCCACAAGTTTCTTTGTTGTCTTGTCTTTTAGAAACTACAATTCTTTGTAAAACAAAGGAGAACATTCTTCCTAGGCACCAGCTGCAGGAGTTCAAAGCACAATGTTTTCTGTCAGTGCACAGAACTACTTTACTAGCCTCAAATAGAAATAGCTATGAAGCTAACTATGAAAAGAAGTGGTCAGTGAGATGTTGCTGACTGTAAGATTTTTTGTCTAAAAGAAACTGCATGTAACCAATGCCACCAAAATGAAAGTTCAAGTCTATTTGGTGTCAAATCCCAGATGAATAGGGGAATTAACGGGCAATGCTGTAGCTCCCCTGACAGGAAGAGCTGTAGAAGTTCAGCCTGATGAGGCCTATCAGTTAAACCTAGCAAGCCAACACCCACTGTAGCCCTAGACCACCACATCACAAGAAATAGAATGGGTAATTTATCCTGACAAAATGGAACAAAACAACTGCAAGAAAATGGGAGAAATGCAGATTAAGTGTTTTCTTTCAAAATCTAATACAGCAGACAGTTCACTCTATGAAAGAAATGTGAATTTGAAGCAAGCAATTCGCAAGGAGTTCGTGGAAGTTGTACATCAGCTAGTCACAACAATGGTTGACTGGTTTAACTTTCCTTGGTGGGCATCTGACTGCGTTCTCTGAATATTCCAGATGTGTCAGCGTCTAAGGCTGGAACAGAAAACTGCACTTTGTTTCAATTTTGACAAAGAAAAAGTCTTCCTTTGTCCTATGCAAGCGGTAAGCACTAAGCAAAAGCAGGAAGCTTGGTGGACAGCTGTGTTTGCTGTACAGTTTGGTTCTGGTTTTTGCTCTTTTAGGACAAAATAATCAGAAGAAATCAAACCTTGACTCGAAATAGCAGAGCAAGCAGCTCTGCACAAAGGCAGATCACAGAAGCAGTGCATCAGTTGTCATGCTGTGTTTTTAAAAGTCTGAGAGAGGTGACATAACTGCAGTGTGATGTCAACCCAGGACCTCTCACCTATCAAGACAGATTTTTCAAGACAAGCTATGCAGTATTGACTCTTTTATTTGACATGTGAAAGGGGAAACAATATTAAGCAAGTCTGTGAGGGCAGCCAGCTTGTTTTCAAGCTTCAAGTAAGCCCTGATAGCATAGGGAAATCGCAAATGATAGATAACATTATTTTAAATGAACAAAGGAGAAATTGTAAAATGTATCTTTCCTAGACTGCCAGAACCTGGAAAGATGCCTTTTCACTTTCTTCACCAAAAACTGCAAGAGGTAAGACACTGGCATTCATTCCTTTCTGGGAATATACTATCTCAGATTGAAAGACACAAAAGAAAGGCTGCTAGACACATCCTAGAAGGAGCTCATGAATTCCATCTTCAGCCTTAATTGTGGTTTTGGTAGAGTCCTAAAGCATCTGGGATTTCAAAGAAAACAGAAAGCAGAAGGAAAACATCCAACACACTGTAAAGTCAGACAGCATCTTAAGTTTATAACAGTGCGAAACACCAACAATCTACCCGTGAGGACCTTGGCTCAGCATTAGCTCATAGCCAATGAAAATTACTTTCACAGGTAGATTTTAAAACTTGAGCTAAAGCACATCAGAAACAAAACTCTGTTTAGCTGTTCAAAGTTTCAATATAATTCATAGCCCTCCACATAGGAGACAGGGATCCGAAGGCGAAAACCACTGCCAGACTTTGGCTACATAAACTGTCACTGAAAGTGAGAGGCTGTCCCTCAGGATGCAGAGACCGCTGTGCCGTCTGAAAAAACAGCCTCAGATACAGGATGAAAATAGATGGAAAATGAACTCGACAGCAATTGGAAGCTTTTGGACCAAAACTGTCCAGAAAACCAAAAGCTATACAAATCTGAGAAGAAAGTCAAGACATGACTCAACACACAGCAGTGATGAAGAATGTAGTAAGAGCTCCACTTGGTTCTGCTGAATATGAGAAAAAGGTTTTAGTACTGAGGAACTGAGTCTGCACTTTCTTAAGAAAGAAATGAGGGCTGAATCAATGTTGGCAGTACTTGACTGCACTTACAGCAATCAAAAAGCTTGGAGGCATTAAAAATGGAGTAAGGTCTCCAAGAAAAAGCATACAGGCATATAAATGTGTGGGGTCAGCTTCAGTTATTGTACCTGACAGTTCTGTAGAGAATGACACAAAGATGTTACAAAATTAAATGCCAGCTACACACAGTAGAGTGATATTACTTCTACAGACAAGGGTCAGGACTTCGAGAGACAAGCATTACCCATCCTCCAGTGGCAGTTTAAAATATTGTTACCATCACCATCTGCCCTCATTACATCTCTCCTAGGAGTTCCCCATGCTGTAACTCAAATAATGAAACAAAATACATCTGTACACCTCCATCATGCTTAGACAATCCCCAACACCTGTGCATTACAGAATCACAGAATTAACCAGGCTGGAAAGACCTTTGAGATCATCAAGTCCAACCTATCACCCAACACCATCTAATCAACTAAACCATGGCACTAAGCTTCTCATCCAGTCTTATTTTAAACGCTTTCAGGGATGGTGACTCCACCACCTCCCTGGGCAGCCCATTCCAATGGCCAATCACTCTTTCTGTGAAGAACTTCGTAACATGCAGCCTAAACCTCCCCTGGCGCAGCTTGAGACTGTGTCCTCTTGTTCTGTCAAAGGTTGCCTGGGAGAAGAGACCAACCCCCACCTGGCTACAGTGTCCTTTCAAGTAGTTGTAGACAGCAATAAGGTCTCCCCTGAGCCTCCTCTTCTCTAGGCTAAACAACCCCAGCTCCCTCAGCCACAACTTATATGGCTTGTGCTCCAGACCTCTCACCAGCTTTGTTGCCCTTCTCTGGACACTCAACATCTTTCTTAAACTGAGGGCCCAGAACCAGACACAGTACTCAAGGTATGGCCTAACCAGTGTCGAGTATAGTATTACTGAGCATGTGGTGAGAACACTACGCAGGAAAGCCTGAGGCATGGGTTAGGGCTCTCATGTGTCAATGTTCCTATGCATGCTAGCAAACTGGCAAAGGGCAAGTACAGGCAGCTAGCCTAAGTAATTTTTAAAGATTCTCAGTGAGTTTCCCTGTCAGAGAGTGCCCAGTGCAAACCCTCTAGATCACCTCGTCTGCTCATCCCTTTTGTCAGCTCCCTAACAAACTTTCCCTCTCACTCTTTCATTTCACTGACTCTACAGAGTCACAAAACACAAGACATAGCTTAAGAGCTGTTTTGAAATTAGGAAATTCAAAGCCTGCATCAAGCCTGGCCCTAAACAGAGGCCAAAGCCGAAGATATAATTCTCAGCACAGCTTACGGCCACACTTCCATAAGCTCAAGACATCGATAAAACTGAAGCAAATAGGTACTAGCCCTGAAGACCAACAATAATGAGTTCTCCATTCTCTCTGATTTTCAGTAAAGCAGTCCAACAGCCTCATCTGACACAGTGAAGGAGCACAAGCAATACTTTTTACAACTTCTATCACTTCCATCATTTTCATGCGTGTGAGAACTCTCCTTCAGCATAGGAATAATGGCTGGAGGCTATGCGTTATAGTGGATGATATGAAAAGAGAGAATATAAAGTGATTACGCATTACAGATTCTTCTGAAAACAACTAATAACCTCCAAAGCCCCACCTAAACTACGGAAATAAGTTGTTCCTGCGAGCCTGTGCTAAAAATACAGGCCAGAAAGACCTGAAATGATTCCAGCTGCAGTAATGAAAGTGAAAACAGCCATGCCTTCTACATGGTGGCGAGCCTTTTATTATCCTCATGAACTAGCTTCTGAGGCAAAGCCTGCCAGTGGTTTCTTACCACCCCAAACATTCACATTACAGACTAAACTGCTTTCCCCATGCAAGTAATAAAAAAAAAAAAAATCCATAAAAAATTTTATCTATTAAAGCAAAGGAGTGAGCTACCTGATGACTGCAATCACTTACAGGAAAAGCATGTGACAACCAAGCAACGAGTTCATGCTCATGCTTGAAAGGGCAAGTTCTCAAACACTGCTGCAAACACATAGGCACATGAAAATGAGCATCTCTTCAAAAACCATTCTCTCTTATCTCTTGCAACACTACTCATTATGCTAAAGCTCAATTCAGCAAGATGGCTGCCAGTAGCACTGACCCAAAAATGGCAACTGAAAAGTAACTTGTTTCCACTTGCAAAGTAACTTTTCATAATTCAGGTATGCTGAAAGAAACTATGCTAAAGTTGAAACTTCCTTTTAAAGACACTGTTCATCTCACTTAGCTGCAAAATATGCCTGTGAGAAGTGTATTTGCTGACACTTTGCTGCAACAGTAGGACTGAGTGGGTCTAAATTTCAGTAGTTGCAAAACAAAAGCATAACTTAAGTAGCAGATACTAAAGGGACCAAAACTGCCTCCACTAAGAGAAAGAAGTCACTTAAAAGTATTCTTGGGTTTGGGAAATTATCTTTAGTTTCCATTTTCACTCCTCTCAAGAGGCAATAAAGTGGCTTATGCACATGTGCTGGGAACTTAGAAGCCACTGTTACTCAATTAATTAATTTTTGAGGAGCACAAAAGATCCTCAACTTGGAACTGAAAACTGACTAAGGCAAGACACTGCAGGCAAAAATACAGCCGATTGCCTCAGCTGCCCCAGAGGCCAGCATGGCACAACATGTCTGCTTCTGCTCCTGCCAAGTCACTCACTAGCCCCGGCCCCAGGGCTGCTGCGAGGAGGAGGCCGGGACATGCCTCTTCCACTTCCTCGCTGCTCCGCCAGCCGCTCTGTGGCCTGGAAGACAAAGCCCTCTCTTCCTGAGGCCTAGCCTAGGCCCTGGCCGCGCCGGAGTTCGCAGGCAAGCGGCCCCGTGGCTCGGGCCTAACGGGAAGTCCTGCCCGGTCAGGCCTCGCCCCCTCCTTCCCCCCCCCCTTCCCCCCCCCGCCATGACTCGACACTTCCCGGAGAGGCCCGGTCGAGAGGCAAGGGGGAGGTGGCGGCGACGAGCGGCCCATCATTCCCACCCAGCACCGCTTCCGCCTCCTCAGGGCCTGCATGACACGGCGGGATCGCTGGGCCGATCAGGCCCGGGCCACGCTGCACTCCGACGAGGCAGTCTGCGTCGAGCCGGGCCAGGCCACCGCGGCGGTCAGGCCTAGGCCGAGGCCTGACAGCGAGCGGCCCGCACTTACTCGGATCCCGAGGCCATGGCGCAGCTGGGGGGGGAGGGGCAAGGGGAGGCGGGCGGCGGCGGCTCCTCAGGGCGAGCGGGCGGAGGTAGCAGGGAGCGGTGAGTCTCGGGCAGTCGAGCGAGCGAAGGCAGCGAGTCTGGGCGCTTTGCGCTGACTGAACCTCAGAGCCGACTCATCGGACGGAGAAGCTCCGCCCCGCGCCGCCTCGCCTGCCTAGCAACACCCTGCGACGACCAATTGAAAATTCCGATCTGCCAGAGTCTCAGCCAATGGAAGGGTTGAAATTGGAAGGGGACAAGGACAGGTAACCAACAGGCACTCTCGCGCCTACGCCCCGCCCTTCTCCTTTTCACTCCCAATCGTCACGAGACAAACGAAACCCAATCGCAGTGCGGCGCCCGCCGTCCCTGTTCTACCGGGCAACACGGCCCGAACAGCCAATGGCAAAAATTCACCAACAGGAAGTTCCTCCCCGTCGGCTCCCCGAAATAGTGCTGCATCCCGATTGGCTAGCGTACGAGGAAAAGGAAATGGGCGGTGCAGGAACTGCCAATCAGAAGGGCGGCGAGGACAATGCTGCGGGTCTGGGGCGGCTCGGCACAAGTATCGGCGCTCCGGAGGGCTTGTCTCGCTCGGGCGAAGGGCTGCGTGCGAGACCTGGGCCGTTCTCTCCACCCTCTCTCTCCCTTTCTTCCTATTTATGTATGGTTTCGGCTGGTGTTCTTTTGCTCGGTTGGCTGTCAGGGTCGGAATGACCGACACCCACCTTGCAAGCTGCCGTTCCTGCATCCCCCACGAGATTCCTCCCACTCACCCAGGGCAAGGCCTGTGAGCCCACGGAAGTGTCAAGGTCACGACTACAAAAGTTTACTTTGAGAAAAGGGCGCAGAAAAATTTACACACAGCCGAGGCTTTTATTAGGAAAGGAGATGGTCTCTACTTCAGCCCTTTGGAATCCACCTTTACTGCACAGGCCTAAGAGGAGTCCTTCAAAGTTTCATGCAGGGAAACTTCAGCAGGAGGGGTTTGGGAGACTGACAGGGTTAGCTTGCGGGGCCCTGGCCTGTGGTCCTGAGGAAATCTTGCACACTTCTGGCAAGGGATTCTCTCTGTGGGAACATCACCTGCTTCCGACAGGACACCAGGTACAAAGGGCAGGGCCTGAAAGAGAAGGGAGCATGGCAGCAGCAGGGACAGTAGTACTGCATCAAAGTGGTCTCACTAGGAAGTGGGCAACCCCTGTGCTGCACAGAATGCCCAGCTTTCTCCCATGTCCCCATCCTCCCTTGCCACCAGGTCAACTTTTTGATACCCTAGAGTCCCTGCAGAGCCATAGCCTACTGTCCCTCAAGACAAGATATGGGGGCAAGCTCATCAGACACATCAGCTTGAAACAGGCTTTGTAGCTGGAGCTCTTGTGTGTGGTCAGCTGAGATTCCCACACATCCTTCTACGCACCTTCCCTTCCCATCCTGAACAGAGGAGCTCTGGGAGAACTTCTGCCAGTGAGTGGCTGCCTCCTGCTTGCGGTTCAGTTTCCATAAGGCTTGCACCAGGTAGGTGGCAGCAGCTGGGTCACCTGCAAGACACAAAGGAGGATTCAGCCGTTAGCCCAGGAGAAGCAGGTTCCCAGCACTTCTGTGAGTTGTAGGGCATTGCAAAACTCAGAAGCCAGACAAGGAAGGTGAGCAAGGAGAGATGAAGGGAGGAAGATGTCCCAGCTACTTCACAGGGTCTAATTAACCCTGGGGCTGGCAGCCAAGGCAGATGGCATCAGCCCTGGAGCACAGGCAGCTATGCCTCTGTCTGAATGTGGGTTTTGTTCTCCTTGCAGGCAGGTCTGCATCCCAAAAGGGAGAGAGCTGCAGTCAGGCCTTGAACTAGCAGGTTTGACAAAACTCTTGGCAAAACTCACAGCCCTGCAGCACATCAGCATGGCTGGAGCACTGAACAGGGGAAATAACCCCTGAGAGCAGCTCAGCTGCGCTTGGGATATGTATGCCTCCCTGTCCCTTTACCATGGCAGCATCCATACCTAGCCACTGAACTACCAGGCATGAACATGCTTTCAAGGATGAAACAAGACTCCAGCTCCTCTGTTGTGGCAAAGCAGACCCTGTCTGTAAGAGTGCTGGCTTTACCAGGCTGGGGTTTGGGCAGGAAGAGGAAAAATTTTCAGGCTCTCTCAGAGCACAGGTTGTGAGCAGGGTTCTGATATCCTCTTCTTGCTCTGCTTCTCCAAGGAATCATCTCAGGTATTTGACTTTGCTAGTAACTCTACTGTAATTCTTGAAATCTTAAGTGTGGTCTGAAGTATAAGACCTAAAGGAGAGTTTTTATATTAATCTGTTTTGTATTAACATGTTTAGAATAATTGTACATTTACCTATTGTAAATCAATGTATGGAAGCCAGAATAATAGGAACTAAATGAATGTATGGAAACCAGGAAGTTTGAGGGACAGGATGCCCATATATCATGATGTGCTTCTAATTTGTGAATTGAAAGAATCATAGAATTATAGAATCATAGAACGTTAGAGGTTGGAAGGGACCTCCAGAGATCATCAAGTCCAAACCCCTGCCAAAGCAGGATCACCTAGGGTCGTCCACACAGGAATGCTTCCAGGCAAGGATCTTGGACTTTGTATTTAGAAGCTCGAGGCCTGCTTACCCTGCAGGAAGAAAGCTGTCAAACAACAATGTAATGTTTAGATGAAGGTAAATCTGTGGAATGCTTATCTAAAACAATGTATAGACAAAGGGAATCAGGCCAGGGATAGACCAACTTGTTCCTGCAGATGTGAGCAGAACAGGAAAAAACAACCAAAAGAGCATACATGGAGATGAAAAATGCAACTAAGAGGAAGACCCTCCCAAGCCCACTACCAGGAGACACTGTGTGTGGATGGGAGGAGCTGAATGTAAATGAGTAGGAAATAGCATGAGTATGTAGTAGCTAACTGTATATTAACTCTGCAAAACTTGTGTTCAGACACACACATTTGGAGGGGGAAACCTCCCGTGTGTCCAGTGCTTTGTCTAGCACTGGACCTGAATTATTAAAGAATACCTACTGAACAGTCTTAGTTGTTGATTTTTTTCTATTTCTGCCAATGACAGAAAAGCTGCCCAGGACAAATTTGTGGAAATCCCTTCTGTTACTCACCAAAATGAGACTCTTACCTGGAGAGATCTGCAAACTATGCTGGAAATCCAACAAGGCTTCCTTGTGCTTCCCCAGCTCCAGGAATTGCACACCTCGCCCGATGAGAGCGAACAACCTGATCTCCTGGAGCACCTCCACTTCTGGCAGGAGATTCTCTGGCAGACAGACACACACACCTGGAAGCAGCATCCTCCAGGCATTCCCTCCCTCGTCCCATCAGACTGAGCTACATTAGCAGGCAGCTAACAGGCAGCTCCAGTACCCACCACTGCCAAGCACTGCCATGCACAAGTCCCAGCTGTGCAGTGTCCTACCTGTTGGTTCAATGCCAGACCCAGAAAGCCGGACTTGCAAGAGATCACCAAGGCCCCTGCAGGCAGAAGGACAGAGGAGCTCTGGTGCCACTTCTGGGCTGGGAAGCCAGCTGGAAGTTGTCAGCCTCTGCCAGCCACTGCTGCCTGCTGAGGAGGATGCCCCTTCTCCCAGTAAGGCTTTGTCACCTGCTGAATTGTGTTATGGCCTCCTTGTTCTCGCCCAGATTGGCCCATGCCCAGCCCTGCTGCAGGAATCCAGCAGCTCTCCAGGCAAGACAGCGCAAACTCTCCTTCTTTTGGGACAGTCCTGCCTCTGGTGATGGGCACTCAGTCTGCTCCATCATGTCCTCCAGTCGAAGCATCCTTGGGATCAGGTCAGCTGTCCGGCTGATAACCTCCTCGCACATTGTTATGACGTCCTGGTGCCTCCCAGCCTGCTCCAAGGCAGATGCTGCTTCCAGGAATACCTCAGGAATCCTGGGCAAACCCGAGCTACCAGCTAGGGGCACCTGGGGAGCAAAACCAATGGCAGTACTCAGTCACAGAACTGCAGAGCACTCTGTGCTTACTGGGAACCTGGAACTTAGGCCCACTCCCAGACACAGGAGCCTGCTGGAGGCTGCAGAAGCCATGAAGCACTGCTAGCTCAGCAGAGTCAAGGTGGCAAAGCCCTACTCCAAAACCAGGCTGACAGCTGCTCCCCACAGGGAAAGGGAAGCAGTTTGTCCAAAGAGCAGAGGCAAGTGGTCTCTAGTGTAAACCCAACAGCAGACATGCCACATGGCAGAGATTCCAGTTTCCACTTCATTTCCTTCACATCTCAAACTTGACACTGAATTCTGGAGTTCAGGGGTGATGTCTGGGCCCAGGCCTTGGAATGAGGACCCAAACCGCATCTACCAAGTCACCAAGGGAGTGCTTGCACTACAACACCCACCTGCTGCTGCAGTCCCTCCTGAAGCAGGGCCAGAAGATCCAGGTAATGTTCCACTGCATCAGTCACCCTGCAGCAAGGACAGGACATGTGCTGGAAGGAGCAGAGGGACTCCAAGAAGTGCCGGCAGCCAAGTGGAACTTGGATCACCAGCCGACAGGCTCTCCCTCTACCACACTCATTCTGGTTGCCATATTCGTGCTTTGAGCAGACCTACAACAGCAGGACTGACTGGATAGTTACCAGGAGCACAAAAGAAACTGCAGAGCCCAAACAAGCAGCACATTGCAAGCAGACCAGTGGGGCTGTTACCTCCCATCCTGCAGACACCGCTGTGCCAGCAGGTATTTCACTTCAGAGGGGTAGTGATGGCAAAGCAGAGAAGCTAGAACTGGTGTGTGGACAAGAAGCTCCATTTGGATTAGGGAACACTGACTAGAGGAAGCAGCTGCTGGAGTTTTTTTTACCAAAGCCTGTGAAAACAGGAACAGAAAATATGGTGAACACAGTGATGGTCAAGCCCCAAGCAGCTGCAGTCTCTTGCCACTTCTGGCATTTGGGGATACATGCAGATGGGCAGAAATGCTGCACTTCATAAGCACAGCAATACTGTTCTCACTTGCTACAGCCCAGCTGCTTCCAGGAAAAGCAACCAGGATCACACAAGGATAGGCAGACTTCTGATCTCCCAACAGCATCAGAAGATTTGCAAGATCACCCAGATTACCTCAGGTTTGTAGTTCAAGGTGCTCTGAGGTGTCTGGAACACTATCTCCCATTGCAGCCACAGACCTAGTTAGACTGGATCTCATTTGTAACAAGAGAGAGCCCTCCCCATTGCTGTGCTTGTACCTTACAGATTTCAAAGAGTTAGCTCAGTGTCTACTGTTGTGACCTGCTCCTCCCAGACAGACCAAGGTTGCTACTGCTTGTGTGCACTCACTCACAGCTCCAGTCTGCCTCCTCTCCCAGGTCACTAAGAATATGAACTGGGACCCAGAGGTCTTGCCACATCCAACTGCCAGCTGCTGAGCAGGCATTTCAGATCTCACTGAGCTTCTCCTTGCTCACTGCTGCAGGCAGTGGCTGAGTCACTGTAATCTTTGGGAGTCCCTCCAGAGTCAAACAGCCTTCCACAGGGCAGGAGCCTGCTTGAAGGTCTGGGCAGGTTCTGCTGGGCAAAAATCAACTCAGAACTATGGGAAACAGACAAACCTCATAGAGCAGAGCCAGGGCCTGCAGCTCCACATCAGTCTCCCCCAGCTCATGGTACACCGCTGCTGCATGGAACAGGGCAGGAAGGCACTGGAAGTCTACCTGGAGGGCCCGTTTCAGGTGCTGAAGGGCTGTCTGAGGCTTGCCCTAGTTAGATGGAAAGAGGTCCATATTGCAAGGACATCTTGCTGATATCTTTACTGTTCAGTGGAATCCAGATCCATGCTCTGCTTCCCCAGCAATCCCCAATAAGGAAGGGCAGCACTTTAGCCCAAGGCAACCCTCTCTGCAGTGACCCTCAGCCAAAATCCCTGGACAGATTTTGCAGCTGTCCAAGGAGTCTGGGGCACAAGGGCAACTTCTGCTCAAGACCTCACCTTCCTGCAACAGCCTAGGACCACACAAAGACAGTGTGAATGTCAGTCCAAGCCTCCCCACCCTGCTCTAGTTTGCATTTCTCCTCCCTGACCCAGCCATTACCATTCGCTGAGCGCAGCAGCCAAGGCAGGTGTAAATCTGGGCCAGGACCTTCTTGGTGCAAAATCCTTCTGCAGCCTCCTGAAGGAGGGAGAGGGCAGTGGAGAAGTTCCCAGCATCCAGCTCCTGCAGGCCTGGGAGAGATCCAGCATCTCAGCTCTGTGGCTCCCCTTTACTCCCTACCTGGTGTCCAAGCACACATCCCTCTTCTTCCCAGTGCCATAGGGACCTGCCTGATGCCCTCCACACCCAGCAATACACAGCAGGACGGCATCAAGGTTCTAGCTTTGGTTTGATGGTGTTTCGAAAGAACAAGCCACACAATGGAAACATCTAGCAGAAATAATAACAGCTTCCAAGCCCAAAGATGGAGACATCCGCCTTGGCCCAGAACAAGAGCACAGGTAGGTGCTGGGCAGGACCACCTGTGCATTCCTCCATAGTGACAGCAGTATGTATGGGTAAGCAAACGCAGAATGACAGACTTTTTTCAGCACATGTGGGACATCTGCCATCACAGAAACGTGGTGGGATGATTCTCACAATTGGAGTACTGCACTGGGGGGTTGTAAACTCTTTAGGAGAGACAGGCAAGGGAGAAGAGGAGGAGGGGTGGCCCTGTATATTAGGGAATCCTTTGATGCCTCAGAACTTGAGGTTGCAGATGAAAGGATTGAATGCTTATGGGTTAAAATCAGAGGGAGGCTGCACAAAACTGACATCCTGGTTGGAGTCTGTTATAGACCACCCAACCAGGACGAGGAGGCCGATGAGATATTCTATAAGCAGCTGGAAGCTGTCTCAAGATCATCAGACCTTGTCCTTGTGGGGGATTTTAACCTACCAGACATCTGCTGGGAACTTAATTCAGCAGAGAGGAGACAGTCCAGAAGGTTCCTAGAGTGCATGGATGACAACTTCCTGATGCAGCTCTTAGGTGAACATACCAGGGGTAAGGCTCTGCTTGATCTGCTGTTCTCAAATAGAGAAGGGCTGGTGGGAGATGTGATGGTTGGAGGCTGTCTGGGGTGCAGTGACCATGAGATAGTGGAGTTTTCAATATGCAGGGAAATAGGGAGGAGCAGTAACAGAACCCTCACTTTGGACTTTCGGAGGGCAAACTTCAGGTTGTTCAGGCAACTTATTCAGAAAGTTCCCTGGGTAACAGCCCTTAAGAAGAAAGGGATCCAGGATGGATGGACCTACTTCAAACAGGAGCTCTTAAAGGCACAGGAACTGGCAGTTCCCACATGCCGTAAGACGAGCCGGCGGGGAAGACGACCGGCCTGGATGAGCAAGCAGCTCCTGAAGGATTTAAGGGAAAAAAAGAGGGTTTGGAAAGGGGGGGAGGCAACTAGTGATATGTTTAAGGATGTTGCTAGATCATGTAGAAGAAAAATTAGAGAGGCAAAAGCACAGTTAGAAATTAAACTGGCCGCTTCCATGAAGGACAACAAAAAGCATTTTTATAAATATATTAATGCTAAAAAGAGGGGCAAGAGGAGCCTCCACTCTTTATTGGACGTGGAGGGTAACATTGTAACTAAGGATGAGGAGAAGGCTGAGATTCTAAATACCTTCTTTGCCTCCATTTTCAACAGTAAGGCAGGAGGACTTCAGGATAACTGGCCTCCTGAGCTGGTTGATGGGGTCAAGGAGCAGTGTTGTACTCCTGAAATCCATGTGGAATTAATTCGAGACTTGTTGAGTCACTTGGATATTCACAAGTCCATGGGACCTGATGGGATTCATCCTAGGCTGCTGAAAGAGCTGGCAGATGAGCTGGCCAAGCCTCTCTCCATCATTTTCCACCAGTCCTGGCTCACCGGAGAGGTCCCAGAAGACTGGAAACTGGCCAATGTGACACCCATCCACAAGAAGGGACGGACAGAAGAACCTGGGAACTGCAGGCCTGTCAGCCTGACCTCAGTGCCAGGGAAAATCATGGAGCAGATTGTCTTGGGGGCAATCACTGCATACCTGAAGGATGGCCAAGGAATCAGGCCCAGCCAACATGGATTTAGGAAGGGCAGGTCCTGCCTCACCAACCTGATCTCCTTCTATGATCAGGTGACCTGCCTGGTGGACGTAGGAAAGGCTGTGGATGTAGTCTACCTGGACTTCAGCAAGGCCTTTGACACTGTCCCCCACAGCAAACTCCTGGCCAAGCTGTCAGCCTGTGGCTTGGACAGCAGCACTCTGCGCTGGGTTAGGAACTGGCTGGAGGGCCAAGCCCAGAGAGTGGTGGTGAATGGTGCCACATCCAGCTGGCAGCCTGTCACTAGTGGTGTCCCCCAGGGATCAGTGTTGGGCCCCATCCTGTTCAATATCTTTATTGATGATCTGGTTGAGGGGATTGAGTCCATCATCAGTAAATTTGCAGATGACACCAAGCTGGGAGCAGGTGTTGATCTGTTAGAGGGTAGAAGGGCTCTGCAGAGGGACCTTGACAGGCTGGACAGATGGGCAGAGTCCAACAGGATGGCATTCAACAAATCCAAGTGCCAGGTGCTGCACTTCGGCCACAACAACCCCATGCAGAGCTACAGGCTGGGGTCAGAGTGGCTGGAGAGCAGCCAGGCAGAAAGGGACCTGGGGGTACTGGTTGACAGCCGCCTGAACATGAGCCAGCAGTGTGCCCAGGTGGCCAAGAGAGCCAATGGCATCCTGGCCTGCATCAGGAATAGTGTGGCCAGCAGGAGCAGGGAGGTAATTGTACCCCTGTACACAGCACTGGTTAGGCCACACCTTGAGTACTGTGTCCAGTTCTGGGCCCCTCAGTTTAGGAAAGATGTTGAATTGCTGGAGCATGTCCAGAGAAGGACAACGAGGCTGGTGAGAGGCCTTGAGCACAAGCCCTATGAGGAGAGGCTGAGGGAGCTGGGACTGTTTAGCATATTGATCACAAATGGCATTTTCTCTTTTTTTTCCAATCCTTATTTCAGGCTTCCCTTTTGAAACCACTCTGTCATGCCTACATCCCATTCACATCCGCCACATCCCCACTGGAAGTGTTATCACCACCCTAAAAGTTTTTGAGAGATCTGTGGACAGGAGCTCCTGCCCTTCCTCCTTGCATGAATGTCCTGCATCAGCCTGAGCACAACGAGGCATTGCTGGCTGTCCCCAGAGCTGCTGGAGTTAGCAAGACATCAAAAGAAAACCACTAGTCAGAATGCAGCAGTCAGATGAGATCAATCACCTGCTGTGGCACCAGGCTACAAAGATGCACACCAGCTTTGCATGGCTCCTGCAGCACTGAAATCCGACAGGAACAATGCACTTGCAACAAGGCAGGTGCCAGAAGATCAAAGAAACAAAAATCCTCCTAAGTAACCTGCCAGCTTTTTACAAGGTCACTGAAGGACCCAGACACCTACCTATAGCCACAGACAGGCAGAGGAACCCTGTGACAATGCAGAGGAAGATATAGCTGAGTAAAAATGCAGAGAAACTCTTTGGATAGCAAATGGCAAAACTGAGCCCTAGAGGTTCAGCCCAGGCCCTCTTCCAAAGGAACAGCCCTGGAAACCCCAAGGGCTGTTCTTTTGGGGAAGAGAAACAAGGATGAGAGCAGACAGCTGGGGTCCAGAGACAGGGGAGCAGTGGGAAGGTGTGCTGGCATGAGCATGCCCTCCACACAAACCTTGCAGGAATGCTGCTGTGGTGCAGAGCATCTCTTTCAAGTCCTCAGTTCTCTGTATAAGGGGCAGGGAGGTCTCCTCAGCAGGTAGTTGCCATGCCTTGAGCAGGGAGAGGAGTTCATTCTCCCCCTCGCTGCAGTGAGCTCTTCCCAGGTCCTGCAAATCCACAGAGGAGACAAGGCAAGGGAAGCAGGAAACACTGATTACAAGGTAGAGAGAAAGACAGGTCTCATCAAAACCTTCAACAGTGCTCTGTATGCTGGCACCAATGTCCTACCACCTCCTCACTTCAATGCTGACAGTCTCGCTGTAGTGACACCTGCCTGGCCCAGGGTAGCACCTCCCCACCAGGGTGCATCTCGAGGGGATTGAATCAAGGAAGATCTGAGCGCTGTTGGAGGGCATCTGAAACGGTGGGACTCCTCAGCAGCCTCACAATCAACAGGGAAGCTTCCTCTACAGCACACTGCTTGCAGCTTGCTTCCTACAGAAGCTGCAAGACTACATGCTGCCCTGCTTCCAGCCTGCCCAAATCTCCTGATTAGTGCCTTGAGGTCCATGGCCCTAACAGGCAGGAGATATTCTGGGGCTCATTAACACACTCAGGGTCATTAGGCTGTGCTGGGATGTCAGGGAAAGGGTTACTGGGATGACCAGGCAGCACTGATGGTCCCCAAATGCCACACCAACATTTTGCAGAGTGGGGTTTATGACAAACAGTATTTATACCAGCTCTGCCTCCTTTAGCAAACCTGCAGGTATTGATAACTACGTGGATGCTCCAGTGCAAGTAACCAGGAGCTGCACGGCACCCACCCATGCCCGGTTACCTCAGCATGGCTCAGGAGCCGGATGAGGAGGGTGGTGCTACTCAGGCGGCTGGCTGACATCCACCGTGCTGCTTGCAAGGCCCCTAGTCGATGCAGAGGTGCTTGCAGCTCCTCCACAGTTACCTCCTGCAGCACCTTCTGCCACAGCTCCTCAGTGCTAAGACCCTGCCCGCAGTTCCCACAAGCCTCCAGAACTGAAAATAAACAAAAAAAATGCAGCCATGAGACAATAGGTTGCTGCCACATAACAGATACAGTCCCAAGAGGGAAAGAAAGCCTCAAGCAAGCACAAGCTCCTTGTAGCAAGGGAGGGAATGGGGTTAGAGGGAGGGATTGGGGTTATAGGGTCGGCCTGGCCTCAGCAGCATGGAAACCAAGCTCTCAGAAAAGTTAACAGTGACACTCTTAGGAGGCAATACATGGTTGTTGGTCCATGGTACAACTCCAGCTCTGCCCAGTTTTCTGAGGTTACTTGCCTCCTGGCAGACATGTGCCAACACTGCAGATCTCTATCTGGCCTGGAGCCCGTTTTACTGAGTTTAAACTGCAGCCAGTGCACCATAATTACAGAAAACGCTCATTTTTCTACTGTCATTAAAGTTTTCTAGATACTTGGCACCTTATGCCTTGAGAAGTCTCACTTCCATTAAAGCCTCTGGCCCGTCCCTGTAGACTGCAACAGGCAGATGCAGATTGCCATGCTACCTTCTGCCCTTCCTAGCAGAGGTAGGTTTCCTTGCTCACAGCCCTCCCCCAGCTCCAGTCCCTGCACATCTCCAAAGCCCAGAGAATGCTCTCCTCATGCTGAGGACCTCCCATACAGAGAATGATCTCCTTACCCCTGAGGAGCCCCTGGCGTATTCCTTCTGCTTCTCCTTCGACAGCAGAATCAGATGCTCCCACAGTAAAAAGCAGGAAGTTGTAGAGTATGGTAAGCTCCAGAGGCAGGGTGGGGAGAGCAGGTGGCAGCCCTGTCAACCCAACAAAAACATGAAATTGCTAGGAAAAAATCAACAACCATCTACAGTAAGGTGTCATGATCCAGCTTTGTGACAGCAGAAGTGCCAAGTATTTTGTTGTTGTTGTGAGATTTAACAGCTTGGAAATTACAGTACCTAGAGAGACAGCAGGTGTCACTCCTGTAGCTGCCAACACTACTTTAGACATCCATTCCATAGTTATCCAGGTGCGGCAGTCCTCCAGGACCAAGACTTTTCAGCTCTCCCCAAAAGCATCAATAGCCTACCTTCTTCAATGCACATCCACCCTTCTGCACAGATTTCTCATGCTGGTATCTCTCTTCCCTTCCCTCACATCAGGCTTCCTCTAAACCACAGTCATGGCAGAAAGCCTCTTTCCCATCTTCCCATGACAAAGTTTGCCTCACTTTTTACAGAAACCCCAAAGCTTTGCCCACATCCCCCAGCAAGATTTGGCAGAGGTTAGGGCTGGGCCTTAATCCCATTGCAGGCCCAATTCAGATTAGGCCAGCAAGAAACATGTCATCCCATGTCATCCCAGTAAGATGCATCCCAGAGTTCTGAAGAAACTGGCTGATGTCATTGCCAGGCCACTCTCCATAATATTTGCAGGCAGGTGAAGTCCCTGGAGACTGGAAGAGGGGAAACATTGCACCCCTCTATAAAAAGGGTAAAAAAGAGGACACTGGAAACGACCAACTTGTCAGCCTCACCTCTGTGCCTGGGAAGAACATGGAACAGATCCTCCTGGAGCTATACCGAAACACATGGAGGATACAGGAGTTGATTGAAGACAGACAGATGGCTTCATCGAGGACAAGTCCTGCCTGACCAGCCTATTGGCTCTTTATGATGGTGTAACTACATCAGTGGAGAAAGGAAGACCAACAGATGCCATCTGTCTCGACTTCTATTAAAAACCCTTGACATAGTCTCTCAAAACATCCTTCTCTCTAAAACTGGAGAGATAAGGATTTGATGGGTGGACTGTACAGTAAACGAGCAGTTGGTTGGATGATTGCATGCAAAGGGTCAACAGCTCAATGTCCAGACAGAGACAGGTGACAAGTGGAGTCACTCAGAGGTCCATACTGGGACCAGTGCTGTTCAATATCTTCATAATGACACAGACAGTGAGACTGAGTGCACCCTCAGCAAGTCTGCAGATGAAACCAAGCTGAGTGGTGTGGTAGATTACTCTGAAGGGTGGAATGCTATCCAGAGGGACCTGGAAAGGCTGGAGAGGTGGGCTGAAGAGAATCTCATGTGGTTCAATAAGACAAAGTGCACGGTCCTGCACCTAGGTCAGGGCAACCCTAGGTATCAATGCAGGCTGGGGGATGATGAAACTGAGAGCAGCTCTCCAGAAAAAAGGACTTGGGAGGGCTGGTGGATGAGAAGCTGGACATGAGCAAAGAACGTGTCCTTACAGCCCAGAAGGCAAATCACATCCTGGGCTGGGTCACAAGCAGCATGCCCATAGATGGAGAGAGGTGATCCTGCCATTTCACTCTGCTCTGGTGAGACCTCACCTGGAGTACTGCATCCACCTCTGGAGCCCTCAATACAGGAAGGACAGGGACCTGACAGAGCAGGTCCAGAGGAGGGCCACAGAGATGATCAGAAGGCTGAAGCTGGGGTTTTTCAGCCTGGAGAAGGATTCAGCCTTCCAGTACCTGAAGGGAACTTACAGGAAGACTGCAGAGGGACTGTTTACAAAGGGATAGGACAAGGGGCAATGGTTTTAAATTGAAGAAGGGTGGATTTAGATTGGATGTTAGGAACAAGTTCTTTACCATGAGGGTGGTGGAACACTGGAACAGTGTTCCCAGGGAGGTAGCTGAGGCCCCATCCCTGGAGATATTCAAGGTCAGGTTCAACAAGGCTCTGAGCAACCTGATCTAGTGGAAGATGTCCCTGTTCACTGCAGGGGGGTTGGAATAGATGATTTTTGGAGGTCTTTTCCAACCTGAACCATTCTGTGATTCACAAGTTTGTTTCCAGCACTGGGATACTGGAGCTGGGAGCTCAGTAAATATCAGTGCCCAAGAACCAGCAATTCCACACCCCTGTGTTTTGGGTCTCAGACAAGAGTGGGAGCAAGACTTATAACAGACTTGAAGAGGGATGGGGTTGCAGCTGGGTTTACACCAGTGGGGCAGTGTTCTAGTATTAATGAAGACCAGAAGGCCTCCCACCCCACCAGGGCAGAATTGGCATGCTCTGCTCACTCCCTGCAACGCTTGTGCACCAACGCACGCAGCAGGGGGAACAAACAGGAGGAGTTAGAAATCCATGTGTGGCCAAGGGGTTATGAGCTGGTGGCAGTTACAGAGACATGGTGGGACAGCTCACATGACTGGAATGTGGTCACGGATGGCTGTGTTCTTTTTGGGAAAGACAGGTCAATAAAGTGAGGTAGTGGAGTTGCTCTTTACATGAGAGATCAACAGGAATGTATTGAGATGAGGTGTGAGTTGAGAGTTTGTGGGTGCAAATTAAGGGGCAGGCCAGCATGAATGACACTGTTGTGGGTGTTTATTACAGACCACCTGATCAGGATGAGGAAGCTGATGAGGCCTTCTACAAGCAGCTGACAGCAGCCTCACAATCATAGGCCCTGGTTCTTATGAGTGATTTTAACTACCCAGATAAATGCAGGAAGGCCTACTCAGCCAGCCAGCCACAGTCCAGGAAGTTCCTCCAGTGCTTTGATGACAACTTCTTGATGCAAATGGTGGATGAGCCAACTAGGAGGGGAGTGCTGCTGGATCTTATACTCACTAACAAGGAGGGGTCTGGTTGAAGCAGTGAAGGTTGAGGGCCGCCTTGGCTGTAGTGATCATGAGATGGTGGAGTTCAGGATCTTGTGTGGTAGGAACAGAATATCAAGCAGGATCACAACTCTGGACTTCATCAGGGTCCACTTCAGCCTTTCCAAGCAATTGCTAAGGGAACTCTCATGGGACAGGGAAATAGAAAGTAAAAGGGCCCAAGATAGTTGAATAACATTCAAGGACCACTTCTTCCAAGCTCAGGATCAGAGCATCCAACAGGTAGGAAATCAAGAAAGGGAGACAGAAGACCCACATGGTTAAACAGGGAACTCCTGGGCAAACTCAAGTGGAAGAAGAGTCTACAGATCATGGAAGGAGGGCCTGGCCACTTGGGAAGAATATAAGACTGTTGTCAGAGGATGTAGGGAGGCAACTAAGAAAGCTAAGACCTCCTTGAAATTTAACCTTGCAAGAGAGGTCAAGGACAGCAGAAAGGGCTTCTTTAAATATACTGCAGACAAAAATAATGCTGGAGGGAATGTAGGCCCACTGCTGAGTGAGGTGAGTGCCCTGGTGACAGAGGACACAAAGAAGATGGAGTTACTAAATGCCTTTTTTATCTCTGTCCATACTGCTGGAGACTGTCCTCAGGAGTCCCAGACCCCTGAGGCCCCAGAGGAAGACAGGATAAGGGAGGAGTTTGTCTTGGTTGATAAGGGCTTGTTTAGGGATCAGTTAAGCAACCTGAACATCCATAAATCCATGGGTCCTGATGGAATACACCCATGGGTGCTGAGGGAGCTGGCAGAAGTCATTGCTAGGCCACTCTCCATCATCTTTGGTAAGTCTTGGAGAACAGGAGAGGTGCCTGACAACTGGAGGAAGGCAAATGTCACTCCAGTCTTCAAAAAGGCTAAGGAGGACCCAGGTAACTACAGACTGGTCAGTTTCTGGCAAGGAGATGGCGTACTTATCCTCAGCAGTGTCCTTAGGCATATCAAGGACAAGAGGATCATTAGGAGCAGTCAGCATGGTTCTACCAAGGGGAAGTCACGTTTGACCAACCTGATAGCCTTTTATAAAGACATAACCAGGTGGATAGATGACGGTAGAGCAGTGGATGTGGTTTATTGTGACTTCAGTAAAGCATATGACACTGTCTGCCACAGCATCCTCACAGCTAAACTGAGGCAGTGTGATCTGGATGATCAGGTAGTGAGGTGGGTGTGAACTGGTTGAAGAAGTCAGAGAGCTGTGGTCAATGGGACAGAGTCTAGTTGGAGGCCTGTATCTAGTGGAGTCCCTCAGGGGTTAGTACTGGGACTGGTAATGTTCAATATATTGATTGATGCCCTGAATGAGAGAACAGAGAGCACTGTCAGCAAGTTTGCTGATGACACCAAACTGGGTGGAGTGGCTGACACACCAGAGGGTTGTGCTGCCATTCAGCAGGACCTGGACAGGCTGGAGAGTTGGGCAGGGAGAAATTTAATGAAATACAACAAGGGCACAAGTGTAGAGTCTCACACCTGGAAAAGGACAACCTCATTTACCAATATAGGCTGGGGGCTGATCCGCTGGAGAACAGCTCTGGGGAAAAGGCCCTGGGAGTCCTGCTGGACAAGAGGATGACCGCAAGCCAACAATGTGCTTTTGTGGCTAAGAAGGCCAACAGCAGCCTGGGGTGTATTAGAAGGTGTGGTCAGTAGGTCAACAGAGGTTCTCCTCTCCCTCTACTCTGCCCTGGTGAGGCCACATACGGAATAGGGTCCCATTCGATGTTCGAGGACAGAGAGCTGCTTGAAAGAATCCAGCACAGGGCCACAAACACGGTTAACACAGTGGAAATTCTCCCTTGTGAGGAAAGGCTGAGGGAGCTGAGCCTCCTTAGCTTGGAAGAGACTGAGGGGTGACCTCATTGATGTTAATAAATACAGGAAGGGCAAGTGACAGGATGGAGCCAGACTCTTCTCAGTGATGTCCAGAGATAGGACAAGGGGCAATGGGTGCAAGATGAAGCATAGTAGGTTCCATGTGAACATAAGGAAAAACTTTTTCACTGTGAGGGTGACAGAACACTGGAACAGTCTGTGCAGAGAAGCTGCGTTCTCTCCTCTCTCTGGAGACATTCAAAACCCACATGGATGCCTATCTAGGTGACCCGTTCTAGGTCGTCCTGCTCTAGCAGGGGAGTTGGACTAGATGATCTTTCGAGGTCCCTTCTAACCCCTAACATTCTGTGATTCTGTGAAGGTACAGCATGGGCGGGGTGGCCTGGGCTGCCACTCACCCCGCATCCTCAGGAGGAGCTCGCCGAAGCCGTCTCGCTGCTGTCGCACTTCCTGCGCCGCAACTTCGCCGTGGCCCGAGCACCGCGCTGCCTGCAAGGCAAATAGTCACCCACTGGCTTGGCCCCCAGCGGCGCCATTCCCAAGGCAACCGTAACGGACAGAGTATGGCCGCGGACAGGACAGCTCAGGAAACGGAGAGAAGTGGAGAGAAGCGAGGAAGAACGAGGGAGGAAATGAGGAGACCCATCGCACCCGCCAGCGGCCGGCCAAGGCCCGGTTCTCGGCAGCCCAGGCTTGCAGGCAGCCCGGCTCCGAATGCTCCCCGCGGCGCCGCTTCATAGCTGCGGCCGCCGCATAGCTGCCCCGCGCGCTTCTCCTCTCCCGCCGATTGGCCGGCGCCCGCAGAGCCGGTGCTGCCATTGGTGAGCGAGACACAGAAGCGACGGCCGTCAAAACAGCCAATCGTGGCGAGAATGGGCGGAACTACCAGCCACACGGCCAGAAAGATGGTGGCCAGCGAAGACCAAACCTCAGCGCTAAGCGAAGCCACCGTTCCTGCTGAGGGCACTGGAATGGGGACCCATGGCGGTCTCACCGAGGGGGGTCCAGCCATTCGGGGACCCACCCACCCAGGGGCCGCACCCCGCACCAGCGGCGCGAAAGAGGAGACGAGCACCACCTGTCATGGCTCTCACCGTTTTATATGTAGACAACTGTTTCGCGGACGCCCGAATCCCCGTGGCACCCGAGGACAGCAAATCATCTCCTCCACCCCCGATTCATTAATTAATCGCTAAGGAAGCGAGTCCTCCCCGCCAAGGCGAGGTGGCGCGGCGGTAGGTCAGCACGGCACTGCCCACAAGGATGGCAGGAGCTCGAAGGGGAAGCTGTCAGTCAGCTACAAGTGTTGCCAACTTGGCTCTCGCGGGGCGGGGAAGTTGGAAGAAAGAAAGGCTCTACTTGGTAGCAGAGACTCAAGGACCGCCTCCACCTCCGCGGTGCAGCTGCTGAATGGAAGCAAAAGCATTAACAGACAGATACATAGAGATACCCAGGAAAGCATAGCACCACGCTGCATGCAGAGCTCCCAAATTGCTTTCCAGAACTGGGTCCATCCCCTTTTTTTTAAATCCCAAAATGGGGTACTGAGGCACAGAGAGGTTAGTAACAAAAAAATATACCAGCAATTTCGCTCCAAACCAAACAGTTGAGATCACGGGAGAAGGCAGTACTCCCCAGGCCTCTTCCCTGCAGGGCAGGGAGACACACACACACCAAGTACATGACTGTGCCTCGGTGTAAATAAGCAGTCCAAAGTGTTGATTAAAGAACTGAGAGAGAAGAGATGGAGAAAAGAGCGTGGCAGCAGATACACCAAGCCCTGACCTCCCCCCAGCAGTGCCATCTGCAGCACTGGCCCCATAAACCTTTCATAGCAATGGCAGCTTTTAGTCACCATTTCTCAGGCAGCACAAATATGATAAAACTCCACCCCTACCCCATGCCAGGACTGTAAGACACACCATCATGCCACTGGTTTGAGCACAGGAAGTTTCCCAGTGGAGCTCTCTTTCCTTGCCCGGAATGACAGAGTGCTGGGTAGGAGAACTGCCACAACATACAACACATGCAGAAGCCCAAAGTGCAGCAGCTTTGTGGAGTGCAGGATGGAAACCGCTCTGCTGACAGTAACACATTCCTGTCACAACTCAGGCAAGGGACACATGGACCAGAAACAAACTGCTTGGGCCCCTCACTATAAGAAGGACATTGAGCATGTCCAAAGTAGGGCAATGAAGTCTGCAAAGGCTCTGGCTGAGGGACTGGGGTTGTTTACTCTGGAGAAAAGGTAGCTCAGGGAACACCTTATCACTCTGTACAACAATCTGAAAGAAGCCTGTAGTGAGGTGGCTCTTGGTCTCTTCTCCCAAGTAACTAGAGATAGGACAAGAGAAAATGGCCTTAAGTTGCACCGGCGGAGGTTTAGGTTGCACATTAGGAAAAATTCCTTCACCTAAAGGGTTGTGAAGCACTGAAACAAGCTGCCAAGGGAAGTGTTGGAGTCACCCTTCCTGAAGGTACTCAAAAGATGTGGTGCTTGCAGATTTGATTTAGTGCTGGACTTCGCCATGCTAGATTAACAGTTGGATTTGATAATCTTAGAGGTCTTTTCCAACCTAAATGATTCTGTGATTCCACAATTCTCTGTGTGTTCCAGAAGAGAATAACAGGCTCAGGCAACAGCCTCAGTGGGGCAATATAGGGCAGAGCCTGCTCCCCAGCATGCTAGGTTACCCAGAGCCTTGGTCTGGACCAGTGGGCACCTTCCTCTGAATACCACTTAGAGTTTCAAATCAGCAAACAGCCATATCTGCTCTAGAATTAGCAGCACATCCTGCTCCCAATGTCCCTAAGCCTTGAACCAACAAGTATGCCCTTCCCAGCACACTCAGGAGAATGGCAGACAATCAGCTTGAGGGCAGCTGGTGAAGGCTGGCAAAGACTACAAGAGTCAGTGAAAGAAAGTGAGAGCATTTCCAGCCCTCACAAACCTTGTCTTCTTGAATCTGAATTCTTTGGTGTAGTAGCCAGTCTGCCTTGGCCACGCAGCAAGCACGCACTTTCTGGGACACAAGGTGACATTATCTATGGAGCAGCTGCACTTAACAGCTTTGTTACTGCAAGTTTTGGTTAGTCTCCAGCAAGCATGCACTCGTGGTGCTGCAGTTTTGCTATCCTCTCTGCTCTGCCAGGGCCTCCCAGGGCTGTGAGCTGACAGCCTTATCAGGAAGACAGAGGAGTGATATGGAGGGATAAGAGGGTGCCCAAGCACTAGCTGAGCACTCTGATCATGTACAACAGGCACAGAAAGGTTTAACAGCATTATGATGACAACTGAAAGAAGAACTAGTCCCAGAGATGGGAGAGAAGGAAGCCCAGGGGCCTGTGTAGCCGCTGCAGGGACATCAGGGGCCAGTTCGACAGCATTAGTGACCACAAGGATTTCTGCCAGCATAAGCATTCAGGTACCAAGGTCCTGACCAGGTTAGAGAGTTACAAGACCACCTGTTTGGGCTCGAGCTTTGGGGTTTAGCAACACGTGTTATATGGATTGACATCACATTAAGTGAAAATTCACTAGGTAGCTGCTATCTCTGTCCTCTTCTGCCTCTCCACACTGATCCACCCTCACCCATTGGCATTCCCCCCCTCAGCACCAAGAACCACATGGCCATAAAGGAGTCAGAGTATACTGCAAATAACCCGGCTGTAAGGGTTGGACTGCTTAAGCCCACCTAACCATGGGCTGATGCATTCCTGCCCTGCTCATGCTTCCCCTACTGCATGCTGTGACCCCTTGCCTTTCACTAGCGCTACTGTGCGTGCATCCATGTGGTGAAGCAGCCCACGGAGTTACACCAGCTACAAATCGGTCCCTGACTGTGTGAAATTAAGTAGGACAAGCCCACAGGGCAGAAGGGATGCAAGGTTGAGGTTGTTCAGCCTGGAGAATAGAAGGTTTTAGGGAAACGTTATTGCCACTTGCCAGTACTTAAAGGGGGCTACAAGAAAGGTGGGGAAGGACTCTTTACCAGTGACTGTAGTGACTGGACAAGGGATAATGGTTTCAAACTGAAAGAGAATAGACATAGATTAGTTACTAGGAATAAATTCTTCACTACAAGGGTGGCAAGACAATGGACAGATTGCCCAGAGAAGTGGGTGCCCTCCCATTGGAAGTGTTCAAGTGTTCAGGCTTTGAGTGACTGCAGCAGGGGGTTTGGAACAAAATGATCTTTTAAGGTCTCTTCCAACCCAAATAGAATCAATCAGGGTTGGAAGGGACCACAAGGATCATCTAGTTCCAACCCCCCTGCCATGGGCAGGGACACCTCACACTACATCAGGCTGGCCAGAGCCTCATCCAGCCTGGCCTTAAACACCTCCAGGGATGGAGCCTCAACCACCTCCCTGGACAACCCATTCCAATCCCCACTCTCATGGGGAAGAACTTCTTCCTCATGTCCAGCCTGAATCTCCCCACTTCCATCTTGATTCCATTCCCCCTAGCCCTATCACTACCTGATATCCTAAAAAGTCCCTCCCCAGCTTTCTTGTAGGCCCCCTTCAGATACTGGAAGGCCACAAGAAGGTCACCTCGGAGCCTTCTCCTCTCCAGACTGAACAGCCCCAACTCTTTCAGTCTGTCCTCATAGGAGAGGTGCTCCAGCCCTCTGATCATCCTCGTGGCCCTTCTCTGGACACGTTCCACCATGTCCATATCCCTCTTGTAACAGGGGCTCCAGAACTGGATGCAGTACTCCAGATGGGGTCTCACCAGAGCTGAGTAGAGGGGGAGAATCACCTCCCTTGACCTGCTGGCCACACTTCTCTTGATGCAGCCCAGGATCTGGTTGGCTTTCTGGGCTGCAAGTACACATTGACAGCTCTTGTTGAGCTTCTTGTCCACTAGCACCCCCAAGTTCCTCTCCTCAGGGCTGCTTTCCCAGTCACTGCCCAGCCTGGATTTGTGCTTGGGATTGCCTCGACCCAGATGCAGGACCCTGCACTTGGTCTTGTTGAACCTCATGAGGTTGGCTTGTGCCCACCTCTCCAGCCTGTCAAGGTCCCTCTGGATGCCATCCCCTCCCTCCAGCGTGTCTGCTGCACCACACAGCTTGGTGTCATCAGCAAACTTGCTGAGGGTGCACTCAATGCCACTGTCCATGTCACTGACAAAGATATTAAATAATTCCCTCAGTTTGTGACCTGGGGGAGTACAGGCAGCAGATCAGGAGGCAGCCAGACAATGGAAATACAAAATCAGAGCACTTTTAAGTCTGCCTGGAATTGCACCCTAACACTTGAGCAAGGAAGTCTTCTGGAGGACTCCAGCTTTCCTGATGCGTTTGAAATGTAACACAGCAGAGAGGAGCAGCCCCAGAGATTCCTAGAGTGTGTGGAAGATAACTTTCTGACACAGCTGGTAAGGGAGACAGCTAGGGAACATGCCCTGCTGAACGTGCTGTTTGTGAACTGAGAAGGACTGGTGGGTGATGTAAAAGCTAGAGACCATCTTGGGCACAGCAATCGAGAGTTCTCTGTTGTTGGAGAATAGTTGCCAGCTGTGACTTCCAGCAGGCAGTCTTTGGCCTGCTTCAGATGCTGTTCAACAGAGCCTCTAGGAAGGCAGTCCCAGAGGGCCAAGGAGTCCAGGAAGGCTGGACATACTTCAGAGAGAAGTCTTAAAAGAGGCAAGAAGAGGCTGTCCCCATGTACTGAAAGATGAGTCAGCAGGGAGAAAGGCCAGCCTGGTAGAACAGAGATTTGGTTGCCACTCAGGGGAAAAATGAGAATTTATGGTCTGTAGAAGGAAGGGCAGGCCACTCAGAAAGGACTACAGAGTTGTTGTGAGGCTGTGCAAGGAGAAAGTTAGAAGGGCCAAAGCCCAATTGGAAATTAATTTGACCATAAAGAGAACAGGAAATTAACCTAATAGGGTTCAACAAGGGTAGGTGCAAAGTCCTGCATCTGGGAAGGAATAACAAACTGCACCAGTACAGGTTAGGAGGTGATCTGCTAGAGAGCAGCCCTGTGGAGAAGGACCTGGGAGTCCTGGTGGACAACAAGTTATCCATGGGTCAGCAATGTGCCCTTGTGGCCGAAAAGGCCAATGGGATCCTGGAGTGAATTAAGAAGAGTGTAGCCAGCACATCAAGGGAGGTTCTCCTCCCCCTCTACTCTGCCCTAATGAAGCCCCATCTAGAATACTGCATCCAGTTCTGGATTCCTGAGCTCAGGAGGGGCAGGGATCTACTTGAGAGAGTCCAACAGAGGGCTACAAGGATGAGTAAGGGACTGGAGCGCTGCCTTACAAGGAAAGGCTGAGACACCTGGAGCTGTTTAGTCTGGAGAGGAGAAGACTGATAGCGGATCTAATACATGTATATAAATATCTGAGGGCTGGGTGTCAAGAAGGAAGGGACAGGCTCTTCTCAGTTGTGCCCTGTGATCAGACAAGGGGCAATGGATATAAACTACAGCACAGGTAGTTCCCAACATGACAAAGAACTTCGTTACTATGAGGGTCACAGAGCATTGAAACAGAGTCCCCAAAGAAGTTGTGGAGTCTTCCTCTCTGGAGCCTTTCAAGACCATCTGGACACATTTCTGTGTGACCTGCACTAGATTATGGGGTCCTGCTCTGTCAAGGGGGTTGGACTCGAAGACCTACAGATGTCCCTTCCAACCCCTAACATCCTGTAATCCTATGAAATGCTTCTACAAATATATTAGCAACAGAAGGACTAAGGAGAATCTCTGGGTTTTTTTGGAGGTAAGTGGGAACATCACAGTCAAGGATGAGGAAAAGGCTGAGGTATTCAAGACTGGTAAAGACTGAGGCAAAGAAGGTAAGGTAAGTTGCTTGCTGGATGCCCATCCCTCTGAGCTGGAAGATAGGGATGGGGAACAGAATGAAGACTCCATAACCCAAGAGGCAATGGTTAGTGACCTGCTGCATCACTTAGACATATACAAGTCTATAGGGCTGGATGGCATACACCCAAGGGTACTGAAGGAGCTGGCATTCAGTGCTCACTCATTTTCCATCACTTACCAGCAGTCCTGGCTAACTGGAGAGTTCCCACCTGAGTTGAGATTGGCAAATGTGATGCCCATCTAGAAGAAGGGCCAGAAGGTGGACCTGGGAAACTACAGACGTGTCAGTCTGACCTCAGTGCCAGGGAAGGTCTTGGAGTCATTCTAAGTGCCATCATGCACCATGTGCAGGGCAACCAGGTGATCAGGCCTGGTTAGCATGAGACCTGCTAGACGTACCTGATCTCCTTCTATGACAAAGTGACCTGCTTAGTGGATGAGGGAAAGGCTGTGGATGTTGTTTATCTGGACTCTAGTAAAGCCTCTGACACTGTCTCCCACAGCATCCTTCTGGAGACTGGCTGCTCATGGCTTGGATGGGTGGATACTTTGCTGGGTTAAGAACTAGTTGGATGGTCAGGCCCAAAGAGTGGTGGTGAGTGGAGTTAAATCCATTTGGAGTCACAAGTGGTGCTCCTCAGGGCTCAGTACTGGAGCCAGTTCTCTTCAGTATCTTTAGTGCACCCTCAGTAAGTTTGCAGATCACACTAAGCAGGAAGGGACCGTTGATCTGCTTAAAGGTAGGAATGCTCTACAGAGGGTCAACAAGGGCCCTGCATTTGGGTTACAACAACGCCACGCAATGCTCAGGCTTGGGGCAGAATGTCTGGAAAGCTGCCCATCAGAGGAATCTAGGTCTGCTGGTTGACACCTGGCTGAATGTGAGCTGGAAGTGTGCCCAGGTAGCCAAGCACGAGAACAGCATCCTGGCCTGTATCAGGAACAGTGTGGCCAGCAGGTGTAGGGAAGTGATCATGTCTGAGCACTCAGCATTGGTGAGGCCACACCTCAAATACTGTGTTCACTCTGGGGCCTCTCACTACAAGGAAGGACCTCGAGGTGCTAAAGCAGATCCAGAGAAGGATCTGGAGAACAAGTCTTATGAGGAACACCTCAGGTAACAGGGATGGCCTGGAGAAGAGAAGGCCAAGGGGAGATTGCATTGCTCTCTATGACTACCTGAAAGAGGTGGGTCTTGGTCTCTTCTCCCTAGAAACAAATGACAGGACAAGAGGAAATGGCTTCAAGTGGCAACACCAGGAGAGATTTAGATTGTAGATTAGAATAAATCTCTTTACTGAAAGGGCTGTCAAATACTGTAATAGGCTCCCCAGGAGCCTGGTTGAATCCCAAACTCTGGAGGTGTTAAAAAGATGCAGAAATGTGGGGCCAAGGGACATGGTTTAGCACAAGACTTGTCAGTTAGATAATGGTTGGACTTGATCTCAAAAGTTTTTTCCAACTGAAATGATACTATGATTTTGCAGGGGTAAACCACAAAAATTACACCTGCCCTCAAGAGCTGTTTTCCACTAATTGGGCACTTGGGCATAATGGCAAGACATGAAATGGTGAAAAGTGATGAGACCATATTGCTGACACACTCCAAGGCAGAGGAGAAGAATCACAGAACATTAGAGGTTGAAACGGACCTCCAGAGATCATCAGGTCCAACCCTTCTGCCAAAGCAGTTGATGCTAGCAGCCTGCAATGAGCTCAGACAAAGTCATGAAGCATAAGTTAAAAAACAAATCGGATCAGAACAAAATCAATGCAGGAATCCCAGGCAAGTATTCCTCTGCTCTTTCCAGGGGGGAAAAAGACAGAAGATTTCTTAGCACCAAGTAATGCCACAGTGAGTGGTTCAGGGCAGTAATGAATTGCAGTTCCCATCAAAACTGCAGGGTGAATTTGGGTGAGATGTGGTCAAGCACCATGGTTACTGTCCTCTGCCTCTGCAGAAAGAAACATGTCTCCTGCCTGCAAGCAGCCAATGGAAGGGTTTGGGCTGAGCTCATTTGTGGTGTGAAGTCCCACACCAAACACCAAAGTCAAGTGGGAGATAAGCACCAAATATGGGATTACAGATGTCACTGGCTGCAGTGCCTGGGGTCCCTTCAAAGTAACATAACCCCTGGGACATACAGAGACACCAGTGAGATAAGCCACCTCCTAGAAGAGTTGTCACTTGCTCAAGGCTTTCAAGAAGCTGTTCCCAGACACCGGAGCTCACACCAGAGCCAGCATCCAGCAGCACACACTCAAGAAGAGATTGGGAGTGTCGGCTGCTGCAGGCCAGCAGCTTGTGTCCAGTGTCAAAAGGGACACTGACAGGCCAAGACCACAAGAGGAGAGTTTCTTGGTCATGAACACAGTTCCGCCAGCTACTACACACCTCAACAAGCTAAGCCTACTTCAGGCTGTACAAGGGAGCCCAGAGCGCTCCCCACTGCCTTTCATAAGGCTGAGGAAGATCAGGAAAATGGGGCTGAGCAAAGGGCAAAAGTGGCCTTACTAAAGAGCAACCACCTGACTTTACAGAGGAGCAGCTGCCAACAACACTCTGGGAACCATCTGCATGTGTAAGCATGGGCACTTTGATTCCAGCATGAAAAATAAATGCACAAAGAGAAATGGTGGCTGCAGGACCTTCCCTCTCTTCCCAACCTCCTCTCTCCTCAGCAGGCCCCTTTTTGTGAGTCGCTGTCTCTGCACACACATGGTGGTGACTCGCTGGCCAGCAAAGCTGACCAGCTGCACAGTGGGGACAGTTGTCAGGAAAGTAGCAGCAGGACCCCAGGCTGGTGTTTCTCCAGAAGAGTACTTCAGAACTCTTGCTTCTTTGGCTCCTGCAGCAGAGTCCTCCTGCTACCAACAAACACCCAGCAAAAGCTGTGACCTTCGTAACTGAGAAACACCATCGCAGTGAGTGGGGAACAGTTGGCTCCGGTCCTTTGTGCAGTGCTGAGGCAGGGAACTGGGGATAATCTCTGGCTGCTGTCAGCAGGCACTTGTTGCTGGTGGCTCATGTATTCCTCCTAGCCCAGCAGAGGCAAGGAGGCAACCATAGCCTTGGCTGACTAGCACGTCAGGGTCCCCACGTCTCCAATGCTACCTGAGTCGAAGCTGGCTGAACCAGGTGCTGACAGCACAGTCTACATGCATCACCAGGGAGATCCCCAGCAGCAGGCAGATGCTGCTCACCACAAAGCCCAGTGACTCGAAGAGGAACCTGCGGGCAGAACAGATGCAGTAGGGATACCACAGCCAGCATGACTGTAAAGACAGGCTGCCACCCCACGCCCAGAAGTCTGATTTTCCTGACAGTGAAAGGCTGGTAGCACCCTCCAGGTCCTAAAACATGACTTACACTCACTCCTCAGCAGTTCCTGCCTGCAGAGTGGAAGACAAGCATGCCTCTGGTTTAGAGGCTATTAAGGACAATGCCCAGATGTGGTAGTTTCAGGCTGTGCCTGGAAAATTTTCCACAGCTCTTGAACAGAAAGTAGTAGAACATAAATAAATTACCATTGGATGTAAAAAGGAAAATAATAAGGTCTAAATAATCCCATTGGACAGATAACATAGAAGTTAGATCTGTAAACTAACTGTCTCTCTTTTTGGCTTCCTCACTCTGGCAGATACTAACTTGTGCTTCTCCTGGCTTTGCTGACCTTCAATGTGTTCTTGTTGTGGTTAAGTAACCAATAGCAACTCTCTGCTCTTTCTCTTCACCAGAGTACAGGGGGAAGGAAGGGAGCAGGGAGGGGAAAGCTATTAGTAGCCCCCTGGTTTGTCCAGAGGGGTTCCTGTGTTGTTTATAAACTGTAACTATTGTATATTTTGTACATATTAATTGCATTTCATATTTAGATTGCAGTTTTGCTTGTAAATATGGCTTCACTGCTTTCCAACTGAGCTGGTCTGGCAATTTTATGTTGGGGGGAATTTGCAACCCACCACACCAGGTGAGATTTTGAATCTCTCAAGAGGTCCAGGCCACCTCACACTCCTACTGATCCAAAAGTTTGCTAGTTAAGCATTTCTGGATTTACCATTTCTGGTTTGGTATCCTTACCTTTGTCTCTCTATCCTAAATATACTTATCTTCCAAATGGGCTCTGTGTGTTCTTGAAAATCAAGATAGGGAGAAATTTCTAGGCTCTAGCTCAAATCCAGCTCCTAAACTTAAAGTGAAAATTAGCTAAGGACAGTCCTAGAGCCTCTGAGTTAGAAGCCAGAAGATCAGCCACAAGGTCTTTTCCAACATGAACTTTAGTCAAGATGTCAAGGGTATGAAAACTAACCCAGCATCAGAGCAACTCCCGAGACTTACTTTGGGGCAAAGACCTTCCAGACCATGAGGTGCCTCCTGAGGATCATAGCTGCACAAACACAGGCCAGAAGCTGTGGGAGAGATCAGGAAAAACAATTTACAAGTGCCTCTGGAGAGACTGCCTTGGCACTAGGTTCACATCTGAAGGTAGTACCAAACTGCACACACCTGAGGGTCTGGTACAGCACACACCAGAAATAAGCATCCCAAACAGGATTCCCTTCCATTTTGTCCTCAAGTCAGGAAACACAAGTAGCTTGGGGTACACACAGGCCCTCCTGAGGCCAGACTGGGACAGTACAGAGGAGGGCTCACACTGCGGCAAGCCTGAGCTCACAGAGAGGCACTCCTGCTCTTCTGCTGCAGAGCCCATCCCCTCCCTGCACTGTCTCTGGTCTGACCACACAGAAGAATGATGTGAAGGGCTAAACCCCAGGAAGCTAGTCACTTCTTTCACAGGATTAACTTCCAGCGTTTAACTCCCTACATGGCCACAGCACAAGATCAGATGAAAACCAGAGCTGGTGCAAAACAGATATTCATGGTCAGGAAGATAGGAGCAGGATTACAACTCTGCAGTTTCTGAACAGATGTGGCTACTTTGGGCAGATGGGTATGAAAAGCAGCCTAATCTGTACTGTGGCTTCTGTGCTAGAGACCTTCCCAAAGCACAGAGCAAACAGAATGGCTGAAAAAAGGACCTCTGCAGCTGCTCTAGCACCCGCAACCACACATATCACCCCAGAGCCTGACTGTGCCCTGCCTGACCCTCTTCTGTCACCAGAGTGCCCCACGGTTCTCACAGCAGCCCACTTTCCTCTTGGTCAGCCTTCCCCCACCCTACCTCTCTCCATACCTGTGTCCCAAGGACAAAGAGGTACTTCAGTCCCAGCTGCAGCAGAGCAGCAGAGAACTTCTCTGGGGACTCCCGCAGCCTCATCTCCATCATATGCTCCTCCACCTCCTGCAGCTCCTGCCGGGGCTCTTTCTTGGGCTTCCTCCTCTGCGAGCTGGGCATCTCACACAAAAAGGGCCAAAGCAGGAGCAGGGGGCAGCCGACTACCTCGAGGACAAAGGCACATGAAGTTACAGGGACCCAGGGGGTGAGGAACAGTCTAGACTCTGCCATTACACCCTGGACATGCAGGAAGCCTATACCCCAGCTTCAGTTTGCTGGTCAGGCATAACTGCATGGAGGCTAGAGACCACAGGCAGCTCTATGGCCCCAGAAGGGGACAGTGAGAATTGCTGCTGTTGAGCTAGTGCTGGAGCCTTCACCACTTTGTGCTTGGCCTGCAGGCTTTCAGACAAGGCAAATCAGTGAGCTGTGTCTGCTCAGGCTCTAGAGCCCAGGAATACACTGATTTACCTGCAAAGAGGATATGGGACGCAAAGGTGTTGGCGCCCACCAAGACAGCAGGCAGGACGTTCGTGCTGTGATCAAGGTGAAAGCCCACAAAGGCTGCATTCCAGTGGATGGCTGGGAAGATGGGCTGGTGGCCTGTGGAATAGAAGAACTGGGAAGCAGCAAGAAGCCAGGAGATGACTGCATACCAGGGCACCGAGAAAGGCTCTGCAGTTAAAATGTAAAAGAGAGAAGGGTCAGCATCAACGAACAATACAGATTTACAGTCAAAAAATGCCTATTAATGTCTCTTCCAGGTTCCCTTTCCATGGCCTCTCAAGAGACAGAAACAAGTGAAGCAGTGAGCAGGCAGGCATGCCTCTACTATCCACCCTCCTACAGGCCTCTGTCAGCAGCAGTAGGGTGTGATGGCTACTTGCACCACAGCGAGAAGGGATAGCTGTAGAGCCCCACTCCCTGACAAAAAGGACTACTCCTCCCCAAACACTACATCCCTGCTGCATGCTCCTCTCCTACTAGAGGCTTTAAGCACCTCTAAAAAAAGGCTGGAGGATCCTCTGAGGATGAGTGCACCACCATGCCTTTGGAGCAGAGACTAGGCCCTGCCTCTCCCATTGGATATAAGACAAAGCTGCCACACACAAGACCCAGGCTGCACATCCAGAGGATGCTTTAGTGAGCCCTGACTCACCAGCATCTCCAGCGAGGCCTCTTGCATGTGTATGGATATGCAGCAGCACGAAGGCCTCCAGGAAGAGGAGCAGGAAGGCAAGACTGAGCCGCTCACTGTGCAGAAGCATCAAGAGGAAGCCCAATAAGGTGAGCGTTATGACCAGGGTTGCTGAGTACACACTGCCCAGCCCATATGCTGCAATGGTAGCCTTGCAGTTGCCCCGCTCCAGACGGCTCTTCTGAGACTCCTGCATCCTCCTGTATATCTGAGGGATGACTTGAAGGAAGTCGACTTCAGCATTGGGAACCCCCAGGTAGGGAGTGACGATGGATCCTGCCGGCTCCCGCGTGTCCTTTGCAAACACTGTCATGGGATTGCACAGCAGGAGCAGCAGCCCTAGAAATGCTAGTCCGTAGACAGCCCAGGGAAAGGCCACAACTGCCACCTGCACCAGCTCCTGCAGCTTGCCAAGAGAGTCGTCAGTACTGGAGGCCACAGCCCAGTAGCAGGCAATGCAGAGGACCACCAGTGGGAAACCCCAGCGCACAAAGAGTACAAGGGGGTCTGAGCTGTTGAGGTTACCGTAGTGTCGCAGCCAGCTCCGCACTGCATAGACCAGCCCAGCCAGCAGGGCCACGCACAGGAGGTAGAAAAGGTTCTTGGCCCGTGTGTTTCTCAGGCTGGCAAGAGGGGAGAGGAAAAGAGAGGGCCGACACTGAGGGATTTCTTCACGGCACTGGTGGAAGAAACTGGAGAGGCGCACGCAAACCAAGAGCATGGCCACGAGGCACAGCAGGTACGAGATCTCTCTCCGGTAAGATGAATAGCCAAGGAGCTGCTGCCTGGGGCCTTCCGGCAGTGTCAGGCGACCGTCCCAGTGGAGCTTCCCTATTAGCAGCATCACAAGTGAGGCCAGTAGGAATGGGGCCACTCGGGCTTCGGCCACCACAAAGCTGTCTGAAAACATGGCTCCACAGCGGAAGAGCAGAATGCCCATAGGAAATGCCAGCCCCAGCCATGCTCGCAGCCTCTGCCTCAGGCCAGTGCTGGCCAGGGGTGGCTGACTGCCTGCCAAATGGGCTCTCCTGGGATGCTGGCCCCACCAGTGCCAGAAAAAAACCATCTGAGAAGCAGCAGCTGCACATGATGACACCAGGAGGAGATCCAGCCCCTCCTGGGTGAATGCATGGGCCAGCCCAAGCAGAACAGCCACTACAAGGCCCCAGCGCAGCGGGTACAGGAGACAGCTGCGATAGAAAGAGTCCGACACTGTGGTAAGCTCTGAGGCCACATAGCAGAGCAAGCAGGAAGCAGCGATAAGAGCGCAGCCCCCCACCATACGCAAGGGATGGAAGCGGGCCCAGGACTGCGTGCACACAGCCCGTGCCTCCCGCAGGTACAGCTGGAAGCGACCAATGAGGCTTCCCAGCCTGGACTCCAGCTCTGGAGACACCAGCGCTGACCCCTGCACCTGGGCCAAGAGCTGGGTGTGCTCCTCCACAGCACTGGAGAAAAGCTCCTGCAGGCGCTGGAGCTGCTCTGTTGGCAGGTCCTGAGCCACAAGTGAGTAGGAGTGCAAGAAGCGGTCCACCTGTGGGAGAGGGGACACAGGGTCAGGCAGCAAAACCAGGACCACTGGCAACAGGATTCACTACCTCACACAGCCCCTTCAGAATGGATACAGCCCCAGCTGCCAGTATCTGCCAAGACAAGTCTGTCTCCAGTTACATCTCCCAGGGCTGATCACTCAAGTCCAGGATCTGACCAGCAGGAAACACAATCCCTCTGCCAAAGTGACACCCCTCTCAAGTGACATAATCATCCCAATAGCTTCAGTCTCCTCTCAGTTCTTCACCTGCAGGTGTGCTGCTGGTAATGCTGTGCATCACTAAGGGCTTTTATGCAGAGCCTTTGGTAACAGTAAAGCAAACATGCCCTAGAAGCTTGAGTCATTGTTAGCTATCAATTTGCAACTGTTCGTCTGAGGACAATATATAAAATCCAGTATATAAAATTAAAGAGCTTACAGTGGATCAAGCCAAACTCTCCCTCTTCGTCAGCACATGGATCTACCTTGCCATAGGCTACAGGAGAGCTCATTCTGCTTTCCACTTTAAGAGGACAGAAGCAGAGGCAGCTATAATTTTGAAATGGCAAAAAACAACAAAAAAAGTCTTAAAAGGGCATTACCATGGCAGGGCACCCACACAAAGATGCAACTCAAGTCCTGAAACACTTGGTACCTTCACATGCCTTCCAGTTGCCTCAGAGCATGGACAGAATCAGTTTGCTTCTGCCCATGAATGGCAAACATATGCACCAGCTCTCTCACAAGCCTGCATGACCTCCCTGGTATGTAAGGTTTCTTCAACGCCAACACCATCAAGCCAGAAACATCTTCAGACCAATGACTGCAAATATTTGAACAGGCAGGACTGGATAATGTTAATTCCTAACAGATGACGACTGATATCCTCAGTGACTAATGGGCAGTAACATACACTATCATCTTTGAATGACAAAGCACTCTGCTGCTCTATAAATACACAGCAGAAGATGAATGTTTCTTCCCATCAGCAACTGTTTCCAGCCCTGCACTAACTTGCACCAGTGGTGTCCAACTGGCACACAAGGAACTGGCTAGGGACCAGAGGAGTTATTCTTGTGCTCCTACCAATCCAGGAGTCCCTCAAAGGCAGACTGTCACTTTAGATGAGACACATGCCTCGCCATGCGTGCAGCAAATCTGGTTCTGCAGCATGCCCAGAGCCACTACAGACAGCCCTCATCAAGGCCCTGGCTTTCCCTGGCACATGGCCTGCTCTGTTGTCTGGGCTTCTTTTATTATACACTCTCATTCAGATTTTGTCATTTAGCTCTTGGGGTTCCGTATTTTGTTGTGCTTGGTGTAAACTGTTCTGTCTCTGTCCCACTTTACTGCCACCTGTTAGATGGTGTTTCTCCTCAGTCCTTTGTTACTACCCTCCTTCTGAAGTCAATCTAGAATAGCTTTTTAACTGTTTCTCCTCCAAAACTGAAGCAGCATTAAAACATCTACTTCTACTCCTGTACCTCCATTAATGAGATATGTCCCTAGTTGTCTTCAGCCTTGAGGAATGAGCCTCCCCAGTTAGTGAATCCACATCTAACAATCTAGGACCAACCCTCATCCTGAAGTGAACACCACCTTCCTGGCCAGTACCAATCAGTAAACAAGTATTGCTCATTACTCTGTTGGGAAAATGGTGCCGCCCTTTACTGGACCATACATGGCATGAGGTAACCCTTCAAAGTAAGTTCCCCATGAAGGTAACACCATGTCACTACCCCATCTCCTCTCCAGTTCGACAGTTCATACCTGCTTGGCATTGATGTGATAGACCCAGAGCTGCTGCAAGGCTGCAGACACAGCGTCACTGTCCCTGGAGAACAGCTCAGCCATCACCTCTCCAATGCTACTGTAGGGGATGGGCACACCCAGCAGTAGGGCCACAGTGGGCACCAGGTTCACCTGTGGAACAGCCTCAGGCTCCTGGAGAGACAGGGAGGAACAGGACACTCAGAAAGAACACAGCAACACAGCTTTTCTCTCAGGCTAGAGGAAGATGGGAAAGACATCCCTTCTCGAAGGGAAATCCAGAGAAGCCAAGAGTGGAAAAATGCAAGGAAAGGCAAGGGCACAGCTCTGCCCTCCCTGAGTGCAGTGCAGAGGGATGGATGTCTCCTGGGACTTGCAGGTCCCTGGGTAAGGCCCTGGCTGTCTAACAGCACACCTGGCCCCACTCAAACACCTCTCACAGCCGCAAGAGTGTCAGCTATTCCACTGTTTTCTAGGGAAAGATGACAGGCTTCCCACCCGTCTCAATACAAACAATCCCAATCACTCTCTGCAACCCAGAGACATGGTTTTCACTTGGATGCCATCTCAGGCAGGGAGAGGTAAGGATCAGCCTCTTACCTCTGGAGGGACAGTGCCAAAGAGGGGTGTTTTGCTATACAAAAACAGCGCTGCATTCACTTCCTTCTCACTGTCACCACCATGGTCTCCAGTCTCTGTCATGCCATGGTCGCCAGCCACCAGAAGAAGGGTGTCATTCCCCAGGTGATTCACCAAGGACCTGTCACCAGGATAGGAAGGTCAATTCCCACCTGAGCAGGAACCCAAAAATAGCCCAGGTGGGAGAGAACATCTCCCCACCAAGCCTGCCTGCACCACAGAGGTGAAGAAAGTCCACAAAAAGATAGAATGCAGAGCTGTAACAACTAAGCTGGGCACCAGGGCGAGGGATGTCTTAAAGACAAATTGAAAATTCAGAGCCTGGGAGCAGAATCGACTAATCTTGCTTAGATCCTCAATGAAAGGCGGCTGGTGCCTTCAGGGATCTTGACAAAATGCAATTCAGAAGAATGGTTCCCCACGGGAACAAATGTCAGGCTGCTTCTAATTTGGTCTTGTATATTTCATCATACTATGTGATCAATCTCTTACTTTTAAGAAAAAAAGAGGAGATTTGTCCCAGAAGGATGCAGCAGTTATGACATGACATATACTGCACTCTTGGGTGCAGCAGGACAAGTTCTAGGAGCAAAAATTAAAGTAATCTATTTAGAGTCAAAAGCTGCAGCACTCTGATCTGAGGCATGGCTGTGTGATCAGGATTTCTGGATCCCCCTCTGCCCTTTGACAGAAAGATGCAACTCATGGGCCTGTGCAGTAAACACATCATTCCCTAGCCAGGGCTCTCAAGGTGCATCTTCAACACCGGGCAAGCCTGTGTGACAGTCTGTTTAGAGATAGAAAGAGCAAAACTCAGGTTTTGTTAAGAATCAAGGCTTCAAGACCTGAAGCCAGCCCTATCTCTGAAACCAAACCTGTTACGAAGATGTGTCTACACAACTGAGATTGTCCCACAACTGGGATTTCAGTTGCTAGTGGGAAAATCCATTCTGTGTCAACAGGAAAAGTAAGCATCCCCTGTTGCCCACTGCATCTGCAAATTCCCTGGTAGGACCCCACCAGCCTGGCTGAACGAAGAGACCAGCTGGCAACCCCCTCCCACCACAATAATCACCTGAGCATCTCATTCATCTGGGTGAGCTTCTTAGCCATTTCAGGGTGGTCAGGTCCATGTTTGTGCCCACAGTGGTCCACACCAAGGAAGTGAGCAATCAGTACATCCCATGCACCACTGTCCACTGCAGAACAAGAGCAGCCTTATCACACACCAGCCTTGGATTTGGGCACAGGCTCTACACCTGGATCCTCCTGCCAGAGCTTTCTGGTTGCCTCTAGAAACTGCTGTTTTTTCCCATCCAAGCCCTTGTGACTCCCTGGTCTCAAGTAGAACAATGGAGGTTCTTACAGAAGTACGCTCTTGGTCTGAGGGTGCCTCAGTGCAACGCTGCAGGGAGCAAAAGTGCTCTAGTATCCATGGGGTCTGTTCACCACCCCCTGGAAAGGAATGGCACAACATCACCCAAGTCACCTTGAAATACCTTCAACGCAAACTGCCACAAACTGAGGCAAACCATGGGGATGTTCAGGAAAAGGAAAAGCCCTAACTCCAGTCCTTCTCCGAAGATATTGCATCTCAGACTCACCACTGTACCTTCTGTGATGGTTTAAAACTGTCTTTTTAATTTTTCTTTGCAAAGTTCAAGCGGAGAAAGTGAAGGAAAGTGAGTAAGTCACTATTGGGTTTGAGAAAGCAAAATAATGATTGTTCTAAACACTTCCATTGGAGAGATAGAAATGTTTAAGAACCACTACTCAAAACAAAGCTGGGGCAGTCGGAGTCTGAGTTCACAACTTGCTGGGCTGTCTGTCTGTTTCTTCTTCTCTTCTGGCTGAAGATAACACACTGACCTTGGCAAGCTAAGTCTAACAGCCTCTCTGCTTCCTGACTCTCTGCCTTCTGCCAGGGGAGTCTGGGGGACTCTTTCTGGTCTGACGGGGGGAGTCCCCATTTTGGGGGAAGCAAAGGGAAATTAGTTGTGCTTTTCTGTTGATTGTATGTATTTGTAAATGTTGTGAATTGTGTATATTTGTACATATTCATTGCATTTCATCATAGATTTGCTTGTAAATACAGCTTTCGTTTGCTTTCCAGGCTGGTTGTTGTCAGTGGGGGGTGATTTCAGTTCTCACACCATTACAACCTCTCTGCATCACACCCAGGGCATAGGCCTGTCACTCCAATGCTGTCCCTAGCAAGAGAGTTATCCCAGCCTCCCCCTTCAGGTCCCTGACACATGAAATCCAAAGTGTTTGGATGCAAACGAATAGCAGCTCTCCCAAAAGGCACAAGGACTTCCTTGAGAATGGCTCTTGCACCCTTGATTCACTTTGATTCATAAAGAGATAGAGCAAAGAGCATTCTCCTCAGTCCCAGGACCTCCAGAAGGAAACTGAGATAACCTAAAACTCACAAACCAATCTCACACTTCACCTTCTTCCCATGACTAGGAGCCGCTGATACTCTGCTAAGAGCAGTGCTGTGACCCAGTCTCCAAACAGGTAGCTGCACTGTTGTGCATTTCCCAGAGCACTGTGTGCCTGCCCCAGCACTCTGTGTCAAAGTTAAACTGCTCTTCCTCCTTCGTCCTGGCAATGTATTTCTAGGACACATATAGAAGTTTAACCTTGTCCCACCAAGCTGTACACTCTCTTAAACAGTGGAAAGATTATTTGCAGAAACAGTTCACAGGCCTGAAAGCTGGCTTATCTGTGGAAATCCAGCTAGAGCCCTGTAATCCCCAGGCTGCAGTGTGTGACTGCCCACTGCCACTTTGCAACACAAAAAACCTCATCAGTTCTACTCCAAACTTGCCGCAGGACCACCATACAACATACAAGGTTACCCAGGCCCTAGGGAAAGAGCTGCTTACCAGTTGGATAGAGATGCTGCAGGATCCCATCGTCCACAGTGTGAAGATCCTTCACGTTAAAAGAAGGGAAGAAATACGAGCGGAAGAACTTCTTTGGGAAGAGTCCTTCCCAAGTGTCATCACCCATGAAGACCACTCTCCTTCCTGAGGCAGCAAGAAAAGAATTAATGAGCACAGGAAGCCCACCAAAGCCATGCTGTTACCTGCACTAGTGCAAAGGGCCTGAGCAGATGCACACCAGAGTGTGGAGTGCAGGGACCTCTCCCACCCATGCTCCTAAGTAACCTAAGCTTAAAATGACCATCTGGCTGTAAATGAGTTTGAATACAGGGAGTGACTAGCCGTGTTTCTAGGTCTACAAGTGCCCTACACACCAAATCCACCTGCTCAACCTCGTAACTTATTGCTGACCTCCAACATGTCCCCACAGCAGACAAAGCCATGGGTTGCAGAGGCCAGAAAGCAGATTGCTACCCACCCACATTACCAGAGCACTTGGGAAGGCAGAGCATGCCTGCAACCTCCCTGTAAAGCACAAGGCTGCTGACAGGGGCCAAGTAGAAGCCATGGGATCTGGGCTTCAGCTTCAAACACATCAGCTTTCACATGCAGAAAAGCGAAGGCAGAAGCACTGATACTTCCTACCACCCTCACTCTGCTTCTCCAGCCTGCCACCAGCCAGCCCTGTGTTTGCACAGAGCCTCTCCATCAGGAACCATTTCCTCTAAGGCTGCTGCTCCAGTCTATAGTCTGGAGCGGTTTTTGCCTTGAACATTCTACTGTTTTCCCACCTTGCACAGGAGAGCTGACAACCCTCATGACCTCCTCCCAGGAACTGTGCCACTCTGAGCCCTTAAAGGAAATTTCTCTTGGTAACACAAAATCGTAATGTCCCCTTCTCTTTACTCCATCATCTCATGCTACCAAGGCCTTTACAGCTGCACTAAACACAACCCAGCAGCACAGAAAAATGTACTGAAGTTGCCACCTAACAGCAGCAGGCAGCTAGCCAGGCAGGCTTACTGCATGAGTGACTCCCCCACAGCACACCTGGCACCAGCTCCTCCATCACTGAGCCTCACCTGAGTGCAAATACAACATGACTTGACTGCCCTTGACTTTATTCAGCCACTCCTAGTGGTGACCTTGTGACAGACACCATCAGTGCAGCAACTTTCACCTGCTTTCTCGTCATCTTTGATGATGACGAAGTCATGGTCCCAGCTACTTCTTACTCCCAGTACAAGATGGAAAAAAAATCTACCTGCACAACAGCTCTGCCTGAGGCAACTGTCATTTGAGCAGGGCAAAAGAATTAGCTGTCAGGGTGGAGGTGTTGTAACCAGCTCCCTTCCCAGGGAGAGAGAATAAAGGTGGCACTTGAGTGCTGACCAGTAATTCGCATGTGCCCTGTCCCAAGACACTGCCCCTACCGACCTACCGTTCTGCACCAGCTGTGCCAGCAGGTTGTCCTCTTCAATCGCATAGGTGGCAAAGTTGCTGCCCACATCAATGAAGGTGGGCAGTGAGCCGGTGGTGAGGCCCTTGATGCGCTGCATGGTGGTGGTGGGAGCATCAGCTCGGAACCGGTAGAGACGGGCATGGCGGGGTTGGGAGGTCGTGAGGTGGTGCAGGAAACTCAGCTTGTTCTCATAGGGCAGGGGGCTGGCCTTGTCTGGGTTAAAGTCGGCAAACTCAAAACGGAGGGCATCAATAATGACAAGCACAGCCTTGGAAAAGCGCTGAGGTGCCCAGCAGGAGCCTGGCGGGAGGCTCTGCCTCTCCCAGGATGGTGGCACAAGTGGGTCTGAGCAGGAGCTGCTGCTGGCAAGCACAATTCGGGTGAGCAGGAAGCCACTCATGAAGAGCCCGATACCAGCACAAAAGAGAAAGCAGACCCAGGCCAGGAAGAGCAGCACTGGCCACCGCTGCATCCTATGGCAAAGAACAGACAGGCTCAGTCTCCTGCAGCACACTTGGGCCTATTTGGGCCAGGGACTGCTCCCTGCCAGCACAAATCCCTGGCTGCTGCCCTGCACCTCAACATGCCTCACACCTGTCTCTTCTCCAATAGTCCACAACCACTACCCTCACCCAGCCTATGCCCCGGTAACCATGCCGTGCACCCACCTCCTTGTACCCCCACCACGGTGAACCCCGGTTCTTCTCCAGCTTCCCAGCATCGCCCGGCTGCCCCCTGGCACCCTTGGGTCCTCCCTGGCACCCTCACCTGCCCTCATGGACCCTCAGCTCTTCCCCGGGATGCTTAGCCGCTCCCTGGCACCCCTGGCTCTCCTTGGCACCCCCAACTGCCCTCACGGGCCCGCAGCCCTTCCCTGGCACGCCACAGCCACCACGCAGCACCGCGACCCCCGGCCACCACCTTACACTCAAGTCGCCTTCGTGACCCCCAGCACCCCTCAACCACCACCTGCATCACTGACTCCCCTCCTGCCCCGGCTAGCACCTCGGCTTCCCTTAAAGTACATCATCCCCGACATCCTCATCCGCCATCCGCCCTCCTCCCGCCCCTGCGCCCCTCTCCCAACCCCACTGCTCCCCTCTCGCCCTACCTGCGGCTGCCCCGGCCCGGCGCCGGCCGCTGCGGCCCGGCGCCAGCCGCCCCCTGAGCGCCCCCGGAAGCGCCCCGCATGGTGTCCGCCGGCCGGGAGCGGAGGCGCGAGGGACAACAGCGCCGCCTGGCGACCGGAGGCTCCCGCGGGGCGAGATGTCTCAGCACACCCCGCTCCGCACAGGCCTTACTTTAATTAATCAGTTAATTAATCTCCGCAGTTGTTCCCCTCCCTGCGGTGCGCGCCATGACAAGCACCCTAACGAGGGCCTACCCTCACACACCAGGAGAGCAAGGTGTTGATGACAAGAAATCAAGTCCCTAAACATGAGTTCCCACCCAGGGAGAGAAGAGGGGTCCCACATAGAAAGAATATTTTCAGTGAAAATACTGAAAATGAATAAGCAAATATCCTACCCCAAGATAAATAGAAATTTAAAGAATATAAGCTTCAGTAGACAGATCATTTTCACATAATAGTCTAATATAACAATCAGGGTGACTACGGATCGTGAAAACGACATTCAGAAATAGTTGCATGCAAAAGTTCAGCTTCCCTGGTTCCTCCCAGGCACTTAATTTTGTATTACAGCCTCAGCTGCATTTTTTTTAATACTACACTGTTTTAGCTTCCTTATCCAGTTTTATGGATTGAGCAGACAGTGTATTAGTGGCTGAAGTAAAAATTAATAAACTCCTTGGTTTATAGAAAATCTGATCATTTTGATTGGAAAATTTTTCCAGCATTCACAGCTAAGACAGGTAAGTTGCACCTCAACAATTTCCACCCACAGTCTTATGCACTCCTGGCAGGAGCATACTTAGGAACGACGGTGCCCCTCTGGTGGCAGAGAGGAGTCACAGGTTGGGCCCCCCAGCACCAGGGAACTGCAGCAGCACTGCTACCATTTATTACATGATTTAAACCCAAATACAAAATAAGGACAGAAGGAAAAAGAAGAGCATCTAACTGAGGACTGCCAGCACTCAGCAGCACCTGGGCAAGGGTGTGGGACCCTTCCCACCCCGCTAGCTGGAGCTTGACTCTTCTGCCTTAAGTGCCTCTGTGGGGGGAGGCTGGGGGTCCTCACGGGCTGTGGGCATCTCCTCCTGGGTCTTCACAGCTTGCGCTTTGGTCAGTGTGGAGTAGATGCCCAGGGCCTGGAGGGAACAAGACATGGGGGAGGATTGGAGAAGGTTAGGCTCTACCAAGCTGCCACCTTCACCTCCCCCAGGCAAGACACCATAATACCTCCAACAACACTAACCTGTGCTACCATGTTGGTGACGTCACCAGTGTTGGCAGGCAGCAGGAGGGTGTTGGAGTCTTTGGCAAGCTTGGAGAAGGCATTCACATACTGCTCTGCCACAGAGAGAGAAGCAGCAGCACTGCCATGCTGTGGGACAGAGAGAGGGCTGATGCTTAGCAGCAGGTTATGCACCACCAGGTGCTCCTCCATGCTCCTTTTCCCAGCCCACCCCACCTACTCACAGCCCCCAGCACAGGAAAACTCCTCGCTCACTGCTGCTGAAAATGCCAGAAAGTATTCAAAAGAAAGTCAGGTGCCACTCTAGACGTGATTTCACCTCCCTTGGTGCCATTGCCAAAGCAGTGGCTGCCCCAAGGAGCCGTCACTCACCTGCTGTGCCAGTGCAGCTGCCAGGAGCTGAATAGCCTCTGCCTTGGCTCTGGCCTTGACCAGCATGGCGTTGGCTTCTCCTGCAACATGCCACAGCAGAATATCCATCAGAACTTCCACAAAACACTTGCAAGGAGTGAATTCAGACAATTTCACACATGCAAAGACTTCTCTTCCCCAAGAGGAGCATGGCAATCTCCTGTTGTGCCAGGTGGCAAGGCAGCAACATGAGCTAGTTCAGGCCAAGGGCCCCAGCAGGGAAGGATCAGCATGGCTGAGGAAGCTTGGCCAACCAACAGCAATGCAGTCTGCTCTCCAGGAGCATCACCCCTCAGTGCAGAGGGCTACAGATCCCCCAGGCCTCTTGTGTTCTAGGTCAAGGCACTACCAGCAGCTTTGTTGATTTGTTCAGCCTTCTCAGCTTCTGAAGCCAGGATCTGGGCCTGCTTCTGCCCCTCAGCCACGTTGATAGCTGATTCCCGCGTCCCCTCTGACTCCAGCACTGTTGCACGCTTCCGTCGCTCTGCCTCCACCTGCAAACACAGGTCAGACACTGGCCTGCCAGGCCTGCACTGTGGAAATCCCATCTATGGGGCAAATGCAGGGACAACATGCTCCCTGTCTCCCTTTGGCAAGCATGGCTTAGCCAAGGAGGAGAATGCAGCTCCAAAACACATGATCCCTGTCGAGGGCTGGTTCTGCTTCTCAACAGCCCTCTGCAGCCCAGCCCACACCTAACTGGACAGCCTCTTCCTCGCCTCCCTTTCCAGACTGGAGATCTGGCACCTGGCTTTTATCAAGGGTAGGCCTTCAGATCTGGGATTTGCTTCTGACAGAGCCCAGTGGGGTTTTTAAAGGGAGGAGGCAGGGTCTGTCTGTGCCAGGCAGGTGCCACCACCCCCCAAATAAGGATTGGAATTACTGATTCAGTAACCTTATGTTGCAGCTGAAGTGCCAGTGAACTTCCCTCACTGAAGGAGGGGCCAGTGCTGCCAGCTCTGAACAGGTAACAATGGTGGAACATGCAAGCAGATTTCCCTCTTGTTCCAGACCGCCCTCTCAGAGAATCACAGAGTCACAGGATGGCAGGGGTTGGAAGGGACCTCTAGAGATCACCTAGTTCAACCCCCGTGCTAAAGCAGTGTCACCCAAAGCAGGTCACACATGATCAAGTCCAGGTGGGTTTTGTGTTTCTTCAGAGGAGACTCCGCTCTGGGCAGTCTGTTCTACTGCTCCATTACTCTCAAAGGAAAGAAGTTTTTCCTTTCTACCAGAGAATCAAACCTGCATCTGCATGGATTCCTTCACACGTGGGGGCACATGGATGTCTTTGATCTCATAGCGCAGGCATCGAATGCCCCAGCAGTCTGAAGCCTGGTTGATGGCATCCACAATGCTGGCATTGAGGGACTCCCGCTCCTGAGAGGCACAAAAGAAAGAGCAGAGACTTAAAAACAGCCACTTAGCATGAGGCAGAGGTCAGGAGGAAAACAGACACCCCACTTAAGGGTGAAGATCAGCCAGAAAAACTCATCTCCACAGGTGTAAGGCAAGGCCAAGTCCTTCCTACATCTCTTGAAGAAGTCACCATCTCCTAGGGAGGGCAGTGTCCCAAACTCAAATTGCAAGAGAATGCTGCAGGACCACCTGAGTCTGGGCACACACCACCCATCACTCTTTCCAACAAACCCAAGGCAGAGGGAAAAATAGTTCCAGCTAAAAGAAAAATAACTCAAACAAGATCCATCTCCAAGGATTCAGTAATAGATCAACTGAAACAGAAGCCCTCTAAGCAAAGGACGTTTTTCTGTTAGGTGGAGATGGCTGTGCAGGCTGCTCCAGAGTTTCAAGCAATACCAGCAGCTCTGTGATCCACTACCCCAGCTCACCCGGAAGACTCTGTCAAGGGAGAGTTTGCCAAGTTCAGATCTCATAGTGGTCTGGGCCAGCTGGGTCACTGCATACTCAGGATCTTCCACTCCATAGCTAGCCTGGAGAGTAAGTGAAAAACAGAGTCAATGGCAGTGCCAAGAGAGAGCCCAAATGAGGCAGGATGAACAAACAGCACAAAGACCAAAAACCTGCTGCTGAGACACCCCTGCCAATGAACAGCAGAGTGCAGGGCCTCAGGAGGGATTGGGGTGCTCACGCCAGCCACCTTGCAGGGCACAGCAAGGAACGCAAAGGCTGAAACATGCTGTGAGGAAAAGAGAGCCAACAGAGCCAGGCAAGCCATGCACAAGGGGCTGCCAAGAGGAATAGCTGAGCAGCACACGGGAGCTCTGTCAGGCACAGTCACACAGGTTGCAGATCTGGCTCAGTGTCAGCACAGCAGGGAAGGTACCTTGTAGGGGTCCATAACCCGCAGATAGAGCACACCATCAATCTGTAGGGTGACATTATCTGCCAGGAGAGAATAACACATCCTCTTTACTGAAGCAGCAAAGATCAAAGATAGCAACCCTCTCTCCCACACCAAAACTAGCAGAACCCAGCAGAGTCATTCCTTTCCTGCTTGGTTATCAACAGTGTGTCACAGAACAGGGACTGGCTGAAAAGGATCTCCTTGTGTAAAAGGGTTTGTAACAACAACCTTGAGGTTCCCTGGAAAACACTACATGGTGACAATTTAATTTTAGAGAAGTCTCAGATTTCTAGACCAAAACATTTCATACTGTAGTTATCTTTATTTATGAAGATCTACCCAGATAACAAAAAAAAAAAAAACAAAAAAAAAAAAAAAAAACAAAAAAAACCCAACCAAACCAGCTTAATACTAGACTTGTAACAGAGTTGCCCACTAACCTGATCTAAAACAATTTTTCCAAGAAACATGATGATTTTTTATGGTTCAGCACAGAAACAGTGTGAAACATTCTGAAAAGGAGTCCTGACCAGGTGCATTCAACGCACAAAGAAGGGGCAGCTGCAGCCCCAAGAGGTGTCTTGGGGTGTCTCTGCTCACAGTGCAGGAGTACAACTAAGCCTGGATCACCAGGGACAGAGCTAAGCCCACCTCTGCTCTACCTCACACAGTTCCTTGCTCATCCAAGATGCAGCAGAAGGACAGGGCCAGGACACAGCAGCTGTTCCTTACCTAGAGTGACAGCTGACTGCTCTGGGACATTAATGACAATTTCTTTGAGACTCTGCACATAACGAATCCGATCCAGTAGAGGGATGAGGAAGTTCAAACCCTGGGAAAAGGGTAGGATTAGATCTCTGAGTCCCTTAATGTGAGTTTTTTCCCCCCACAAAGAGAGCTCAGTCCAACTAGAGAGAGATGCACAAACAAAGAACAAGTACACCTCATGTTGCAGACACTGCAGGACGAGCAAACATGCTTTACACATGGGGAGAACTCATATTTCTTGGTCCTTTCAACACCCCACCAAGGGAAATTAGTCTACCAAGGGAAATCAGTCTACCAGCAGTCCAAAACATTACAATATGAAAGAACACATCACTCCCTCAATCCCCAGGCAAAGAACATATCTTGCTACAGCTTTAGGAACCTGCTGAATCCAGAAGGGGAGAAAAGCAGCTTCTTACAGGCTCGAGGATTCGGTGGAACTTGCCCATCCTCTCTACTACCCAAGCCTCCTGCTGTGGCACAAAAAGCACCCCAATATTCACAGGCAGGCCAGAGTTCAAGCGGTGTGGTGCCTGGGCCAGCCATGCTGAACGCTTCAGCTGCTGAGAGCGCTGGAAAAAGGAAAGGGATTGAGACTGGTAAATGGCAACTCAGAACCCAGCACCATCTCTGCCCTTCCATCTGGGATCAGTGTTCACAGCCCCAACACACCAGGGCAGAAAAGAGCTCTGACACCCCAAACAAGCCCACACTGTACGAGATGAGACCTGGGCATAACCACCTTCACCACAAGTGCACAGAGCCTCATCCCCATACTGGAGCTTTGCCCACATCTCCCTTTCCTTCACATCTCCACTGCAGGGAAGGAATAAAACTTCCCTAGCACAATAAATAAAAGAAAAACATGTAACGGGGTCTCTTCTGCTCCAATCCCCTCCCTGTAACCTGGTTAGGCGCTCTTCGACCCCTCTTCTTCACCTCAGTCTGGGGCCACCTCCCTTTCAGCAGCCTATCCCTTCTCAGCTCTGGCCAGCTCCTGGGCGTCCATCATGGACCTGTTTCTCTGAGCACTCCCTCATTCACTTCTCCACAGCCTCTCCTCACCACAGCTCCCCTGACCGTCCTCACTAACTCTACTCAACACCACAACCCACCTCGCAGGCCCTTACAGTCCTCCATACCTATTTCTCCTACGACCCTTCTCCACCCTCTCAGCTCACCCCACTGCTGCCACGACCCCAGCACTACCCCAGAGCCCCAAGACCAGCACCCGCAGCCCACCCGCCCCGCGTTCTCAATGTCCAGACCCCCTCCAGCCTCCTCAGCACGCCGGGTACCCCCTGCCCGGCTTCCAAAGCTTTCCCAGTTACCACCCCAGCCCCGTGGGGCCTCCCGCGTCTCCACCTGAAATAGGCCGAGGCTGGGCCCGGCCCGGAGCCCTGCCCGCGCCAGCATCGCGCCGCCGCCAGCGATCCCCCGGGCAGCCCGGAACAGCTTCCCCGCACGCCCCGCCCGTACCCGGTGCGCCGCCCAGGACGGCCCGGCCGGCCGCCACGACTGGTGCCCCTGGTTCCGCCCACCCCCGCGAGCGATAACGTCCACCGTCAGTCTGCAAACGTGCGTTTTATTAAATCATAAACAAACACCAAAAGTACCAGTACAACCTCCCTGCCCGGCCGGGCCACGGCGAGCAGCACCCGGCGCAGCCCTGGTGTCCTGGTGACGAAGGGCAGGTGAGAGGGAAGCGGGATGCTGAGAGGCAGTGGTGTCCCGGAGAGAGCAGGACCCAGCGTGTGGGGATGAGCCAGGACCCGGTGTCACGGGCAGTGCAGGGCGCTGGTGGGGGGGGATGTGCAGGACCCAATCCTCCAAGCTCAGCAGGGCCTGATTCTCTCTGCCACCCACGGGCAAGGCAGCACAGGACATCACTTGCCCATCCTTCCCTGGCATGGCAGACAGCTGCCAGAACTTCACTCCCCAGCTCCACCGGGCCAGGGACTCAGGTGCAGCAACATGAACTCGGAGTGGGCTTTGGTTAAGAGGAAGAGCAGCCGGTGGAGGCCCGAGGGTCATGCCCAGCCCAGTGAAGCCACAGCCCCACACAGGATGGCAGATGATGGAACACAGGCCGGTCCCAGAGGTGCTAGGCCACCCCCCAGCATGAGCTAACACTAGGAACCTAGCAGAGACATCAGGTCATAGAGGTGGTGAAAAAAACACAAGCATGCAAGCTCCTTTCTCCTTTGGCCCCTGCCTCTTTCATGTCTCTGAACCCACTACAGGCTGAGGCCTTTGTTTCCAAAGCTCCAAGTCATCCCCAAACTCTTTGGTGAAGGTCCAGTGTGACTCCTGTTTGAATGTCCTCTGCTCCTTCTCTTCTGCCTCATGGTTGTTATTCACCCCACACAGACTGTGCAAGTGATTTTTTTTCCTTTGCAGTCTCCTCCTGCTTTCAGATTCACAGCACACATGGACTCTAGAAACTCCTGGCAGGAGGCCTGTCCCCATACTCCTGAAGAGGGCCCCAGATCCCCATCCCCTCTCTCTCAGCCCCTGGACCCATGGCAATGGTCACTTCCCTGCCAGTGACAGACTCCTCTGTGTTTGTCTTCCCTTACAGAGGTTTCAGGAGAAACCCAGGCCTTCCTAAGCTGCCTGAAGTAGTGCTGGCCCCACAGAGCAGGTGCCTAGCAAGTCTCTGCCTCTCCTGGGGCTTTTGGGAGCTGCACTCTAGCCAAGCTTTGAGTCACTCTGGGTGAGAGGTAGGCCACCCCCTCTTCCCCCAGGGATGTGTCCCCATCCCCAGTCACCCTCGCAGTCATAGAATCTAGAAGGCCCTGCCCCAACCTGGGTGGCCCTGCACTGCCAGAGGCTTCATCCAGCACTGACAGGGTTGGGGGAAGAACAGCACAGCACCTCCAATCCTCTACGCTCTCAGTAACAATAAATACTAATAAATACAGACTCTTTTATACTTTGTGTTCCTGGAGTGGACCAGGGTGGGCAGCCCCTGGCCCAACTCTTCGATCCCCACCTTGGCTACAGCCAAGTCTCCAAGCTGGGAGCAGCACTCACAGAAGGCTTGGGCATGTCACTGGAGTGCCAGGGCTGCTCCCTGGACTCTGCCCCTCCCTGGGGAAGCCCCCTTGGTGATCCTAGCCCTGCAGCAAGGCCATGGGCAAGGTGTCCATACTGCTGTGGGGGACAGGGTGCACAGGGAGGGCAACATTCAAGTCAGTGCTTGCTTGCTGGCTCTTTACTCATCACTTCCCCAAGTGCTGTGCTGGAGGTTCCCTAGCAGCCCTGGGAGATGAAGAAGGTCAGGCCCGGGGAGAGTAGCAGGGGTTCCTTGGCATCTCTGTGAAGGATTTCAGTTCATAAGGAATCCCCGAGTCGACCTCAATTGACTTGCGGGAGAAGAGCAGGCGGATGTCATCATGAAGGTAGATCTTCCCCGACTTGGAACTGTGAAACCTGAAGAGAGACCAGAGCAGGCTGGAGGGACCTCAGGCTTCCAAAGAGGGGCAGGATGACCTCAGTGGGTGACACACCTAGTGCCTACTTCAGCCCCCTGGCCATTTAGGGTGGGAGCTCTGACCTCCCCAAAGGATCCACCTGCTCTGGCCTGCAGGCTTGGGGGAGGTAAGGACACATGGGAGAGGTTCAACAAGACAAACCACAAGGTCCTGCACCTGGGTCAGGGCAATCCCAGACACTGATATAGGCTGGGCAGTGACTGGCTTGAGAGCAGCCCTGAAGAAAAGGATTTGGGGGTGTTAGTAGATGAGAAGCTCAATATGAGCCCAGAAAGCCAATGGTATCCTGGATCACATCAAGAAAATTGTTGCCAGCAGGTCAAGGGAGGTGATTCTCCCCCTCTACACTACTCTGGTGAGACTCTACCTGGAGTACTGTGTCCAGTTCTGGAACCCCTATTACAAGAAAGATCTGGATGTGCTGGAACATGTCCAGAGAAGAGCCAGGAGGATGATCATAGGGCTGGAGCTCCTCTCCTATGAGGACAAGCTGCGGGAGTTGGTGGTGTTCAGTCTGGAGAAGAGAAGGCTCTGAGGAGACCTTATTGTGGCCTTCCAGTATCTTCAGGGGGCCTACAAGAAAGCTGGGGAGGGACTTTTTAGGGTATTGGGTGGTGGCAGGACTAAGGGGAATGGATCCAAGCTAGAGGAGAGGGGATTTAGATTAGACACTGGAATAGGTTGCCCGGGGAGCCAGTGGAAGCCCCATCTCTGGATGTTTAAGGCCAGGCTGGATGTGGCTCTGGCCAACCTCATCTAATGGAAAGTGTCCCTGCCCATGGCAGGGGGATTGGAACTAGATGATCCCTGAGGTTGCTTACAACCCTGACAATTCTGTGAGAGGAGCCTGGGGGAGATCCTGGGGCAGGTGTCTCTCCCTTCCTACCTTAGGTGCATCAGGTAGCAGAGGACCCTGCGGGGCAGGTCAGTGCCAGGTGGGTCGCTGGGAGCCACAGTGGCTCCTTCTTTCTCCCCAACGGGCACCAGGAAGATGCGATGGCGCAGGAATGTCATGTGGTTGGCTGGCATGTCCCGGAAATCATATGTCACCAAGAACATCTTCACCACAGTCTTGTTGGGGTTAAATAAGGTCTGGGGGCAGAGGGGCAAGGTATGAGACTGGCATGGGCACAGGAGTGGATCCATAAGGCAGGGCTGTGGCATGAGGAGACAGGACCAGCAGGTCCAAGAATTCAGAAAGCCCCACACCAGTCCTTTCCACCCACCTCCACTCCTCTGCTCCTATCCCACTGCATTCCATCCATGGAATGCATTGCATTCTTCACTGCACATAATATACTCTCCTTTCCCCCCACTCACCAGCTTCATTCCCTGCATCTGCCATTATTTTATCCCCTTGCCAGTGATCTGAGGGCCCCCACACTCCCCCTTCACTGTACTGGCTTGGCAGCTGTGTACCTCCTCTGCATGAGATTTCTGGCTGCTGTCCTGCCAAACAATGTAATGGAGCATATCCCCATCCCAGTGGGCAACCAGAACCCACCTGGCCCCCACCTCATGGTGCTCCTGGAGGCCAAGGAACACAACTCACCACTTGGATGGTTCCAGTTTTGGGGACACTGTAACCTTTCTTTCCCAAGGCCTCCAAGTCAATCACTCCCTGAAGCAAAAGAAATGGCATGTGAGAGTGAGAAAGTCCACAGAGCCCAGCTGGGATCCAGCACCAGACTAGGAACCCCCCTCACCAGGAATGCCTGGCATAAGGCAGCAAAAAGATCCCCAGCTCAGTTCCTCTCCAGACAGAGGGATGAACAAGCAGCCACACAGAAGTGATCAGCAAAGCAACTGCCATAAGATGGCTGGGCAGCAGCCTGCCTGTTTATAGGCCTGCAAGAGTTCCCTCTTCTTTCCCTCCATGCTTTTTTGGTGTTAAATACTGCTTCCAGCACAGCCAATGGTCTCCTCAGGTAGGTGGTTGCTTGAGCCAGTCTCCAGGATATGTGGTGCCAGGACAGATCCCCCACAGTCCTGGACCTCCCTCCTTCACATACCAGGAAAGGTGAGGGCATGCTGTGTTCAGAGATGTCAAAGTAGGTGACGTCAACAGGCAGAGTGACATGCTGGGGGCAGTAGGAGCCGCTGGCACCAATCTCTGCTGTGAACCCCTCAATCCTCCCCGACGGGGCAAAGCGCCCTTTCAGGAATGACTCCTGAGAGAGGAGAGAAGTGTTAGGGACCTTCAAACACTAGTCCTAACCCTCACCTCAAAGCTGCAGGTGAGATCACTTCCTCACTTCCATCTCCACTGCAACCACACTGATTGTTCTCACATACCACAGAGACCACATACTGCAGGGGCCCTGACTGCTCACTCTGAGATGGACTCATCTGAACTGATGGGCTAAAACCAGACATTTAACATAGAGAAGCAGCAAGAGCACCTAGGCTCAGCCCCACAGCAGCCATCTCAGCAAGGTCCAGGATCCTGGTGCATGACCCAAAGATCTGCTGGCTGAGCCATCCTGCTGGTGGGTGGTAGCTGTGTGACATGGCCACTGCACACTAGGTCCCTGGGGACAATCAGCACAGCCCCATACCAGAGCTCCCATCAGGTACAGTCTGTCATGCCTGTCACCAGCGCAGCCTGGACTCCCCAGTACCCACCTTCCTCCCAGGCAGGTTACCTCAAAATTGCCCAGCAGAGCATGGCTGACTGTGGTGGTGGCCCAGGGCACTGTGGAGGACCTACTGCCCCTCTTGAAGCAGCTCTGGAGATGGCGCCTTTGAGAGAGTAGAGAAGATTGGTGTTGCACTGAAGAGTAGTCCTCATCTGCCTGAGTTCCTGGGGATGTGGTCACCTGATTGGGTCCCCCATCCCTTTCTTGGGTGGAGGTTGAACCCACTTTCCTACTCCCCAGGGGAAGAAATGTACCATCACTCCATAGCCTTGGGGCCTTCCACAGGGGAATTGCCTGAGGCAGGGATGAGAATGAGACTCAACCTGAACCTCCCACAGGGCTGCAGGGTGGCTGGACATCCTGAGCCCCCATGTGCATCCCACAGGGCCGAAAGGTCACTCACAATTTGAGGCGCAGCCCGCTCTTCAGCCTCCTCCCAACCACAGTGCAACTCGAAGAGTTCTGGAGGGGACACAAAACGGAGAACCATGTTACAGCAGCAGCTGGGGACTGGCACCCTGGGAGGTGCCACTGCCCCTTGCTGTTCCCCACAGCCTCACGGCAGTTCCAGCAGATCAGACAGGCTCCCATCCATGGGGTGCTGTCAGTGGTCTCTGCAGGAGTGGCCAGCAGGGCAGCACAAGTGCTGGGCTGTCTAGCAGGGTTGTCTAGCACTCCAGCCCCAAAGTGGCTCTGCTAGGAATGGGGGTGCTGGTACTCAAGCTGATGGTGCAGTGCTTGACTCCCACCTTGCAAGGCAGGTGTCAGGACCAGCCCCAGTGACAAGACACTCCCAGAGAGAGCCACACACCAACACCCTCTTGCCTAGCAGAGGTTCTGTCCCACGGTGATTCATACAAAATCCTCAGTCATGCTGCTGGGCAGACGGGTTTGCTGTCCAACTCTGCCTACAGCCAGGCTCCTACAGCTGTAAGGTGGGTGGGTTAAAGATAGAGTGGCTTCCTTTTAGAGATGTCCCCTTTTCAGGGGTTTTCCCTTCTGGAAGCCACACAAAGAGCAGCACAACACAAAAGGATGATGGAGCTGGCTGGCATGATTGGGAAGGAAAAAACAGGGAAGCTGCTGGAGAGCTTCACCCTGCAAGGGCAGTGCTGGGGGCAGCTGAGCTGGGGGACAGTCACCAAAAAGGGCATGCAGGCAAGGATAGAGCTACCTAGGGTAGCTTTGCCATCAGTTCCAGCACCACAGGATGCCCCAGAGAAAAAGAGGAGTGTGCCAGCACTGGCATGAACCTGCTGCAGCCTCAGCTGGCAGGACATCGAGAAGGCAGGGAGTTGGACAGGAGGGGCAAGTGAACAGGGAAGAATCACAGGCAGCTCCTGAACTGCCAGGGTGGCTGCAAACCTCCAGAGACTGCTCCATTTCTGAGATCTTGTGATACCCTGGGAATGTCTCACAGGCACCCCAAAACTGTGGAAGAGTCAGTGGCATCTCTGCACACAGCACTGGCGCTCCCAGTTCCTGTCCAGAGCACACACAGTCCTGCTCCCTGCTGTCAAACCCTTGCCCTGATGGACGTCATGCCCAGGGATTCATGCTATCCCACACCTCTGCCTTCCTCCTCATCAAGCAAGCAGAGGCCAGCCACTCTTCGCAAGGCTGTTGGCAACTCTAGCTTAATGGGAAGCTGCCAGACACTGACTGTGGTCCCACAGCGTATGTCCAACCCTCATTGTCATGGGAGGATTGTGTCCTGTCTGAGAAAGGCTTTCCAGGCTAAAGAGCTGGTTGCAAACAGAGGATTCAGTGACTACAAGACGTCAAGAGCTGATGACAACCTACAGACCATGCTGCAGGCCTGAGTGTCAGCTGTTGCCCTGTTCACACCAGTGCTGCAGCACTGTTTCGGGTCAGGGTATGGTGCCATGATGGACCAAACTGCCCGTGAGGACAGCCCTAAGCTCTGGGAATCCCCAACCCAGCCTCCACAAGTGATGCTCACCTTGGCCTTGGGAAGCAGGTGATTCCAGAAAGGGGCCCCCTTGGCATCAGTGCTGCGGCAGGCTGTTGGCACTGTATGGCACAGCAGGGCTCTCTTCTTTTTTATTGGGTGAGACAGGCTCTCGTCTTCAGAACAGGAGTCAGCCACAACCTCACTAGCAGGCAGCAGCTTCCTTTTGACAGGGCAGTTGCTCCTACTGAGCTGGCTGCTCCCACAGGGTGTCTTCTCCAGGGAGCTCAGATTGCTGGGCTCAGGGCTGAGTGCTGTCTGCAGAGCTGGGGGCTCCTTGCACCCATTGGCTGTCACTGGCCATTCCTCTTCTCTAGTAGCCCCGCTGCCGTGAGCTGGGCTGCTCCCTGGCTTCTCTTTTGTCCCACCAGAATCCAGCCAGGCTGTTTGTGCAATACTGTGCAAATCATGGTGAGGCAAGTTGCCGCCACTTGTCTGCTCACCATTATCCCCATAGCCTGTGGGCTGATCCTCTGATGAGACGTGGCAACCGTCTCTTGTGTGCAAAGTATTGCAAGCAGTGTGCTGGGGCCAGGAAAAGGAGGAGAAGGAGAAGGAAGAGGAGGAGGTGGTGGCAGCATCCTGCAGCTTGTTCTCTCTGCTGGCCTTGGGGCTGTGGCTAGGGCTGCTTTCACACCGGTGCTCCACCACCCGCAACCCACTGTGGGAGAAGTGCTGGGCAGAGCCACACAGGGATAGCTCCTCCACTAGCAGACCATCCTCAAAGGTATCGTCATCTTCCAGGGAAGCCTGGCCAGGGCCCCCATCATCCTTGCCATCCACCCCCCCACCACCCCAGTGAGTTCGTTTGGGATCTCGCACCCCCTCTGGAGTTCGCTGCTCGGGGTAACCCCTCTTGATGGCCGACCGGCTGCTTGCCTGGTGCTCCGTGCTCTCAGAGGAGCTGGAGAGATGGGAGAAGATGGAGACCTGGTAAACCTTCTGGCGCTTGATTTCTGTCTCATTGTAGCCCATAAGGATGTTGTGATGGGTGCAGCGCTGCGAGGAAGGCTCCAAGGGCACCTCTCCACTGGGCTGGGGCAAGCTGTGGTCCGTGCTTGGGGGCAGAGACGTCTCCGCATGGATGTGCCGCATGGAGCCTCACTTGCCTGGACTCCAAGCAGAGCTGGAGTCAGAGTAGCCCATGCAGCAGCAGGAGGAGCGCTGTAAAGTGCCACAGGTTAGCGTGCAAGGATGCAGGGGGAGAGAACTGGACCCCACCTCACTCAGGATGTCCAGGTGAGCCCTCTGCTACAGAGTGCACTGCAGCACAGCATCTGGAAAGAGAACAGAATGATGGAGATCAGCCTGAGATCACTGTTCTCCACCAGGTTTTTGGCAACAAGAGACCTGTGGGTATGTGGCAGTAACTTGTACAGCCCCACTCAGACCTCCTCCTCCAGGGACAAGAAGAGGAACCAGGCTGGCGTGGCTCTCCAGAGAACCCTGCAGCATGTAACCCACCTGCAGGATCAGCACGTCCTTCCTAGCCCAGGCATGGAGAGCAGTCTCCAGCTGCACTGAAGACTACCAGGGACAAGTCTGGACAAGTCAGGAGAGGGGGCTTGCCCTCTGCCAGGGACTTGATGTGCCTGCACTGTTCCGGAGTGCAGGAGCCAGGCAGGTCAGACCAGTCTCAGGGGCTCAAGACTGTAATCACCCCCCTGGAGAACAGCAACAGGATCTCCCAGCATTCACCAAGAAGACCTGTTCCAACCACATGTGCTGAATGAGGCAGGGCTGGTGCACTACACTACCAGCCCCATGGCAGGACAGGAACCTGACCCAACATCACAGTTAACTCTACCAGCTTGAATTAAGGACTTCCACCACCTCAATTAGCAGTTGGGCAGTACCAGAGGCTGCAGAGCCCACCACAGGCTCCTGCACCGTCCACCCACTTCTGCCTGCCCCAACGGTCATGCCACATGGTGCCTTGCTTTTGATTTTTAGCCCAGACTGAGAGCTATGAGAATCCTGGCCACGCCTTCTGGCATGATAAAAACTGAAATGGCTTAAAGAGATGAGGAGATATAGGAAAAGTCACCAGCAGACTCAGTTCCAAAGCCCAAGGAAGTGCCGATGCTTGGAAGTTCTGCACTTTTCCTATACCTGTAGTTCTGCCAGCTCTTGTGGAGCAAAGGCTTAGGGGCAGTGAGCAGGAATTGCAGAAAAGGCCCTTGTGGGTCCTGGTGAACAGCAAGTTGACCAGGAGCCAGCAATGAGCCCTTCCCACAAAGCAGGACAATACCATCCTAGCCTGCATGAGGCAAAGTATTTGCAGCAAGTCAAGGGAGCTGATCCTTCCCTTCTGCTCAGCACTGGTGAGGCATCTGAGAGAGTGCAGCTAAGACCCACTACCATGGTGGGAGACTGGATCATCTCTTTTACAAAGGCTGAGGGATCCATGACTGTTCAACCTGGAGAAGAGGAGGTTCGGAGGGATCTTATCAATGTATATAATGTATATCTGAAGGGAGACTGTAAAGCAGACGGAGCCAGGCTTTTTCCCGTGGTGCTCAGTGACTGCACCAGAGGCAATGGGCATAACCCAAAACAGAAGGAGATTCCCTCTGAACATCAGGAAACTCTTTTTTACCATGAGTGTGACTGAGCACTGGAATGGATTACCTAGAGATGTTGCAGAGTCTCTATCCTTGGAGATAATCAAAATCCATCTGGACATGGCATTTGGCAGTGGCTCTAGGTGGCCCGGCCTGAGCAGAGGGGCTGGACTACACAACCACCAGAAGTCCACGCCAGCCTCAACCTGCTCTCTGCAACCCACCATTCCGCAGCCTATCCTGGCTGCCACCCTGACTCACCCCTCTGCAGCAGAACCTTGCTTTGCTCTGGATTAACTTCCCTGTCCCACAGCGTCCGGTTGTTGGCACAAATAGCGGAAGACACCTGCCAGCCAGGCACCCCCCAGAAGCGGCATGGCTGCCGTGGAATGGTTCCCACCATCACGGTCTGCCTTCAAGCCTCTGTGCTGTCTGCTCCAGCTGTTCAGTTTCCACAGTGGCTCTGAGGGGAAAGAAAGCAGAAGCAGCATGTAGTGATTCAGATGCTTTTCAGGAGAAGGGCAGGAAGGCAATTCCTGCCTGCAGGGTCACACAGGCAGAGAAGGCAGCACTGAGGCTCGGCCTTTCCCAGCCTCCCAGATCCAAAGGCCATGTAACACCTTAGACATCTCAGGCAGTGTTGTCACTTCTGTTTCCATTTAAACCACAAATGCTCTAAGCTACGCTGTGAACTCTCATAGATGGCTTATATTTTACATCCTTTTTGCATGCCTTCACGTATGAAACTCTGTGCATATGAACAGACCTCTGTTTCTTTCTGGCAACCATTTCATGCTCTGCTTTCCAAGGCATTGCAGGTCACCAAGAACCTCTGGACCGCCAGCTAGCCACTTGTCTCATGTCCACTTCCTGCCGCTCTCACCTAAAGCACAGGACACTTTCTGGCCCTACAGACAAGTAGAAGAGCTTGCAATCATTTTCTCCCAATAAGAGACCCCTGGTAGGAAATGAAGAAACTAGGAGGCTGACAGCCCTGAACTATGATGGTCCCCCCCATCAGCTTCCTTCAGCACAAAGACAGCAGTCCTCTCATGTGCACTGCACTCACCTGCTCAGAGCTGGCCCTGATGCACAATGGAGATTTGCAGATGCAGCATAGCTCCCCTGCTGTCAAAATCCACTGTCTCTGCAGCTTTGATGTCTGGAAAAAGGCAAGGAGGAGAATCAGCTTGGGCAGCAGCTCACGGTGAAACACCTTCAGAGTGGGCAGGAGCCCTTGGGCACCTCCACCCACCCTCAGCCCCTTTGTGGCAGGGGCAGTCCAATACATTTTCTGGACTAGTAACCTCCAAGTGAAGGAGGAAACACTGCCCACCCATCTCTGTGAAGCATGCCTTCCCCACCTCCCTCCACCAGCTATTCAGAGGGAAGCCACCATCTGTCCTGCTGGGCATCCCAACCCAGCAGTGAGTACTCCTCTGAAGGCTGGAAACAACAGACAGATTAATAATGCTCAGAGGCATCAAACACTCAAGTGCATCCCCCTTGTGGTACCCTGGTGTGGCAAGTTCTGCATCCCATCATCTTGCAAGTAGAGTGAGCTTCGGCAGGTCACTTGCTGTGCCTGCTGCCTGACCTCACCTGCCCCAGGAAACAGGCTGTTATTTCAAGACATTTCTGCTATGATTTTTAATTAACAGGCAGTCATGGCCAGTCCCTGGGAGCTGGCCAGGCCAAAAGCCACTGCCAGCAGTGCTGGGGAAACACAATGCCAGCAACCAGCTAGAACAGCAGTATGATACACCAGCAAGGACCACTGGCAAAAGGGCAAATCAAGACTACAGCACAACAAACCTCTGGTCCAAAACCCCAACAAAAGCTCTTTGTAAAGATCAGCTCCTAATGCCCCCCCTCACAGAGCCTGCAGTAAGGCGGGTAGAAAAGCAAGTGAATGCCAACAGCTATGGCAGCCTCCAAGGGGTAACATGCTGTGTTCTGCCTGCCTGGAAGGTTGCTGCTTCCCTCCTCCACCCCTGGGGGACGTTTGTGCTATGACTTGCGTGGCACAGTCAACCAAGGGTCAGCATCGTGTGACAGGAGAAAGTCAGATACTTCTTGAGTGTGTCCATACCAGAACAAATAAGCAGTTTCACCTTCATCCTTTCTCCTTCCCACATCCCTCTGCAGTCACAGTCCTTTGCTCTTCAGCAGCAGTTACCTTTCAGGAGAATGGGTGGCTGGCATGCTGATGCCACAAATCCTTCTGAGCCAAGACCTCACCAACAGCCACCAGGTGATGCCAGTACTGGCCAGTAGTGCAGATGCCTAGCACAAGTGGCTGCGCCATGTTTTGCGAGCCCAGACACTGTCACTTGAAGCATCATGCTAGGATTCCTCAGCCTACCCCAAAAATGTCTCCAGGTATGCCTTGGGACCTCCTTGTACATGCTCCTGGAGTACTTTCTACCACCCTGGGATGAAAGCAGCTGCTCCTCACTCTCCTTGACATGCAAAGTGCCATGTCCAGAGGAGGTTCCTATCCCCCTTCCTGTAGCCATGGGCTGTGTTTAGCTCTGTCCCCCAGGACAGTTCCTCACAGCTGAGTGCACAGCCAGCCCACAGCTGGCTCAGCCTCTTACAGAACCTGTTTGGAGACCACCACCCCTCTATAGAGCAAGAGAGCAACACAAGGACCAGGATTCCTAAGGAGGGACAGACAGACAACCAGCACCTGGTCACCATTCCCTTCTCCTCCCCTTGAGCCAGGCATCTCCAGAGCCCTATTTCTGGACACTTGAATGACACAGAGTCAGATCCAGGTCACCACCTCCTCAGCTGAGCAGCACAGGTACTATCCCTGAGATGCAGCATGTAGGCTCCACATGTCCAAGCCACGGATTTGGCACCTCCTAGCCCAAGTGATGGTGATTTTGCCAGTAGCTGAGCCTCTGCTGGTGCTCTGACTCTAATATAGGACTTAAAGGGCTTCACCTGCTGAGGGAAGCTCAGGCAGAGCTCCTCCTGCTCTCCACCCTGCTCCTGCCAAGCTCCTAGGACCCCTCAGCACTCAAGAGAACAGGAAGGCCCATGTGCTTTTCCTAGGATCTCCCAGTACCTGGGTCTGGTGCTATGCCAGTAGAGCTTTCCTCTAATTCTCCTCCAGTCTGGGGAGGCCTGGGGAAGTGCACTACATTCAACTGCTATGAAACAGCCTGTACCAAAGGACGTGCAGGGAAAGAGCAGGGACACCAGGCCACCAGATCCTGAAACAGGATGACACAGCCTGGCCTAGAGTGGGTGGGAAGGGGCCTGGGGACTTGGCTTACCTGTTGTTTTTGTTCCTATTAGCACATCCGGGGGAACCCAAGACAAACAGACCATGGTCTCTGTCTGGTGGTAACAAAGCAGGATAGAGGGTGAGGAAGACTCCCTGGGTTGGTGATACAGCAGCTGCACTACATATTGGACTGCAGCCTGCAAAAGGATTTGTTGCTGTATTAACTACACCTGCCAGAAAGGAAGCAGGACAGGTGCAGGGGCAGCTCTGCCCACCAGGGCATATGTCTCCGGGTAGGACTGGCAGACCCCTTGAAGCCTGCTAGGGCTGGCAGCACAACACTGGTGCAAGAAAGAGAGCAAGAGCTGTGCCTGAAGGGGCCATAGTCACTCAGTGGGGATACATGTAGCTTCCTGGAGCAGCAATGCCAGCCAGTCAAGGGGACATGTGGGTAGTGGGCAAGAGGCTTTGGTCTGGGCATTGCAGCCTGTGACAGCACTACACCTGGGGGCTGGCAGAACTGAGAGGGGTCCTTGCACCATTTGGATTACAAAAAAGACCAAACCTAACCCCTAAAATGGCTTTTGCTGCCTTCCTCTCATCTGCTCCTTCTCCTAGGATGTGCCATGGAGACCCTTGCAGACCCCTTCACCTCTGGGGGTGAAGCCAGAATGATGCAGCCAGGAAGAATAGGGGCTGTCATTACAGAGAGCAAATAATCATCCTTGGTACAACTGAGCACAAAGCAAAAGGGGCAAGAGAAACTGCTGGGAGCAGACCAGAAGTAAGTCACAGTGACACTGGTCCTATCAGTATCTAAGGAGGAGGAAGGAACTCTAACCAGCGGAAGTGCAAACCCAGAAGTTCTCTGACACAGGCCAAGAGCAGAGCTTGAGAAGTGCCAGAAGACAGAAAAGTTTCCATCACAACCATCAAATAAGAATTCTTCCATAGCCTGACCGATTAGGCATATCTCTGTCAAGAGACAGACAGACAAACACGTGAGGCTGGAGACCACCTCCAGCACTGTCCATATGAGACGGGGCATTCCTGGAGAGAAGATGGTTAGACAGATGCTAGAGGCACA